>NW_020447196.1:4579557-4794035 GCF_003343035.1 Apteryx rowi | reverse complement strand
CAGGGCTCTGTGGGGCTGGCACTGCTGCAGTCCTGTGGGGCGGGGGCCTGGCGCTGCCCGGGGACCTGTAGGGCTGGCACTGCTGCAGTCCTGTGGGGCGGGGACCTGGCGCTGCCCGGGGGCCTGTGGGGCTGGCACTGCTGCAGTCCTGTGGGGCGGGGGCCTGGTGCTGCTCAGGGCTCTGTGGGGCTGGCACTGCTGCAGTCCTGTGGTGCGGAGGTCTGGCGCTGCCCGGGGCCTGTGGGGCTGGCAATGCTGCAGTCCTGTGGGGCGGAGGTCTGGCGCTGCCCGGGGCCTGTGGGGCTGGCNGCGGAGGTCTGGCGCTGCCCGGGGCCTGTGGGGCTGGCAATGCTGCAGTCCTGTGGGGCGGAGGTCTGGCGCTGCCCGGGGCCTGTGGGGCTGGCACTGCTGCAGTCCTGTGGGGCGGGGACCTGGCACTGCCCGGGGGCCTGTGGGGCTGGCACTGCTGCAGTCCTGTGGGGCGGAGGCCTGGCGCTTCCCCGGGGCCTGTGGGGCTAAGGCCTGTGGGGCTGGGGCCTGGCACTGCTGAGGGGCCTGCGGGGCTGGGGCTTTTGGCCTGGCACCATGGGGGGGGCCCTGTGGGGTTGGGTCCTGTGGGGCTGAGGGCCTGGCACTGCTGTGGGCCCTCTGGGGCTAGGGCCTGTGGGGCTGGGGCCTGGCACTGCAGAGAGCCCTGTGGATCTCCAGGGGCCTGTGAGCCTGGCACTGGGTGGGGGGGAGCTGGGGGCCCAGCACTATGTTTGGGGGGGCCCTGTGGGGCTGGTGCCAGTGGGGCTGGAGGCCTAGCACAGGGGTGGGGGATGGCCATGGGGCTGACACTGTGGGGCTGGGGGCCCGGCATGGTCCCCGGGGGGCCTGGCACTGTGTGGGGGGCCCTGTGGGGCTGGTGTCAGTGGGGCTAGAAGCCTAGCACGGCAGGGGGCTGTGGGGTGGGGGCCTGGCCCCATGGACCTGCCCAGGTGTCCCGTGCAGAGCTGGCTGCAGAGGGGCAGCAGCTGTGCGGGCGCCGGGGCAGAGGCGCAGCGAGGCAGGGCTGTGCGGGCTGGCCGGGGGGAGGCTGCATGGGCGCCGGCGCTGCGGTCCCCTCCCCGTCCCGGCTGCATCCCCGGCAGTAACGCCTGACACGAGCTCTGACAGCGCACGGTGTCCGGGAGCTGCCTGGAGAGCGCGGTCCTGGGAGAGGTAGGAAGTGCTGTTGTTTCTAATTAATGCCTGTGTGGTACTCTAATCTGCGTGATGGGGCTCTCCTGAGTATTGTAGCAATGAAGGTATATTTTAGGGTTCAGTTAATTAAAAATTACTTATAAATCTGCCTGGTCCTGTGTTGCACTTAACTGAACTCCATTGTTGTGGCTCCCTGTACCACAGAAAAAAGCATATTACAGGTATGCAGTTACTGCAGTAGTTTGACTAACCCAGCGTGGACCTCCTTCCCTGCTTGTTCAGTTGCTTCTCATTGGATACGAAATGCCTGCTACGAAATGCCTGCTCGCCTCCTCGTGCCTATATAAACCAGCTGTAGCCCAAAGGGTGGGTTTGCTTCCAGCTTTTAGCCTCTGAGTAGAAGAGCTCTTTTGCAGAGCCATGGGATGGCAGTGCTGGTCCCTGCTGTGGGTGCAGCTGGTGGGGAGCTGGCTGCTCTGCTTTTGGCCCTGTGACCCAGCACAGGTATAAACTTGTACCTGGTTAAAGTTTTAGATACAGCTAGATATGGTGATTATTTTTTGTCAAGAGTCCTCAGGAGAAATGATAACATGCTATGATACAAATTAGATTCTGGTTTCATTTTATAGTATTATTTTTTCCTGGTTAATCTCAAACATATAATGAAGTGTCTAATATATGTTGTCTTCAGCTATATGTGTGTGCATATATATGTATGTATACAAACTCAATATTGGAAGGGCCCTTAAAAATACACATTCACATTGAGGATGTGCCTGACTTGTTTGCAATAATGGGTTTCCAGCAAAATAACTTTTCAATGGGATAAAAAGGCCTGATTTTATATGCTAATATTTTGATTTTGGGGGGGGGTATTTTGGAGTGAATTCCCTTTTGAGACTGATAACAAAGGACCAGGTCTCCCCTCCAACAAGCTACATTTGAAGGAAATAGTCTAGGAATTGGGTTCAGTATGCCTGAATAAATCAAACCACCTAGATATCAGTGAGCTCCGAAGTTTCACGCTGCATTGCAAAGTATGGCAAGCTTTTCTCAACTGTTGATTTTTCAAGGAATACTGTGCCAACACTGCTGACACTTGCTTTCCCAGAAATAGATATTTAATCTGAGTGTTTGAATCAAGAAATCAGGTTACTATTTCTTTACCGTTCCCCCCCTCCCCCCCAAAAAAAACCCAAAAACCCTTTCACTAAAATATTTAGGATCTACCTTCCTAGTTTCCAGATTCTTCTTTGTTTGATAAGACTTTTTTGTTACCTATACAAATTAATGGAATATTCAATTTGAAGAGAAATTCATATTCAATTTGAAGAGAAATACTGGATTCCCAGGACAGAAAATCTACAGCAGAGGGAGTTGCTAGTCAGTTCTGAAGAAAATATTTTCCTTTAAACAGCAAAATGAAAGTCATGGAACTTATTAAAATATTTTCATTGCCAGTAAGTGTTAAATGTTACACTCTAATAGACAGATAATAAGCACTTTAACATTTTGCTTTAATCAAAAAATGTTCTAACCCCTTCTGTATCTTGAGTCTTAGTACCTTTCTTTTATAAATGCAAAAATATTCTCCTTGTTGGAGAATGTCCGAAAATTTCTTTCCTTAAATACTGATATCTGGGAAAGCTTGCCAATCTGTAGGTGATGTTCAGAAACAAAGGGTGATCTTTCTCGAGCGTTTTGATGAAAGGGTTTATTAAATCATGCAAGATTGCTCTGTGTTCTTTTGAGAACACTTACTGGTTGTTACAGACGTTAAGAGCGCTGCTATATGGTGATTATCAAACTTTCACAAGCTCCTCTTACAAAGGTTGTCTCTGATTGTGGAAGTTGATTTGTGCTCTCGGGAAGTGAATTTCTTGGCAATCTAATTTTGTGACTTGTTTTATCAAAAATCATCTCTCACTTTTTGTCTTGATGTCTGGATGGTCTGTATGTGCTGGATAGAATAACTTTGTGAAAATGGTTGACATTATCAGGGACAACTGCTTGCCTTTGCATGGCTTGCAAATACTGGTTCTGTTACAGATTTGACGACTGTTTTAACACGGCCAAAAGCAAGCAAACAAAAATACCTGATAGTATTTAACAGTAGAGTTAGCTGAACAACAGTTGTAGTGTCCTAGGACTCTTACTTCTCATCATCTCTTAACTTGAAAAACATACTGTTGGTTGAAGATATTCTCTGAAATTTCCCTACTTATAATTTGCCTATACAGAACTGTAGTTAAACTATATGCATTGAGTACATTAAATTGTCATAAGGGGCATAACAGTATTTGCTCCTTTGTGGAACAATCGTGGCAGCAAGAATTTGAGGACCAAAGCTCATTGACAGCTCTCTGTGCAAAGCAGAGCTGCTGCAATTAAAGTCTATGAATAATAAGAATTAATCAAAAAAAAAAAAATCAGTTGCCCATCTGTAGATGAGGCTTGCAGCATACTTGCTACCCTCCTTGCAAATAACCGTTCGTAGCTGTTCTGTTAATGTTGTTATGAACCTACATCCCTCCTGAAACTCCAAACACCTTGTTGTAATTCTTCCCTTGATTACTTAAGTTATTCACTAAGCAATGAAGACTAAAGCCAATCTTACATGGATATATGCTGATCTAGCAGATATCTTCTTTCTCACATTCAGAGCTCAGATGAACCAAGTCCCGGCCTAATTGACACCTCTGTGGATCTACAGTAAACTTGGTCATGCAGTTTAATTTTTCCTTTTTTTTTGTGCGTGATAGTTATGCTAATAGAGTGATAACTTTGTGATTTTTTAAAAATGTTTACAGTGTTAATCACAAAACATATTAACTATGGCTTTAGTATGTTGGAGATTTTTAATATGTTATTTATAGATCTGAAACCTACAAGATATGATATAAAAGCCTTCAATATGAAAAATGTTACATTTCTGAGCAGACAGTGAGAAAATTGCCTTTTAGAGGTCAAAACTCCCAATGCCTCTGGCAACATGGCCTTGATGTCATTTGACAGGGTGGAAATGCAGCCCTTCATGGGAATAAACAGCCAATACCTGCGTGATTCATTTTGTTAGGAGGGTTCTCCCGTTGTTGCTAGGCAATATTAAGTAGGTGTAGTTAAAAAAAAAAAAAAAAAACAAGCCAACTGCTGCCTACTTAAAAATAATATTTCCTGTAAATTGTTTTGCTACTGATTTTTTTTAATTTTTTTAATTAAGTAGTAATTTCTCCTTTGCAGAATTAGGAGAACTAGGAGAAACAGCAGTGAAATTTCAATAGATCCCTTACCCTCTGAAAGGCAGGAAGGGGAAGAGGTGGGCAAGGGTTGTCACCTGGTTAGCGGAAGGCTTCCTTTCCATCTTCCTCCTCCTGTACCTTCTTAGAGCTGTCTGTTTCGAAATGCTCGGCTGTTTTGTGATGTGCAATTTTTATAGAAGAAACATGGCAGAGACCAGCAGACATTCATTTGAAATGATTTTCATTCACTGCATTCTGGAATGGACTTGAAAGCAGGTCTCAGAGGCAACTTGTATGTACCAGTTTGTCTTACATATTTATTTATGACAGACTTGAATCTTCAGGATGGTATTCTATCAAGTGACATACCCGCTCAGTGTGATGTGTGTCTAAAAATAGGTCATTGTCAAAGGACAGGAAAGAAATGATTTAGTTTATGAATTTATACAATTTCAATCTAGTATGCTAGCATGCTAGCACTCTCTGAAGCTGTGGTAATACTATGTTCAAAATTATAGCTTTCTATGGGATTTTTTTGTAATAATACATTAGCATTGCATTTATTGAAATAGGAGAAGACTGGCTGCAGACTAAATGTGGTTAACACTGATGGGTTACTCTTGACAGGGCAGTCTGAAAATAATTCTCAGAATAAAACAAACTATGTCATCTTGGAAGATAGCAGTGTTGGACCAGACTTTGCTCTTATACTCAAAAATTATCACTAACTTCAACTAACTCACTATTTTTCATGTGTTAAATCATACCATACAGCATTTATTTGATACTGGGATTTAGGCACTGGGTTTGAAACTAATGTTCCTGATCTGTGCATTTGGCCAATGTAAATGGAATAATTATAATGTTTTTTCGTTAGAGCAAGTATTGGCATACCTGAAAAATAAAATCACTTAGAAGCGACCCTGTTCAAAACTGTATCAGGAAAGGGATTTTTGCCTTATTAAATAACCTGTTGATGCTCGCAGATGTGTATTCCCAGAAACTGTAGTAGAGCAATACAATTTTTTTCTGGTTATGACAGTGTAAGCACTACTATTTAAATAAGGCCTGGAATTTAGCTATGCAAAAGAATGTATGTTGTAGTGCTTAACTGCAGTGTTGTTACTGCCACCAAACTAGAGGGACTGATATTTTATTAAGGATTGACTGTGGAAATGGTCAGTAAGGAAACACACACCTACTGTGTATGGGGTTATATGAACAGGATTTGAAGTTAACAGGTAAAAGAGTAGGCAAGAAATAAAGGGGAAGTGTGACATCTGGTGGAAAGATGCTATCAGGAGCAAGAGATCTGTGAATGATAAACGCCAATTTTTATTTGCTTAGCAGACATGAGAATGCATTCTGTGATGTTTGGAAATACATATTCCACTGTTAGAGATGAAGCTCTGGTGTGTGACTTATCTCCTCATCTCATAGTTCATATTGCCTGAGCCAGTAAGTGTGGGAAGCTGATTATATTCTTAATAAATAGTGAATTTTTTTGATAAGATACCACAGAAATCTTTTTTGCTTAGTAGATCCCCAAAGCCCTTAATGTGCATTAAATATAAAAATGCACATGGTGCAGGCTTAACTAGTTTTGAAGATCTGAGAGTCATAAGCTTAGGCCAATTTGTCATAACTATGTAGAAAAAATGCCAGGATATGTCATCTAAGTTTGTGCTCTCTACTGAGTTTTCTACATTATTTCTTCTGATGCAAGTCCTAAATTGCCAGGGCCACCTTCAGCTGCGTAGCCCTGCTCAGCAGCCTGGGAGATGCTGGCTCAGTATGGACTCAGAGCAGTGGCAGGAGCCCTGTGGTAGAGCTCCTGCTTGGCTTCAGGTCCCTTTCAGCTGGTTTGGATACTGTGAGCATGCTCTTCTGCAGCTGGTATGGGAATACACTAATATAACAGGCAGGAGGGAGAAGAAAAATGGGAGGAACTCTATGGATGAAAAGAGGGGAAAAGTAGAGATGCCCTTTGCTTGCTGTCAAATTGCTGGAGTAAAAACTAGCTGTCCTTCAGCCAGTAAAATTTGCATGAAACCAAGATGGGCTCAGAGCTGCAGAGATCTTGCTTTATATTGGTTTATTTATTTCCAAAGTTAAATAGTATATTGTGAGAAACCTGTCTGGGGAAAAAAAAAAAAAATCTCTGTATTGGGAACTCTCTGGAAGCTCCTAGCTCAGCTAGGAGGCACAGGAGAAAGCTAACAAACTAGGAAAATCCATTTTATTCTTTCAACTCTGCTGTAAAATGCCTGATTCTTCTGAGGTTTCATTCCATATGGTATTGATCATCCCATGTCATTCTGAGTGGATATTTTTTTCTATGCTATGAATTTGCTATTGAAAGATTGCTTTCTCTGAACCCTAATACAAGTTCAATCACAATTCTGCTTTATAGTTCAGGCTCATCTTCACAGCATAACCTTCCTTCCCTCCAGCCCATCACACATTTTTTTTTTTTTTTAAACTTAAGCATGAGTCCTGTTAACTTTTTTATAGTATTGTTCTTGCTGCATTTTTCTTCTATTTTAATCTTGGCATATTATTTAGTAGAAAATGTATTATAAAAAAGACTTGTGCATCACTATTGGCAGTGACGTTTTCTTGCTATGGGGGCAGAGTCAAACTTCTGCAAGATTTTGCCTGCTTGCTTGGACATAATACTTCTTGGGAATTGGCCAGTTCTAGCAGGGAAAAAGATATAAAATGTGTAAAAGCACAAAGCTAGCATTTTGGTCCCAGCTAGAGTGATGCAACAAGACAACAAATGGGACAGACCCTGCCGAGGTCTGCCTCCCTGGGATACAACATCAGCGCAAATGAGGAACCCGTTCTCTCAGTTCACCCAACTGCTGGAGTAGCAAATTGGGTGTTATTGATGAACTGTGATGTTTTAGTACCTTGATGAGTAAAACACATTGTTTACTCCAAAGAGTAACCTGTTCTGCTATGCTAGCAAAGCTGAAATGCAGCTCCAATTAGCCAGGTCTTCTGGCTAATCTGGGCTAAAAGAGTTTGAGTGCACTGAGGCCTCTGGTAAAGGGCCTTGCCTTGCACTGTTGCTGGCATGCTCAGTTGTGCTGCCTTGTAGTTTAAAGTTGGCTTGTTGTTGAGCCTTTCCTCCCTGGTCTACCTCTTCCTCATCAGTGTGGCTGTAATTATCCTCTCCTGTCTCTGGTGGGATAAACCATATAGGCACTCTCATGTTCATATAACCACATCAATTAAAATCAGTTAAACTCAGAGTTCCTGTTCTGTGGTACAAAGACTGGATGTAGGCCAGGCTTTAGTTTATTTGTGAGATTCTTATGGCTTTTTTTTGCCCTTTTTAAATTCCTCATGGCCCCCCTCTCCTCCCCCTCTGATAAAAGGTAACTTATAACTAGGCTCCCTGAAGGAAAGTGCATCAGTCAGTAGGTTCCTGAAGATTATTGTGGGATGTGTAGATAGAGAAATGGCCCTATTAAAAAAGGAGGAGATACTCTAGTTTAACTGTCTTGAAGACCTAAGTGAGAAATACAGTTTCTTGAATTTGAAGCCTGATTGTTTTAAAAGATCTCTATAGATCTAACCTAAGATTTAAACCAGAAGTTTTGATTGACCTGAGAGCAGGACTGGCAAATTTTGGTTCTCAACTCTGTTCTGGTAAGGAGACAGTCATGTTTCTTCTTACCAAACTATAATCTGGTGATAGTATTGAGTTTGTCCTTGCACAAGGCGCTTGCTTGTTGCAAGCGTTATCTCAGCCTGAAAGTATCTACACAAATCCATGGAATGGATTTCCTTCTGCCATCTACTCATACAAGTCTGAGCCCATTTTTTTTTCTCCCAGAGTATTTACTTAGATGTAGTAGGATAAAATAATGTTACTGTCACTAAATGAGCAAAAACTGAACACATTACCTTGGAGAGTAACAAAGTGGGGAGGTGGGGCTGAGGAGGGAAACGATACAGAATATTTGCTGCACTCTTGTGGATGCAAGGAGAAAAATTTTCTTTGTGTTTCTGAAAAGAGTTTCCAAATGTGTTTGATATAAACATCACAGCTTTACATGAGTAACGGAGGCTTCTCAGGAAAGATTCAAAACTTCCGAATGTGCAAATAAGAAATACAGTCTTGGAACAAGTTGATAGATGGCATTTGTGCATCTCGGTCTCCATTATTGATACTAATGACTGTGTGTATAAAACTGGGAGTGTAGGCTGGGGGGAGAGGAGGAGGAGGAGGAGGAGTAAGGGAAGGGTTCCTTGAGAACCTGCCACAAAAATTCTGATAGAAAGCAAAGATTAGGGAAATTTGATACAGAACTTGCTTGTGGAACTATACCACTGGATGCCACTGTTGCTTCATGGAATATTGTACTAAAATAATATTGGCTCTGCTTATTTTAAAAATTCTGCTTTTCCTTCACTCTCATCTTAGTTCTTTATTACTTTAATCTTTGTTCATATCAAAGGAAAGGAGAAACCATGTCCCACTTATTCTCTCCAGCAACATGGTGATACAGTTCCTATATCTAGAAGTGACAGCTTGTCATAGGAAAGAAAAGGGAATGACACAAAGTTTTGTCTCTCTCTTTGCCCCCCTCTCCTTCCCCCTTCTTTCTAAGGTAAAATCCTCTTCTTGAAAAGCAAAAAGGTTCAGATGAAAGAGCAGCCAATTTTCCTTGTAACTAAATTCCTTCTCTCTGGCTCTGAATCCTGTATTAATCACACATACATTTGGACACTGAGGCTTTATTCCTCTTTTATGTCATCCCGGAGAGCAGGGCAGGAGGTGACTTTCACAAATGCCTGTTTATTTCCCAAGTGTTAGGCATTTTGTACTTGAAAGGATGTTTTTTTTCCTCCTTAGGGGAAGCAGGGAGGGTGAAGGTCATCAGGTAGATTTTTGCTGGCTGCAGTGCCTTTCACAGGCTCATTTGTAATTACTTGATTAGCAGTTCTGGGACCCTTCTCGAAGTCACATAGTGGGTATATATATACATGTGTGTGTGCATATACATGTATATATAAAATATATATATTAGGGGAGCATTCCCAGAAATGTATTAAATGAAAAGCAATCAAAATCCAAAAATCTGAAGCCTGGTTTTCAGCTGGTTCGTGTTGCTTTGTATGCTGTGTGCACGTAATCCTGTGCTTTCCTGAAGAGAAATATATATTGGAAAAGTGAGGGATCTGAGCTTCTTCTCAAAGCGTCCCTGTGTATGCAGACTGCTAGCACGTATTCCTCAGAGACAGGCACCACCTTCCGCTGTGCCCCACTGCGTATCATGGGATAAGGCCCTAAATACCCTTCGTTCCATAAAGTGCTAGCCTAATTAATGACAGCAGAAACGTGGACAAAACAGTGGAAGGGATCTGTTGAAGGGGCTCTGCAGGAAAAGGAGACAATAAGGAGGGAGCGCTCGGCGAGCACGTTTCGCCGCTCGGCGCGGGCTGGGAAGCGAGGGCAGGCAGCAGGGCCTCGGCCCTGGCCCCACAGTGCCATGGAAACGGCACAGGAGCCCGCTTCCCTCCGGCTCCCCAGCCCTCCGGGCTCCGCTGCGGAGCGAGAGGCGGCAGTGCCCACGCGACCGACGTCTGGCTGCAGCAAGGAGAAGGTTAAAATGCTTCACAGCTGGTTTATAAGGCAAATTAAGGGAGAAGGGGAGCTCAAATAGATGTACTAAGTCCATTGTCAAAGACAGAAGAGCAGCTGCGGCAGGATCCCTTGCCGTGTGTCTGACAGCCAGCGCGCAGTGTAATTAAACTGCTGTTCACTGATCGTTTTCCTGTCGCTTCTGGAACCTGGGCTGAAGTCCTTCCTGGGTTAGACCTTGTGATCCAAATTTGTTAGTGAGCAGGGCTGGATCCTGTATTGTGTTGCTGGAGGTACCAGAAGGCAGTCTGCCCTCAGAGCTGCCACTGCTGTTGATGCCACACAAACTTGTTAGCGGTGACCCAGATAAGGTTGTGACGGACACAGTAAGTTACAGTGTCAGGAGAAACAAATGTCTCCTGCGGCCCCTCACGGAGCTCCAGCTGTGCGGTGGTACCTGCCCTGAGCCCTGTCCACCCAAGTGACTGACCGCTGCCAGCAGGGCTTTTGTCAGTTGTAAGCTAGTGATGTACGTGGGCTCAGAAAAGGCACAGTACTCAAAAGTATTTGAAAGTTATGGTAATTTAGTGTACTTACTGAAGGACCTCTCCGAAATGGTTGCTTGGGTGCTGCCATGTCTATTGAGATTTCTTAGCAGGCAGGCAAACGGGACAGTCTCTGGGGAACATTTCTGTGCTCTCCCCCCTTGTCCCCACCTCTGCCTCTGCTCTGCCTCCGTCCGGCCTCGGCCTGGGAGGGAGCTGATGTTTCCAGCATGGCTGACCCCAGCGTTGCAGGAGGGACATTGCTGCCTCGTCTCTGTCTCCTGTGGTTGAAATCACAAGTTCTCCCTTATGTTATGCCATGCAAAGGTAAAGCTTTCCCTGTTCTTATTGGCTTGCACTAAGGCTGGTTGCATTGCTGAAGAATACTAAGTGTTGCCACTTAGTATGGTGGGTTGATACTGTGGACTTGCTCAAACATTAAAATACATGAGGAACAGCAAGGTGGAGGTAGCAGATGTTTCTACTTCTGACTCAGGTATCTTTGGACAACAGCCAGCCTACATAGAATATCATTAGCTCTTGTTTTTTGCAGCTGTCTGAGGAAAATAATTAAATTAAGTTTGGCTTTTGCACATGAGTGGCGGGGCTCTTGCATTTAGTGCAAACTAGGGAAAAGTGCGTAAGATAGAACAGACTGGGATTCAGGCCTGGGTTATTGAGAGGTTGCTGAGGTTAACTACCTACCTAGCATAGAGGGAAAAGGCAGAGAAGGATTAAAAAAGCATGGCATACGGGTGAAATACTGTCTGCTGCCTCTTACTTCCCAGAGCTCATGTTTGTTTCAGCCCTTGTTTTTTTGAGCGAGCGGGTGCAGAGGCCACCGCTGAATGTTGTTCCTAGGCTTTCTCTGTGCTGGTGTACATATGCAAAGATCAGCAATTCACACCTCTGCACTCCAATGGTTGTGAGCTCCTTTTGAGTGTTCCTTAAATGTACAGAATTCAGTTTCTGCTGCATCAAAAGCCTTTTGAAGATAAAAATTACTGGTTTGTTGCTGTCACTTTTGTTAGCTGGAGACCTTAAAATATATGTAGTAAACCCCAGGGTCGGTAATGGCAAATAAAGGCTCTGTATCTTTTACAAGAAGCAATTGCCAAAGAGCAAATGTGTTTTGGAGCAGAGGTTGCGAGTTCTTCTCCATGCCACAGGCATTGTCGCAGTTGTGCATATGGCTCTGCATGTGCATTTATAGCTATGAATTGTTTCGAAGCAGAATCCAATTGTTTTTACCCCATATAAGCTTCCACTTGCTTATCTATTTGAAAACAGAAACTCTTTTTTTTTTTCTTGATTTGTGACCTTCACAATTTAATGTTTGTATAAATCTTCAAGGTGACATCTTCACACTGTATATCTTTGCTCTACAGTCCTTGTCTTTCATCCTGCTGCAGTATGTTAAAAATGTGAGTACAATTTTTTGCAGCCTCCTCCTCTATGGAGGTGGTCTCTGTAAGCTCATCTAGTCCCTAAAGGGAGGTCTCATCCTCTGGCTGCTGGTATATGGAGGGTGCATTTGGTACAAAATTATTTATAGCTCTTTCTTTCAGTTGGTGCTGGATCTCTGCAGTTTTTCACTATAAGTCTCTTGAAATCTCAGAAAAGATTTTCACCAGCTCCTAGCTAGTAAACAATCATTTTCTTCGTGGTAATGCTACAGCCACGCATTTTGTTCCTTCAGGCTTCTGCTTCTGTGTAGCTAACCTAGTCATAGGCCCATTTATTATTTAGGCTGATTGTGAATTCTGGTTTGGACTAGTTGCTCTTTTAGTGAGTTATTAGAGAAGGCACTTCCCTATCCATCTGTACTATCCATGGAAATGTTATCACTTACAGAAGGCATAGAATGGACACTTGTAGTTTAGGGTTTTAAAGTGATTGAGTAAAAGTCTGTGGGAAGGCTGAAGCTCCCAGCTGACTTCTAGAAACCTTGCCTTATTGGCTTTGCTACATGCTGGATGTTTAGGGATTTGGTGCTGGTGTCCTACACCATGTTTACATTCCCCAAAGATTTTTTTAATCATATCTTTCCAGTCTTGTTTTCCATTATCATGACATTAAGCTCTTGCTATTTCTTTTCTAGACAGGACAATATTTCAATAGTACATGAAAACATTCTTATATTATAAAATATTTTGAGACTAAAGTCTTTAGATGAATATATGAGATTATGGCAGCAGACAGTCGCAAGATTGTCATCATTGAGAAAATAGTATTTTTATCCTCTAGAATAATGTAATCATAGGGAAGTCATTTTAAAAGCTGTCCTAGCACATTCACTCCTAGATTGAAAGAAGCAAAAGATTAAATTCTGGATTCAGTTAGTATGTAGATCTTTCCTGAATGTTGCAGGAGCTGGGGAAACGGTAGTAACTGAGGGTTGAGGAAAGACTATCTGGCTGGTTCTTAATCTTAGCTTGCCAGTGGAATATAGCTATGAAGAGATTTTTTTTTTTCCCCCCCCCGTAAACAAAATCACTGTGAAACTATATAGGTTTTGCTGAAATCTGGCGTTAGAGAAATTGAAAGAGAAAAAATGAACTCTGAAATATTTGGTCTTTCAGTCTGTTTTTTTTTTTGCTGGAGAAAACCTGGGGGAGAAGGCTTGCTGTGATTCAAATCAGCAGAATTTCAGCCTCCCCAAAGATTTACAGGGTGGAGCTGCCCATCTTTGTGCAACTGTGAAAGCATGTGTGTTGGAGGAGCAGTTCCAAGAGCTGTAGGTAATCCCAGGTAACTTTCATGTAGCTTCTGCAAATAACAGCTGTCAACATGTAGGTTTCTGGTTTTCAGTATAAGCAACCCAAGAACTTTCTCAAATTCCTCACTAATTTTGTGCATTCTATGCTAAAGCCTCATTCTGCTCCATTTGCTTTGCTCTTATCCCAGCTAGTTGTGTTAAGGCTGGAATGAGAGTGCTTGTGCTATACTCCTTCCGATGGCAGTGTAGGTGGTGCCTAGGAGGGTAGGAAAAATTTGCTGTGTCTGTTTCTACCAAATACTTTGTCAGTCAATCCTCCTGTTTAGGTGAGATGTAGAGTACATAAAATATCCTAACAGTCTAGCTGAATTACATTTAGAAAGCAGAAAACCTTAGAAAATGAGCAAAAGCTGCATTACTGTAATTTCATCTGAAGTACTTAATGATCTGAGATATGAGAGAATGCAAAAGGGTCAAGTACAGCCCTAAATATTTTCAGAACTGCAGCTTGGCAGAGAAGTACACATTTTGAATCGGTAAAGAGGAGTTGTGTTAATTATATTGCATGCCATGCTACACATGAACACCATTAAAAAGTCAGCCTTCAAATCTTAAAACACTTCCAGTTCTTACTATCCTCATTATTAACATCCATATTCTACATTAATGCTGCTGGCAAGAGGTGAAAGCCTTTCAGGGTGAAAAGAAATTAGTTTCATTTTTCAGTAATTACGGGGAAAACTGTGTTTGCTGGCTTTAGTCACCCTCTCAAGTTATTCTAATGCTGCTGGTTAAAAAGATCCTGATCTGTGGTGTTTCGCTAATGATCAACAGTTTTAGAAATGACATATTCCAGCAGCACAGCCTCTATTATTGGGATGCTTTTTTCCTTCTTGGGCAGCTGCCAGATCTTTCAAAACCACTGGGAAACTTATGAAGGGTGAGGTGTGTGTAGTGGTGTGGGTTTTTTTTGTTGCTTTTCTTAACCTTGATATCACTGTTGCTTGAGATGCAAAGTATTGTTTCCAGTTTTCAAAGCAAAAGGCCAATTCCTTCAAGACGTATTTAAATTTAATGTTAATCTATGGCTGAGGGGAAATGTTGTTCGTGTCACAACTAGGTAAGGAGGAGCCACTGGAGGGAATTGCAAGAATTACATGGAAAAAACAGGACTGTGTGGTGAAGTAGAAACTGTCTTACAATGTAGTAAGCTCTATATGGATGATATGCAAAATGTTTATTTGCTGTGTGCATTTTCCTGTTCTTATCTCAGATGGGTCTTTTGTTTCATAAGGTCAAATGACAGACGAGTAAAAGGCAGCAGTGGAAAGTGGAATGTATTTTGAGAGATGTGTTCTGGAGGGCTGAGCAGGTACCTCCTAATGAGAAATATGAAGTCTTGGCTTGTTTTTCTTTGTCACTGTTCTAAACTGCATTTATGTGACACTTAAAGACAAGTGGTCAAACAGATCTGACTACTAAGTGGCTTCCTGCTAGTGTTGCATTTCACAGTTGTGGTTAATTGCCTGTACTTTTAATCTGTCTCATTTGAAGAGTATAGATTCTCAAGGTTATGAGAAACTTTGACAAAGTTTGCGTGGATCCATTTTCAGTTTCTTGCAAAGGATTAATGACATTGCAATGATGTGTTGAAATGGAAGTGAGCAATAGCATACTTAATTTGCATGAACATTTTAGCATTGTATTATGTCTTTGCGTGTGTAAATGACCTACTTGTGCACGAAGTGCGTTGTTCAGGTGGCCTTGCAATGTCTGTGGCCATTTGCAAAATGTATCAGATGTTTTCATTATGTAATGCTTGAAATGCTTTGTGGTGTGTAAGATCTATTGTACTTGGGAGAGGGGAACAACTTTAGTGATGTTCTGTCCACAGAGAAACAAGTAGTTTCTTGCTGAGATGACTCTTGCCTTGGCTTTGGTGCTCCTAGATAGGCTGGAGATTTTCAATCTCAGACAAAACATCACTGTGCTGATCTTTATATTGGGAGAACTAATTTAACTGCTTGCCTTTCATTGCTTTCAATTCTACTGCAAATGATCCTGGCTGTAATAACTTGATCTTTGAAGCAGTTCAGTACTCTGTTAGTGAGTAACTTAAGCTGCCTGTGCTTAATACTGTCCTTCCAAATGAAGGCAACATCCTTTTGTTCCTTTCTTTCTGAAAGGACAGTCTGTTAAAACAAACAAAAAAACAACAAAAAAAGCACCTTGCCAATTATTTTGCATAATAGGACTATTAAGTACCTGTAGCATGAAGTGTCATAATTCAAATACTTTTGGTTAAGGCATTTAATTAGGTCTTAGAATCTTGTTCTTTTCACCAAAACATCTTATCTTCTCCAAAATAAGAACATGGGAGTCTGCAGATATTAAAACTGCAGCAAGATGTTTTACGTGAATAGTTTATACCTCTCTGTTACCAGATCACCTGTATAATAAAATGTCCTTATTCTTTAAGGCTATAGGCAGGCACTAGGATACAATAGAAATATAGTGGGATAAGCTATGTAAGACTTCCCATAGTGCATCAGAATTGTTCTTCTGCTGAGTAGGAAATCTTGCCTTTGGCAGTAAGCTCTACTAAATGCTTCAGAAAAGAATAAAAGGGAAAACCTTGCACTAAGCAGGAAGGTAACTGTGCACTGAGAGCTGGTATGTGTGGATTTCTACCTCTTCTTCATCTGGTGCTTTGATTTACTTTATCTTTATCTTTACTGGTTGTGCTACAATGCTGTTAGTTATTCAGTTCTTTGAAAAAGAAACTGGTGTTGGTAAGTGCTGCAGCTGATCAAATGCTGTATACACCGATGTTTGTTTTATGGTAGATATCGTGGGATCTCACACTGTTACAGTATGGAATAGGGTAAAAGGTGTGGTGTCCCATTTTTTATTGTAATACTTGTTCAAGAGCTGTCTTTGATCAAAGCTAATGCTTGCTTCGAGGTGTGTTTGGTTAAAAACTAAAAAAACAAACAAACAAAAAAAAACCCACAAGACCCCCCCCCCCCCCAAAAAAAGCCACATACTGAGCTTTGCTGTTTGTTTAAGGAAACAGCAAGACTTTCAATTGTCCTGTATCTGGTGATCCCTCTCTTATACTCAGAAATATCCTCTCTAGCATTGCCCATACAGTGATATGGACGATCTAGTAGACAGGAATGGCAGGAAGTCCAGTCTCCAAATCTTTGCCATGAAGGAGAGAGTCTGAAAGTCTGAATGGAGTCTTGCAGTCCAACTGGATATTGGTGGGGGGAGACTAGGGCAGTGGCTCTTACGGGAGACTCTGTGGGTAATGTAGAGGAGACACTGCTGCAAGCCAGGGCCTGGAGGTGATGAATGAGTGGAGCCCCACAGAGGAGATGTATGAGCATTGCTTGGGAAAAATACTCGGGGAGTGCTCATGCAAAAGGTAGGAGGGATGTGGTGGCTTTCACCAATGCAGGGACACTTGTGGAGAGACTATAAAGATGGAGAAACTATAAAGATGGAGGAGGCACAGAGGTCCTGAAAAAAGCCAGAGTGCCTCTGCTACAGCTTCTGTGGCTGAGCTGGTGCCACCGTGGGAGCAACACCAGTGCAGCTGCCCGTGCGTATGGGCAGCGTGTGCTCTCCTGGACTGATCCTGTAATGCTTCTCCCAAAGCCATTCTTCCTCCTTCCAGGGGCTCTGCCTAGCCCTTCCTCTCCTTTGAGCGGGGGGTTCAAGCTGGGTTTCTGCTCAGCGTCAGTTCTGGGCCCTTCCTGGCTTTCACTGTGCAGATTTTAATGGGCTAATCTTGAGGGACCGTTGAACGCGAACATCTATAGTGGGCTCGAATAGCTGATGCAGTCTACCTCCCCTGCAGGCGGCCCTGGAGAGTAGCCAGAGCACTTTGTTTTGTGAGGGCATATGATACCGCTGGATTGGGGGAGCGATGCAGAAAACTTTTTAAATGTCAGTGAGGAGCAAAAATCTCCAGCCTCTTAATTTTAGCGAAGCTATTGCTTAATTTAGTCAAAATCTTCCCAGATGCTAACTACCACTGAGACTTAACTCTGAAAATGTGAGGACTTGAGGGTCTGTCTAATTCACGAGGGGGATCAGTATCAGCCTAATGGGACCTTGGTTGAAACTTTAATTACAAGAAGTCAATTAAAAAAAAAAAAGGCACTGTTAAAAAAAAAAAATCCCCTTTATCAAATTTGGTTGCTAGACTAGTCAGGCTAGAAATTCTGCTTAATCTTAATGATTAGTAAGAGATCTTCATTTCTGTAAGATTCATTTTGGTGTTAAATAAGTTACGAATTATTCGGAGGCAGTATATTAAAGGAGATCTAATCAAGATATCCATAATATTGTGACATATTTAAAATCCCATAATACTTAAAAAAAAAAAATTTTTTTTTGAGGGGGTAAAGATACTTTATATACAATTAGTGACACCATGATTAATAACCTTGGGCTCAGATTCAATGGCTTCCTTTGGGAGTTGAGTTTTTTTTTTTTTTAATCTCTGGAACCAGATATATGCCTTAATTACCAATCAAACACTCAATGAAGGCAGAACTGGAATACAGATGTATATACTTGAATTTGCGTTAGCATTTCTTCCACAAACTTGGGTTTGTGAGACTGAGTATCTCTGCAGATATTAATTGTGCTCAGAAGGAATGTGAATCTATGTCATGATCTCAGATTTGCAAAGCTTGCAGATGTCTTTTTCACATCATGATACTTATATGCTGCATGTTAAACGTGCAAAAAGTAGCCCAACTGCAAATTTGGTGAAAAAGTGTTGAGAAAATTCAGACTATAAAACCAAACCATTGGTTGACAGTGACAGTTTCTCCCCAATCCTAATTCTTTATTGATGTTTCAGCAGGTAGGAGATTTTGATATGCCCCAGACAAATACATCTGTTTTGAAGTCATTCTGTGATAAAACGAATAGTCTTCAAGGCTACAACATGAAATCTGAATCCAAGACCGAAAGTCTAATAAAATACTTTGAAGCTTTGAGCTCCCACAGGTTGCTACAAAGTCAGTGTGACTGGTGAGCGAGCAATACTTCTCAAATAGCAAGCCATGGCAGTACCTGCCTACTTCCTTTTTACAGCAGAAGCAGAACAGGCGAATCCATGCCTCTGAACTCATTTGAGCTGAGACACCTGGGATTTTGGAAGGTGTGACTCCAGAGTGCCTTGTCTTGTTAAGTGTTGGAAGGAAGCTAATCTCTGTGAGCTGAAGCTGTGGTTGCTTGGGAATGGGAAAATATATTCAAAATCAGTGCATATTGTAATTTTGCATATTATTTGTTTCTCTTAGTTTAGAATGGTGAATACCTGGGGAGAAATACCTTCTTGTGAAAGAGGGAAAAAATGGGTAAAAGACACATGCTGTTTGGGACCTCTCTGGCAATGCAGCCATGCAGAAGAAGACTGGAAAGGCAGCTTCTGTGGAAGGGCGTAAGAGTTCAGCTGAACAACTAAACTGGTCTGTCACTGAATTTAAACTAAGTTAATACAAAGTTTCTTAAATTAATGAGAATGTCCAGATACCAGTGAAAATAGATTTATTCAGAAATCAGTTTCATCAGAGGGGTTCCACCTCTGAGTGTGTACCAGCTCTAGCATGAGTCAAATTGTAGTTTGTCTTCTCTGTTGTCTTGCTAATCAAAGATGATAGAATGTGATTTTTGTTATCGACTCTGTTGGGCTGTCTTGTTCAGTCACTGCTGTCTATTTAGCTTGACTGTAACGAGTGGACTCAACTTGTTTATATTCTGGCATTGATGGAATTACTTTGTTTCTTGCTGCCTTCACTGATACCTTCCCAGGTACAACTTTAGCAAGCTGTGTTTGGGCTTGATTTGTAGTTACTCTGGAGCAGCTGGGTTCCAATCAGGATGGGGCAAAATGTTTAGGTGGGTGTTGTGACGTTCCTGGGGAACTCTGATGCTGAAATGCAAATGTGCACAATTACCTGGGATTTCACTGTCTCTGTATTGTATTTGCCTTCCCTCCCCCCCCTTCTGTAATCAAATCTCCAGAGTCTCAGGATGTACATATCGCTTATCTTTTGAATTTTGCTAAAGTCAGTTTTACTTCTGTAGATGTTCATTCTTGAGTGTTTCTAAGCTGTATATTTTGATCAAATATGAGGAGGCTTTACTTTTTATTCTGGATAGTTAATTTTGAAACTTACTATGAAAGATCTCCAAGATAAAATGCTTTTGATCATTACCTGCTGCTCCGTGCTCCGTAGACTTTAATATACTCCTGGCATTCCATTTTGGTGGGATGATCTAATGAATTTCTCTGACTTGTTTTAGATAACAAAAAATGAACTCCTTTTTGCAGAAACAAACATGGATAAATTGTCAGATTTGTAACCTATCTCATATGCCCAATTTTCCACACTGCTTGAAATGGTCACTGTGTACATGATTTATAAAGACAATATCACCTTGATGAGTACACACTGTCACTTGGACAGGGTTCATATCTGCATGGATTTCAGTAGAGAAATCTATTGCAGGCCTTTATAAATATTGCAGCCTCCTGGTCTATAACATCTGTGTTATTGTTCAGATTATCTGTGCTGTGGTGACTATGCTTTATTTTTTTGGCACTGTTTTTAAAAATTCTATTTTTTTCTGATACAAAAGGAAATATCACTGGGGAAAAAAAAACAACCTAAGCTAAACATTCCATTACATTTTGCTACAGGTGAATTGAAGATAAATGTTTTGAGATTTTTAAATGAAATGTAATTAAAAACACTAATTCTCATATCAGTGTGAAGAGTCTTGGAATTTTCCTCTGTAACAGAGATGGGGAAAGATGTGCCTAGCAGTTCTGAGGGATGAGACCCCCCAAATGGTCTGATAATGGAATCAGAACTGAAATATAATAGACCAAATCTCCCAGTTACCTGCCCTAAACATTAGCAAACCTGATTACTAATAGATATAGGAGTGTTGTCGTGAATGAAGACTGTAGAAACAGGTCAGCAATTGGGCCTGCTATAAAGACAGACAACCAAAACTGTGCCCTGTGGTCTTTGGTATGTGATCGGTGTCTACACATAGTCTGCCATCACCTTCATGTGACTTCTCTGTGGCTACGCCATGGTTTTGCTGACTGAATGAACGCTCAGAACAATGATAAAATAACTCTTTCTTTTGATCATAATGTACATTAGTCTATATCTGTGAATTTGAAGGTGAATTGTAGCCTGGAGCTTTCATTTGTTAGCGAAGAAGCCATCTCCACTAGTGTTTAATGGGTTGGGACAAGCTCTTATAGTGCAGTCCCCTTAGGCCATTGCTTCCTATGCTGCTGCTCCCACTGCTTGAACATAATCTCAACACCCTTTGCAGCTGGTGATGTTACTTATGTTTGGATATGTTGGGAGGAAATTTCCTGTATTAAGTTAAAACAAATCTGGACAGAAATCCCAGATCAGGAAACTAACTGTGGAAAAGTTGGATTGGTAAAAACTCTCTCATTTTTCATAACTTGGCAGCATAATTTTAAGCTTCAGGAAAACAAGATGACACTGCTAGAAAAGATCACTGACAGAGTATCCTACACAGTGGAAAGTGAAACATAGGGCCAGCACTGTTGCAATAGCCAATTTTAAACAGAAGAACGTTTCTATTAGACTAGTCATAAAGCAAACAGGTTATTTTTATTCTTTACCATGAGTCACAATTAACTGTATCAATTACTTCATAATACAGTATCCAGACAGCTTGTTGGTAACGAGCAAGGCTTAATCGTGTCCGTGTCCCCGTTCTGCTGCGTCAGCGTGTTCCACCCTGTCTCCTCCCTGCTGCCCAGTGAGGCATTGCGTATAGCGCTTGCATGTACTGCAGGATCAAACATTCATAAAACTTGAATCCATGGCAAAAGTGCTTACCAGTGGTAAGTACCAGCTGCCACTGGTGTATAGCTGATGTAAGATCTCAGTCTCTCTTGTACTTAGCATACTCTTAAAGCAGAACCATCCTGGAAGCTGTTAGAGATGTGTTTGTTTACGGCTTGTCTGCTAGGCTCCACTGCTGAGAGCTAGGAAAATTATTGGTCCTTCTTAACCAGTAGCTGTCGTCTTGGGAGGAAAACTAATTTCATGCATCTTGCCATATGAAGCTTGGGATACTTCCCAAGTCATTCAAGAGTGTGCAGGTGCATGCTGAGGCTTTGAAGTCACCACAAATGACACTAACCTGAAAATAATCCCTTGAAGCAATATCAGCTCAAACAGGCTGTGCTGTGACTTCTCTCACATTGGAAACAAACTACTGCTGCCTGCAGATGCTGTTGTTTTGGTATTGCTGGAATATAAAATGAATAGACCAGGCAGAGATTTGTACAGTTATGTTTCTCTTCCAAGTGGTTAGCTGGACAATGCCCAGACACCCAGGTAATTCCTTTCTGGGAGGAGGAAAAGAATGCCTGTCAATTGAATGATTTAATGCAGCTTGCATCACTAATAAAGTAGTAAAAAAACTTTTCAGTTTTGGAACTGTACTTC
The DNA here is from genome assembly GCF_003343035.1 of Apteryx rowi. Taxonomy (NCBI): domain Eukaryota; kingdom Metazoa; phylum Chordata; class Aves; order Apterygiformes; family Apterygidae; genus Apteryx; species Apteryx rowi. The sequence goes on along the minus strand of NW_020447196.1, from coordinate 4,772,211 downwards.
CAGATAATGTGGCATGACTTCTGCTGGCCTACCTCATTAATTTATATTACTGTATAAAGAAACAAATAACTACTTAAAAGACAGTGCAGATGTTTGATGTATTCCCATAAACTATAAAATTAATGTGGAGAATATCCCCCATGCATCTGAATTCTTGTATTAAAATCTCTTTCTGTCTATAGTTACCGTAGTATATATAATAGAAGTTATATGCACAGAATTTTTGCATATACTTTATACACATGTATACTTGTAAATAGGTATACGTGGATTCATGTGATAAGTGCACTCTTGCTTCTACTGTCATAACTATATTGACATTAATGTTAACTAAATGGGAGAACTAGCAGAAAGAAACTAAAGACACAAATATGTCAAAGGAGATGATTTGTTTTATTCAGGTCCTTATGAACTTTATGTACAAGTCATCCCAATGTTAAGTTCTTAAACTATCCCTTAATTAAAAAAAAAAACAAAAAACCCCCATGGATTTTAGTATCAGACCTTGCAAATCCAGATAATAAACTGCATATTGCGCTGCTAGGATGTGTCACTTGGCTGCATTCGGGGCATGGTGACTTGTCCATATAGTTCTTTTGCTGAAGTACCTAGGGAGTGGCAGAACTGCAAACGGCAGCTTGGAGGGCCAGGGCAGCGAAGCTGACTATCAAATTGGGCTCAATTTAGATGAAAGTCTCACCTTTAAAAATGCTCTTTCATTGATTGATTCAGGGAACATCTAATTAGTTGATGCTATTCTTTGTATTTGACTTAATCCGTTTTCTTTTTTGTAACATACTTCAGTCCCCTTTAAAAGAGGTGTAAGGGCTAAGATTCTGATTGATTAGTGTTTCTGTGCCATCACACCTCGACTTGTGTGAGCTGCGTCCCTACTCCTTTGGAGATATAAATGAGAATTTTAAGAGGTGCTCTGAGTCCTGAATTGTCACTGTAAGCATTTTACTGCTTCTGTGCTGTTTGTTGAAACCTTCAGGTGGCGTACAGAAGACATCCTCGTATCAGGAGTAATGGAGAGATACCCCAGCTAGTATTAAAGGAAGTATCTGCGTTACTAGAAGCAAATTAAGAATGGATTTATGAAGCTGAGAGGCAGATCTATTTAACCTGTGTGAGGAGAGCAACTTGCCTGCTGCCAGCACCTATGCTACTTGTATTTATTGACCTTAGGGTAGGTGATAGTTCTTAGAGAATAGGATGTGTTAATGGAGAGGTAGGGCAGAAAATGATTGGAAGTAAAAATATGAAAATATTTTAAGCTGAGAACTCAGAGTATGATTTAATGAAGAGTCCAGTAGCAACAGAGTTCATCTGTTATAAAATGCAACAAAAAAGTGAAAAATGGATTGGCAAAATGATTTCAGCTTAGTATAGCAGTGCTAGATATTCTACTTGGCTGACCTCTGAACTATGCTGTTTGTTTGAAAACGAGTTTTTTGGCATGAAATCTTGAATATAAACTTTCCATATGAAGAAAAGGCTAAAATACTGAAAAATTTTGCAGAATGAACCATGCTGAAAAAAGTTCAATTGCACTATCAAAAATGAAAATGTCAGGGTTTTTGTATGGAGGAAAAATGACAAAATAATACAAATGGAAATGAGCAGTCTAAAAACATAACATCTAGTAAAAATTGTTGCTTTTTTATTAAGCATTTTGATTGATATGAAAACATAAGTTACTTGTCTGTGGCTTTACCTCTTTTTGATCCAAGATAATGCATCTCTTCTGGTATTTGTTATCTTGACAGATCAGTATCTTTTTTCTTTCTCTTTAGAACACTTTCTTGCCCTGTTTCTGCTAGTCAGTAGGGAATAAGAGATCCAAATAATAAATGTGAATTAATGCAACCAGCCAGTATTAAGCATTTTTGAGTATTTGGAAGGAAACTTCTGTCCTCCTTGAAATATTGTAAAACAGATGTTATTGTGCTGTATACAGTTTGCTATAAACATATGAATGATTTATTTGACAATCTTTTTTTGTCTTTAAACAAAGTTTGTCATCCAAGAAAAAACCCTACCAAAGTCTTAATCTTCATGTCTCATTAAAAATCTTACTCCTCTCACCAGCAAAAGCTTTTATTAGAGTAGTTAAGGCTTTTAATTAAAAAAGTTGGAAGGGAAGGTTTAGAAAAAGCACTACAATTAGATATTGGAGTTAGAAGTACAGTTTTGCTGGTATTTCTTTCTATTCATACAGCAAACACTTTACTGATGTGTAACTATACCAATAAAGTCTTTCAGATGTAAACTTGACCTTGTGGTTGTATCAGTATTTTGGTAAAAATAGCACTTCTATTTATACTGATTGTGTGTGTGTAGACCAAACCAAAAAGGAATTGGGGAAGAGGAAGGAGAAAGCCAGGTCTTCACTGTGGATCTAGCTGTAGGATTAAGTTCTCTAATCTTTCCATTAGAGCTCTCAAACTAGCAAAGATCTGAATACAAACGATATCCAGCTTTACCTTGGCCACATCATGGAGATACCCTATAAGTCTGTATGTTCTCTTCTGCTGTAATGGTGCTGCAATGAGATGAATTAAAATTCTCCTCTCCGTGGAGGTTGACCTCCTGACCTGAAGGAGTTCAGCGCAGGTCTGCAGGAGCAGTGCTAACACTGTCTGCGCTGGGACTTTGTCCTGCTTTGGCAACTCCCAAGATCAAACCCTAAAAGAGAAACTATGTCAATTTACAGAAATCAACCCCTGTCTTAAGCACTCGTGTATTTATTATATCCTTTCTTTGTATTTGTGAGCATCTGATTTCCTTAGCTACCAGGCAAATCAATTGCATCGATTAGAGTGCCATCACTTTTTAGAGCATTAAACGCCATTAAATGCTAAGGATGGCATAACTCAAATTCCCTGTGTTGTTTTTGCCTATATGAAGAAATCGTACCACTATCGGAATCAATGTTTTCCTTTTTGCACTGAGAAGAGATTAATGCCCCTGGTATGCCCTGGATACTCCTCAGTGTGACCTAATGAGGAAGGTTATCAGCCATTCACCTGCTGCCTGAGCAGCCCAGGTGAATAGCCCCTAGCTTGTTTCTGCTGATTTGAGCCAGGCTAGCAAAGATCCGGTTACTTTAAATAAAAAGGCTTGTTCCATAGTCATGCGAGTAGATCAACAGATATCTGAGCAGCTGGAAAGGAGGACAGGCAGTTCACTGCAGCAGCAAGGTGGTGATGGGGAGCCGGGGCAGGCAGGGAATGGTAACTGGTTCCAATGGTAGAGCTCTGTCTGGGCATCAAAAGGACAGAGCTACACGTACAATTTTTTTTTTTTTTCTGAACAAAAAAACTTTGTAGGAATGAAATTCTAATGTCAGAAGTCTTATAAATCATGTGAGACTTTGTCACTAAAGCTTTCAATGCAAGGTATTTTTCAACCATTTTTTCCTATTAATATTTAAAAAAGCAAAATAGAGATGGGGTGTTTCTGTGGAAAATTCACTGTATGGGTGAACTGAGTGAGCTTTTTTTGGGATGGGGAGAAGGAACCTAATTGCAAAGCTGTGTGGAACAAAGAGCGTTTCTTCCCATGTGTTTGCACAGCGCTTGTTTTGGTGGAGCTCTGATCTTGGTTGCGTAATACAAACCTAAGAAATTACTGGGTCTTTCAAGGTTGGCATCATTGTAGAGGTTGAGACGTGTTCCAGTAAGGCCTTCTAACTTTTTAAATCATTATTTCAAGTGGTTAAATGATTACATGTGAACAAGGATACACTATAAAAAATTAGCATGAATATTTACAAAAGCAGCAGAATGGCCAGTACTTGATTCTCGCAAGAGGTTTCTGCTAGAGATGAAAGAACTTGTCTTCACTGAAATATAGAAAATGAACCACTGAAATAAAACACCTGACATGTTCTCTGCTTGTTTTGAAATCAAATCTAATTGTTACTGAAATAAATAAGTGCAAATTGTTTGCAGCAATGAAAAGAACTATCCTGTTGGGCAGGAAGTTGCATTTACTCTTGCTTGTTATTATAAAGGAAACATTTGATATTCCTGTTGACTACAAAGATTAAACTAGAGATTTATGTTAATGCAAAGGATTAAAAGAATCTTAATAACATGCATAAAGATGTAAATGTTCGTCTGCATTTTATCTTCTTGCAGATGAATATGCCATAAGGGAAATATCAAAGGGGGAGAACACATCCTCACTCTGAATTGCAACATCTGGTTTAATACTGCATTCACATGGTCATTAAGTATTAGTTGTTTTCACCAGTGTGCTTTTGAACAGTATAAGTGTGATAGACTTTTTTCCTAATTTAACTTATGAATATCAGGAAATAAGTCTATGACCAGCTTCAAATACATAGTGCCTATTTAGTATATGGTTTCATTTGTTGCAGATTTCAAAGAATTGTAAATCTATTCCTCAGTGTTTTTTCTTGCTTCTCTGTCACTTTCTAAGACTTCACTTTCAAAATAGTGAAGTACTTAATAAAATATTGGATCCACTTCAGGACTGTCAGTCATGTTCCCCCAGTTTCAAACAGTCCTTCCAATGCAAACGCAAGCCACATCAGCATGGAAAATTATGTGCTTTATTTGCGCGCCCTGACATGTGAGATTATACATATATGTACATACATTTTGTACAGAGAAATTATAGAAAAAATATGATTTGAAAAAGGAGGCAATTAAGGTGAAGATGTAAACATCACTAACCATTTATGTTCTGTGTTTCTATGTTTTTTTGTTGCTCTTCAACCAATTGTTTACTAAAGAGACAAGTGTATATATAACAGGAACCACCTGGATTTGTTATGCAATTCAACTGATATGACCATAGAAGTGACCCTATTCTCAAATCAGTATAAATCTTCAAAAGGTTTTGAATAGTTAAACATCAGATAATCCATATAATAAAAATCATAACTGCGTTGTCTTTGAGAAGGAGAAAGCTGTGCAAAATATTGTTGTGTAATTTTAGTGGTAGTTCTTTCATCATTGGAGTGCCTGTCTTTAAACTTAGGGAAAGTCAAATTCTGCGGAGCACCAATTAAGTGCAAGAAAAAGTTTGCATCTTCTTCCATGCTTTCAAATTTCCCAACAAAGTCATAGTCTATTAAACATGGGCTGCAAAGCCTGTTGACGTGATCCCAGTGGATGTCCATACCCACTGGCCTATGTACATCAAGGAGATATTGAATGAACTCTTTAAATTTGACTCCAGAGCCTGTCCTTAATGCTTCTTTGGTGGCATTGGCACGATATCTGGAAATGATGGCTTTTCCAAAAACTGGGTGATAGTAATTGTTTGGATGTTCAAACTTGTCCCGAAATGCAGATACCAACTTTTCAAAAGGTTCACGAATGAAAAGCATCTTTGTGTAAGTGTTGAGCCTGTGATAAATTCCTTTGCGATCAAACCCATCCAGCTTTTTTAAATAGTTTCCGTAATGCACTGTGTTGTGCTGGATATCTTTTGTGGAAGAAGCCAGGCCGTTAAGAACCATGAGCACCCGTTTCCAGTTAGAGCAGCCAGCTTTTGGTACTTCACAGTATAAAACTCTGTATTTATCTTCTACAAATATTCTAGAAACATGATAAGGAGTGATTATTCTTCTATTATTACTCTTGTATTTAGAACAAGTTTCCCTCATTATTCTCTTTCTTTCTCTTTGGATCTGATAGAGACTTTTCCACTTGTTATTATTTCTGTCCTCAGATTTAAGTGTGGGCAGGCTGAGAGCGGAGCTGTTCATTGAAATCAGAATAGGGCTCTTTTTAATTACAAATCTCCTCCTCCGTTTGTGGAGCCTCATAGAATTAATTTCCTCACCTTTCTGTTGATGTTCTTTCATCACAGACATTACGCTGCTTTGCCTTCTGTCCGTGCTATGAAGCTTAGTGGGCACGTTTTCAGATAGGTGTAATGAACCGCTCCGCTTTACTGTTGCTACTCCATCTGAAGTATTTTTTCTTAATCTTCCATGCTGGTTATTGCTGGAAATGCAGTCCTGATGGAAAAATAGATGAGATGTTACTAAACAAGGAGTTTGTCACTATTAGCAGCTTGTACAACTTAATGTAGGTCTGCTCATACAGCTCTGCGATCAGCAGAATTGTGCAGCAGAGAGCACTGCTGGGGCCCTCATGGGTAACAACTCTTCTTTGTTCTACATCTACATGCAATTAAGAGATGAACCTGAGCTGGTAAATGCCAGGCCAGATCTGGATATCACTGTATTTCGGTGGTGCCTGTACCCAGGTTTTGACAGAGACTTGCCTCTTAGATGCATGGGCCTGTGGCTACCTTTTGTGGAAATGTCAGTGTTTTGAGTGTGTGTGTGTGTATATACGTATATACATGTGTACGTGTTTTGTTAAGTATTCCGGACTGCCTGTTGAGGCACTCGGAAAGCTGTTGTCTCCTCCAGTAGCTTCATTTTGTAGTGCAGGTGACTGTGCATAGACTGGCACCTAATAGGGCAGGGAGGCCTGTGCTGCTTGCACGGGGGAGTGAGGATGCAGAGGGAGCAAGCGGGGGGGAGTGGAGCAGAAAGGACTGCAACGGGAACGTGCAGGCTCGCTGGAGGGGAAGCGGATGTGACGAGAGCAGCGTAACCAGGCGCCTAGAGGGATGCTTGAGTGAGACGAGGCTGGGACCAAAGCGATAGAGACTCAGTGAGAAACAATTTGAGAAGTACGTGGTGGTTATAGAAGCTGTAGCCTGGATTAGAGGGAGTGAAAACAGAGGAAGGAAAGTGGGTCTATGGGTAAGGGATTGCTGGTACCTGCTCTTTTTCTTCAGGTGGGTTGCACTGCGTGGTACTCCTTGGCGCACAGCTCAGATGTGCTCCATTACTGTCTGCTTCTCAAAGCAGCTGAATTTAATCCCTGTCTACATGTTTATGCCTCTCAGACTGAAATTAGGTTCTGGACCCTATTTAACTACATGTCCATCCTGGTTTTGAGAACTCACCTGGGAGCAGAGCTGTGTATGAACTGCTAGGGAGTATTTCAACAGAGGAAGCAGAGATAGTCACAGAATGTATATTGCTTACTGAAAATATTTAACACAGGTTTTATAAATTGCAAACCTCTGATTTTCAGTCTTTATTTTGCTTCCTAATAATATTATGGGTGACTTCAAACACAAGACATATGGTGAATTTTAAGATGTACAGTATGGAAATTAATTAATCAAGATGGCAGATTAAGTCTTAAAAATTGTAATAGTGATGTTACAAGTCTCTTTCTGGTTGGCTGAGATATGGCAGAAGGCTGTGCACTTTGGACTTGACTTGGATCACACTGAATGTGGTGGAAAACACTTCCTGAACTGTTGAACTTTCCATGGATAGCTCAGTGAGCATCTTCAGCAGAACCTAGATTAGATTATGATTTTCTTGCCTTTCAGTTATAGAAGAGATGCTGTAGCTAATTTATAACCTGTATGACGCCACAAGTTTGTTATCTTGCCACATCCTTTAAGGGTGAGAGAGAGTCTCTCTAGCCCCAAACTTCTTTTTGAGGGAAAAAAAAGATAACTCCAATATTCACTACAAAAAGCACGGGTGACAAAAGAGAAAAAGTTAGATTGTTTAGTGACTTGCTTAAATTGGTAACTATCATTTAAAACTCTAACAGAACACATCAGTATTAAACAGAGCTTGTAGAGTGCTGTGCAGGCTGTAGCAGAACCAAGATGAAACAGTCCTGTCTTTTTACTGCTACATACACTGTATGCTGAGAAACAAAGCAAAACATCCTCTACACTTGTTTTCTTTTATAATGGTCATCAAAGTAATGTTTCTAAAATGTGTGTCTGTGGGGGTTCTTTTTTTGCCTTTTTTTGCCTGTTCTGGTAATGATGGTGTCATGTCATATGCCAAATGGGAAACCAACTGATAATTTGTCATAAAAGGCGCTATATATTCATTGATGGGAATGATTATTGTACTCTGCTCTTGTCTTCAGAGGTTGTTTCCAGTAGTCAAATGTGTATTTAAGTTTCTGTGTCTATGTAAAAGACCAGCTATGATGATGTATTTTTAAATATTAGCCTTTACAGAATGGCTGAAATTCAATCTTATTTAATCATGATATGGTTGATATTTCAAGATGATCATGTTCAGACTCCCTAGATATTTGTAACTACTGATGGTGAAGATGAATCTACAGTTTTACATAAGAGGAAACTCTAATACCATGATTTGAATGTCTTCCATTGATACAACTCATATTTGCTCCATCGAGAAGGTCAGGCTGGAGCCGTAGAGGTGGAGCAATGCGAGCTGCATCGCACTGGTTTATCCCGGTGGCAGTGCCTGGCGAGACAGCTGGCGGCTGCACAGTTGTTCACTCACCCACTTTGCACTTGTCCTTTGACTACGAGATAGCGAGGAGCTGTGATGGGCTGTCAGGGCTGCTGTGAGTGTGCTAACAGCCACTAGATGGAGGAATCTCACCAGTATTTTTCTCTAGCCTGTTTTTAATATACCTCTCAGGCCATCCATCTTATCAGTAGAATTTTGCACAGAATGTTAATATGCAAAGTTTACAGTATGTCTTAGCAATATCCAATCTAGTAAAAAACCTCATAAAACTGAAGCTGCATAGCTTATCAAATTCGCATTTTAAAAAGAAAATATGCAGTTCATAGCAAAGCTTTGATGCATCATTTCTATTCAGTGCTTCATGTCCAGTCTAATGGCCTATCTGACCAATCTCTATCCTTGCTCCATGTTCAGAATCTGGATACAATTTTCCTTATGTATTTCTGAAAACTTACTTTTTTGGGTTGCTGGAATCCCATGTTATATTTTATTCCTAAACAAAGAAAGAAATTACAGTCATTATTTAGTAACGATACAAACAATGGTTTGATATTTTTGTGTGACTGATATAAGTGTGTGTCCTCTCCTTAACTAAAAGGAGAACAGGAACAAGCTCCTTTAGTGCAATGATATATAGACCAATGATGAATCGAAATTAATTTATATTTCATAGTAACAATATTCCTCTTTATTTATAGCTGTCAAAAGCAATTGCAAAAGGGATTAAATGTCATTACCTCCCCTTTTACAGATGGGGAAGCCGAGATGGAGAAAGAAGTGATTTGCTTAACCCCGGCTAATAGACCAGTAGCAGAACTAGAAGCAGCTGGAACTCCTGATTCCAGGTCAGTGCTCTAAAAAAGACTCTTTGTGTACTTACCTAAAGTTGATGTTTGACTCTCCAAACTTTGGGACTGTATGGTACATGTTCGTACTAATAGCTTTGCATTGAATGCTATTCTTTGCTGTAAAACCTACATAATGTACAGTGGAGTTATGTATAAATGTTTGTAGAGTTTTGGAAGGCAAAAAAACAATACACAATTGTAAGTATTTTGCCAAATCTTCTGACTTTACAGTGAAGGCTACCTGAAAATATAACAATAAATATATGAAAACCCTAGAAAGCAATTCTGGTAGATGCACAAGATCCTTTTACTGTTTCTAGCCTCTGCTAGGAATAAGTTAATAATACAGGATGAGTTATTGAAAATGCTTATTTATGACATTGGTTTGGGGTTTTTCAAATTACAATGCTGCCATCATCACTGTCTGTGCTACTTGAGAGGACTCCAGTTTTAAGGAATGATTCTGCATTGCAAATCCACAGCCTTTTGACAAGGACAGTTACAGGTAAAGATGTTACAAAGCATTATAAGTGAAAGCATCATTGGAATGGCTCAGTCCAATCAGATTAATTTTTGTAGTGTAATGAAAGCTTTCAGAAACACTGTACATGCCTTAGTTATTCACATTCTTTAGGTTACTTAAGGCAGCTACTCAGACTTGCATAATCAATCACTTTTTTTTTTTTTTAACAGAACTACAAACTGATATTAAGAGTGGAATCTGAGTCAAATTGCTATGGCTATTTCTATGGGTTAGTGCTCATCTAGCAGTGTGCATCAGTGTGTGGGGTTTTTTTGTTTGTTTTTTTTCCTCTCGTGTATGTGCTTTAATTTCACTCCAGTAATTTGTTAGTAATAAACTCAAGGTGGATGGGAATATTGTGGTTCACTATCTATCAGAATCACAGGGCATCTTTTTTACTTAACCAGAAATAGGTCCAGACATATTTTACGGGGAGGCACAAGGTGTTTCAACCCCCCCCCCCCCCCCCCCAAAAAAGAAACTTAATTAAATCTGCAGTATCCTGGTCTGAGTTCTGGAGGATTAAAACTGGTTATATTGCACAAGGCTTTAGGAGATTTTACCAAGCTGTTGTTGCACAGTCCAATTCTTGATATGTTCGGTTTAAGAAACACATTTATTCCATTGCTGTGTAATACGCTACAGAACAATGAAAGTATGGAAATTATTGTCCTAAAAGAATGGCAAAATATGAGCGTCAACACCTTGAAAGTACTAATACTAGAGCATGGGTGGCCTGTTTAAACTATAAAAGCGTTCTGGTTGTCAATAGCTGTAACTTCTCCCCCCTGGACCCCCTCCCCCAACCCCCTTTTTTTTCTTTTTTAACCCTAAAGACACAACTGTAAGCCACTTGAGCTAGATTTGTGTTGGCTGCTTGACTTCCAGTCTAAGGCATTACTAATACAGCTACTTGGAGTAGTTACTTAGCTTTTACTTTAGGCCTTATTGTAGCAGAGCTTGAAATTAAATATTTTTTTTTCTGTGCAAGTTGAGAATATTGTTATACAGTCTCTATTCTTGTAGGCATAAAGCATATGTGCCAAGTTCAGTTGTGAAAAGCTAAACCTGAAAAACCTTCTCTTTCTGAAAAGAAACTTAGCTTGGTGTTGTGGGTTGGTCATTTCTGCTCTTGTGTTATATGGATATCTTTGGTCTCTTGTGTATATTTCCTACAATGCACTTGGTAATTCTCATAATAATGTTATTACAGACAACAGTTACCACTCTGTTCAGTATCTGTGTTATTCCTCTGTTAGGTATTACATTTTTGGTCTTTCTTGCATTTCTAAATCAGTCTGAGCAGTGTTATGTCATGCCTCATTCTTTTTCACAGATCTTGGAGATATACTTTGGTTATTGATACTGTCAACATGCCTAGGCAAGAATTTACGGATTAAAATGTTTATCCTAATGTGAACTAATAATACTTGCCAGTATAAGATAGGAGAATAGTTTTGCACCCCCGCTCTGCCCAAAAGATAAGACCTCATAATGTCTACAAAATCATGTTTCATCTTTGCACTCCCTTTTTGAAAGCACTTTGAGCTTTTCACAATTAAAAACAAATAGGTAAGAAAAGACTTGATAATTTATTAAAAAAAATAATAATAAAATAAATAAAAAAAAGTGAGCCGGTATTTTGGACAGAATCAGATGTAAATATCTGAGCATTTTCTGTGTCCAGATTGCAGTGTAAGACTTGAGGTTAATTTTTTCAGGATCATTTAGTCATGGTCATTTGTCCTGACTTCAGTGGAAGTAGAGATGGTTTGTAGCAAAGCCATACACTCAGTGTAATTAGCTATAAAAGTATATATCTGCTATGAATAATAATAATAAAAAGTAAAAGTGTGAAGAACAGGTAGGAGACCTGTATTTTTTCTATGATTAATTACAAGTGATTCTGTCTTTGTAGCAGTGTTTCATAAATGTAATTTTTTTGAAGCACGAATACTTAGCAATGCTGTGTTGTGCTTTGAGAAATTAAAAATAGTAAATGTTCTTAGCAGAAGACGAGTAACTATTTAAAATGATTCTTCATTTACTGGTGTTAACACATGATCAGAACAATTCATATTCAATGTAGATGTTTGGTGAAGTGTTTGCCAATCTCTTGAATGTGTTCTGAATTTGTAGTTTCTAAGGCTTGGCTTCTTTCAGCTCTCTCTGATACAGTCTGTCACTTTGGATTTGAAGCTACATGGAAAAAAAACCCACTGTGAACTTGGTGAAATTGTATTGTGCAGATCTACTCTGCTAATCAAATCTAAATTCAACGTTATGCTACATCTTTGCTATTTTGGCACTAACATCTAAGAGCTAGAAAGTAACACAAATTATAATATTTTTGCCATAAATAAATGACTGGTACCTGTTGCACCCAGGTAGAGTTAGCGATCATTCAATGTTTGGTGCCAAACATGACAATGACCAATATCTCAGTAGTGCTCAGACAGAGAAGAAATAGCTGAGAGACAGAATAATTCTAACAACTATACGTAATTTATGTCTGTTTTCATGTGTTGTGTGCACGCAGCCATGATTTTCCAGACCCGAGCTTGGCCTATGTTTCATGCCTGCTTTTGTTGTCTTTCATGAAATACGAGCGTTGTGCTTCATCCAGTCCTACCATATAGTCAATCCCATTGTGTGCCTTTTTTTTTTTTTTTTAATGCTACTAGCAATACAATAAAATGGCCTTCATCTTCCCTGTGTAATATTATAGAGCTTTGCCTGTCTCCCTTCTCCTCTGTTTCTGCTTGAAGACCTAATTTTGGTTTGCCTCTGGTGTTTTTCTCTGTTCTGAGACTACACTACAGCTGAAATGTTTTTTTAATAAAAATGAAAACTTCAAGCTGCATCTGTGATCCCTTCCCTTAAATGTGCTTCCATGAGCAGTGTATACTTGTTTGCGTCTCCTTAACTGATTTGTGAAATATATACTCTGGTAGGGCCATTAATAACATTGCATGGACTCTATGTCAGGTGTCCTATTGTCATGTGCTCCAGTTCTTACATTTTTGTTTGGAGAAGACAACAGGTACTTAATCAAGAATGAATAGTAGATTAAGACTAAGAATTCTGATTAGCATGAAAAATCTTTATGTTGAAAAGTATTTTTCTCAGAATATTAGTCAGATCATTTAAAACTGGAAAAAATCCCTAACTGTTAGAGATCTGCCCAGTTCTGATCCTAACTTATTCCAGTGTCTAATTGTTTACATATCTGAGTTAGATTACTCTTTCAGGCAGAAAAATCTTCATGATTTTTAAGACTGTCACTATTGTAAACTATTTGTTTTTACATATATTAAAAAATACATAGGTATATATTTGGAATACTTTTTAAATTTAGAAATCTCATGTTTGAAAATACTTTTTGTTTTGAAATTGAGGCCTAATCAATAGAACAAACTGTATATGTGTGTATAGATGTTTTTCTTGTATTTTATATATAAATATAAATTATGAATTTTAGATAAGGAAAGATAGATATATTTGACAGAAAAAAATCAAAAGTCCCTGTCTAAGCCACATAATACACTACCTGGTTTAAATACAGACAGGAAAATTAATGATGCAAAGCAAAGAAGGCTTAGCAAAGCTGTAGAACATGTGAAAGTGTGTGTTAAGAAACAGGTGAATCTATACAGTGAACTTCTTCGAGTCCCCAGTGAAGCTGCAAATACACAGTGTCATTTTCTGTAAATGAGGTAACATTTACAGTGAGTGCTTTGGGTAAATGATATAATGCTGAGCTCTTGTCAAAGCTAAATGTCTAGAGTCAGGACACACATTGTGGTGTTTTACAGAAAAATGTGAAGTAATACGTTTCTGACACTATATTGTCCCATTTCACCTTTGTTTCACACTAATTGTTTTAATGGTGAAGATGATGTAAATAAATCTTACTGTATTCTCTATGAATGCCAGGAGACATGCAGGAAGACCTTGAGCCTCCTGATATCTGACCAAAGAACTTATCCATCACTCCTGAAATGAATGAAGTCAAATACAGTCTCTGTAGCACCTTTCACTTTTACAGCACCTTTTTGTATTTGTGGCGGAGAAATTATATACACAAGAATGATTCTATTTACGTATGAATTGGAAGAGAGTGAATTACCAGGGAACTCATTTGCCATACAGCTTTTTCAGAAACCAAAGAATTAGATATTACTGTAATTCATTCTGAGTTCCACTGCTACAGTATGCAACATTTAGTGACTTTTTCCACATTAGATCACAAAGCATAGTAAGAGCATAGTAATTCATTTCCATTCCAGCTTGTTACACATGAGAAGTAGAGAGGCTTCTAGCCGCATTTGCCAAGCTTATATTTTTTAGGTAGTCAGGTCTTGGAATTCCAAACGCAAATATTGATTGCCTGAAACCTTCATATTAGTGCTGAATTCTAGTCTGAAAAATTGAAATCTGGACTCATACAGTGAGTCTTTAGTATGAGTCTGGATTAAAATGCAGGTATCTGACTTCTAATCATGATGTTTAGTTCTCCACATTACAGATGATTACTTGAGTAATAAGATATATTTCATCCATTGAAGGCTAAGGTCTCAAGGCCCAGCTTTTTCTGCACATTTCTGGATATATCAGATTCTAACTCATCCAGGCAGCTGGATATATGTGTGTATCCTTACCACGCCAGATGTTGGTGGAAAGTAGGCTGTAGAAACATCTCCACCTGGATGAAGTTGTCCCAGTATAACTGAGGACTGACAGGCTGAGAAGTATCTTTCAGTAAGCTTCATTTTAGGGTACGTGGGCTGCAATATAATGCTGCAACTTTTTAAAGAACCTCACTGTGGGAATGGAGTATTTTTGCCCCAATGCAAGTGTGTGTTCCGGGGGGGGTGGTTCCTGACTTTCATAGCCATGACGGAGAACATGGACTGTTAACCTGAGAGTATTTTGTGCTTCCGTGGTGCATTTTTAGTGTTTCCCAAGATGCAATTATTGGCTCCTCTCTAGTGCTTGGTGACCATCTAATCTCTTTTTGGTTAATGTTTGACAGCTTTTTCTCTTGTACTTTTCCTCTTCTCATTCATGCTTCTGTTACTTCCAGTAATTTCCTTCCTCTCACCTTTCTTTCCCTGTAAAAAGAATTCTCAGTGTCTGCTCGGAGTCTGTGATCCAGCATTTTCAAGGGTGCAACAAAAGCTAAGCTTCTAATACTTCGCAGAACCAAGAATGTCTGCATTTTATTAACTCCATTTTAATTACAGAATCACAGAATCGCTGAGGTTGGAAGGGACCTCTGGAGATCATCTAGTCCAACCCCCCTGCTCAAGCAGGGTCACCTAGAGCACATTGCACAGGATTGCATCCAGGCACGTTTTGAATATCTCCAGAGAAGGAGACTCCACCACCTCTCGGGGCAACCTGTTCCAGTGCTCTGTCACCCTCACAGTGAAGAAGTTTTTCCTCATGTTGAGATGAAAGTGTCTGTGTTTCAGTTTGTGCCCATTGCCTTGCGTCCTGTCGCTCGGCACCACTGAAAAGAGTCTGGTCCCATCCTCTCGACACTTTCCATCTTAATAAAGTAGGGAGTCTCTGGACAGAAGTACAGTATAGGGGGAAAGGAATGCAATTCTGAAGGGCATACCCTGGAAATAATTAAAAGCATTAGGTTCATCCATCAGTTTGGACAAGAAAAATGTACAAATGGGGGAACCAAAGTAGAGATCGGCACACATGTTAAATGACTTTTAATGTTTGTCATTTGAGGATTTTCACACTATCAAAGAATTCAATATTCCCTCTTCATTTGCAATAGCAGTAACCAATCCTGTACATCAGAATTAAGCAAAACTGCACAAAGTTGTTATTGCTCTGAAGTGCAGCACTTGCTGAGCTGGGGCTGCTGTCATGTCATCTTTGTTTCCCTCTTGTTTCCCTGGTTAGCTCCTTTCTAGCCAGTCATTTAACAATAATGCCCCCCTTGACATTTTAACTTAGGACATCCTTCATATGCAGCTCTGCTTTTTCCAGTAAGGGTTTCTTAGGGAGCTAGGACCACTGGATGGAGCTGGTGAACACCAGTTGTGGGTGCCACTTGAGTATAGTGTTCATGTCTGCACAATATTTTCCAGAGAACTGCAGGAAGATACCTAGGCCATCTTCCTGATATCTTCCTGGTCTTATGTTTCACTGTCATAGGTTTTGGGTTGTGCCTCTTGAACAACTTCAAGTCTATTTTACTGTGAATATTTTTCTGTTATGTGCATTAATAAGAAAGCCCGTCTCCTGAAATTTTTTTTATCCCCCCCCTTTTTTTAAAAAAACCCACAAATCCAATATGGTTTTACCTTGCAAGTTTTTAGATTCATCAGACTCTAAGAGGCAAAGCAAGAGAGAAGGAGAAACAAATAGTGGCAATTTAGAAGAACAAATTCCTTTAGATCCCAAACCATTTAAAGTATTGCTATGAATTCCTGGTAAGTACTACCATCTACATATCTGCAGTAACTTTGCTAGCTGAATATTTTTTTGAAACTGTGATCTTACTCTGTCCAGAAAGTTATTTATATGCCTTTGGACTTTGTAATGAGACTTCTTCACCTGTCTTCTACTCCACTATTTAGATCATAAGTTATTTGGAGAGGAGACTCTTGTGTTACTTACAGCTGGAGAATCCTGATACCTGCTTGCCTTGTGACATGCTAATAGAACGGGCATATCAACTCTTAGAGAGGCACATGCTATTGTTTTTTCATAATATCCTGAATCCATCTCCTTGGCTAAATATGCATGCAATTTATACTTGGTGTGTCTCCTTGATAACTCATAAAGGAAAAGAAAATGCACAGGACCTTTATAATGTAAGCTTAATTGAAAGAATACAAGCTCCTGCTTGTAAACGTATTATGAGGAAGGTACCACTACTTGTTTACTTTGTCTTTTCTTTGCTATTTAGGCATCCTAATTAGAGAGTGACATTTTCTGACTTAATTTATATTCAGTAAGAATTCTACAAAGAAAGCAGAGAAGCCAAGTATGTGCTATTACATTCCCCATTCCTTCTATAGATCTATCCCTGGGAATATCATTAATTAGCATCATTAGCTTTCAGGCACTGTCAGCAGTTACTTGCAATTTCTACTTAATACCTTTCAGTTATTCTCCATTGTCACATTTAATATTTGCATAAAGAGAGCCTTCATAGTATGACTTTGACAAGGACGTTACACTTTGTGCAGGTTTATTAAAAAAATAAATGCTAAGGTTTAAAATATAGTGCTGCATTTATATTTACTAGCCTGTAGGAACTATCCAGGTAACCAGAGGATTTCCAATGAATCTCAAGCAAGCACTGTATGTGATTCATGACTGTAGTGGAGGAGTTAGCCAGAATAGCTCACCTAGAATACCAGAAATGTTTCAAGAAATTGTGCAAGTAGGGCACTAAAGCTTCAGTGGCCTTTCTAATGAGGAAAAAGTAAGAGAGGTAGAATTCTGGACTACTTTCATGTAACTGTTTCTAGAGAGATTTCTTTGGGAGAGAAAGTGTAGATGGAAAGAAGGGAGAAGGTTGCAAGCAAAACTCAAAGTAGATCTACAAAGACATGCCTCTGAGTGATGGAGCTCACTGATTTAACAGACTGACCTGGCATCAAATACCACAGATTTGCACCCAAATGCTGTGTCTTACTATATGTTAAGATCAGTTGGGCTAGAGCTGACATTCTGTTTCCCTTTTTCCTGTTCTTGTAGTTAACTGCTGACAAGTCTTCTGTGTAGAAGAGATCCGATATGTAATTTTTAAGTTAACATCTGCATGTCTGCTACAAAATATGGTGTTAAAAGGGTGCTATTTGGACAGACTTTGATTCATGTCCTGTGAGAAACAAATAGGAGATAATGGTTCTGGGAAAGCTGGGTGTGAGGGATCGAACTCTTTGCCTGGACTTTACTCCTGACTAGTAAGCAATGAAAGACAGTGGTGACTTTCTCTAGTCATTTAGTAGGCAGTGGCTGGAAGAATCCTGCCACTCCCCACTGAGGACTCACTGTCTCTTGTTAAAGAGCTCACTTGCACTGCTTCTCCAGCAAGTTTTAGTGATTGCAATCTCTCCTTTAGAGAAGGAGACAGCCTGAAAAGATTCATCAGAGTTTCAGGAAGCCTCTGGAAGGAAAATTGAGGCTTTGGATTATTTAAAAGTCTGGACAAAGTGGTTGACTGAGTGATTGGTAGAACAATTTACATAATCATTTCTGGAACTGACTTTCATATCTGTTAAAAAAAAAAAAAAGTTAATGGAATGGTTCAGGAAGTGTTTCTGCTCAAAAACAGAGTGCTGACTACTTCCTGTATTCATGTGACATTGTGGCATGCAGAAGGAGTTGTAACCAGCCTCCACCTTGACTATATGTGCATTTTTCTACTTTGGGCACCATACTGAGGGATTTGTCACCAAGTGTGTTACAAGGCAGCCAGCTTGCCTTTGCATCCTTGAAAACAATACAGTGCTCGTTCCAAGAAAGCTAAGATACGTGCTCTAAGATAGCTCTCAAACATACTTGAACAGACAGCAGTGAAATGGGCTTATTCCACCCAGAGGTCTCTAATACAGTTTTAATAATGTAGAACCTCCAGATGCTGTAATGCTATTTTAAGAAATTTAAGGAATTAAGGATAACCAAGCCAAAGCACAAATTAAATGAATTGTTCTCAAGTCCAATTAATAAACAAAGAACAATGTTGATGTGTCAAAGACCTTGGAGGATTTCAAGATTATAGTGGCAGAGAACATGAAGCTGCATCAAAAACCAGATGCAAAGAGCAGTGCCTATGCCTGACAAAATCATTCCAGCAGGTCAAAGAGGTAGTCTGATATTGTTATTGTCCATGGAGGCCACCAGGCATATCAGCAGGCAGTTCTCCATCAGTAAAGTGGCAGTTTGGTGTTAGTGTTTTCTCCTTGGCTATGTAAATGTCATTGAAAATTGGTAGTCAGACACCTGGAAAGCAGAACCTGATGTCTGGACAATTTGTCAAATGTCTACTAACCTTAATGTAAGGGACAGTGCTTGAGGACTGGGGGGGGGGGGGGGGGGGTTTAAATGAGGAAAAAGTTCTCTCATTGAAGTGAATGGGATGAAGAAGCTAACTAAGCTTCTTAACTAAGCTAACTATGCTAAGCTAACTTAGCTAACTAAGACCGGTTGAGTACTTGTTCTTGCTGCCTGGGAAATTAACTCCTTAACCCTAGGCAACAGAAAAAGAAATTTGTAGTAAATTAAGGAAAGAGTGCTAAGCAGGGAGAGGTATTGAAAAGCATCAGACTTCTCTGAGTAAGATTTGAAATGAGCAAAGAAACTTATTGATGATGGAAATGGGAGATATTCCACACAAACACACTTGTGTATCAGATAAGGACTGGTGGTTTGTGGTTAAATTTAACTCCTTTATACTAAAATGTGTGAAAAACTGATGTATGTTGCTTTGCCTGTGATGTGCTGCTGAACTAATGCATTTCATTTTGTTCAAATTTCATTTTCTTGGACTTCAGCAATGATGGTGATTAACTTTGAAAGCTAATTAGGATAGCATGTAAAATGTGTGGGAAGGCCACTGCAGGCCATTGGTTAATGTCATCCTGCCATACCTCCTTCAACTACTGTTCTATTTGTAAGTACTTAATGCTTCACAGGACATGTCTGGATGTCTTGCAGGTTCAGGTGCTTATAGAGCATATGGCATGAGCTTAATGAAGCATTCTATCATGTGGCCCTCTGGACCTACCTAAGACAACTTCAGCAAGAGTGTGGCTTAGAGTACATTCACTCTGACCACTGCTCACAATTCTTACATTAGGAACCGGATATCTCAGGGTCTGATCCATCCACCACTTGGTATCTGCTTCGGAGAGAGGCCTTTGGTGCCTCTCCCTATTCACTTCCCAGCACAACTCTGCATCTCCCTTCTGGCACTATCCTTTCTCCACCCACACTTGGCTGCAAGCAGCTTGATTGGGACACATCAGGAGCTGCTGCTGAAGGAGGGTATCTTCCCCTATCCTTGTGGCTTCTGTGCTCGCTCTGTTAGCCAGTGCCTCTGCCAGACCATTGCATTTTCCTTCCTCTCCCCTGCGCAACATGGGAGCGGGCAGAGAAGTAAAAGGGGAGATACAGCAGTGGTGTGGCAGTCTACCTCAGAGATGTGTGGATGAGAGAGAAGTGACCTTCCTTGTGGGCTGGTGATTGCTCTCACCATCTCCACACCTAGATGAGCCACATCTGTCTTTAAAGAGGTCACATCTGCTATAGCAGGGAGAAATGGTGGGGATTCTCCACTTGGTCCCTCTTTCTCCCATTTCCTACATGTGCCATTTCTGCCTGTTCAGCCCACTGCCTGGGCTCAGGAACCAGAAGGGCTCTGGTATGCTTGCCTCTATTTGGCTCTCTGAACCATGAGCAGTGCCTGAAGTGAGAGCCCCTCTGCCACTGCTGCTTTAATGGCTCCATCTGCATTTTTCATTTGCACACAATAGCACTTCCAAATTCTTCCTAATATCCCATTATAGAAGAATGCATCAACCCGAGAAAGGGCCATATGAACCAAGTGATTGAATTGTTTGCATCTATCTTGACAACTCACACTTGGGAAATAGTTTCTAAGACAATTGAGTCATCTGATTTTATATATCAGTGCATACAAACAACGCATAGCCAATTGTCACTGGTTGAATATTTTGACTAGGAACGTAACTTTGATTTAGCTGACAAAAGTAAGAGAATGTGTCTGTTTTCACTGAAAGCTTTTCTATGATGGTCATTGTTCGTAGAGTTTCAATATATTCATGGTTCACTCAATGCATTGCATGCAATTATATGCAATTCATTCTCTCCATTATGCATCAGCTAAAGGACCTCTGAAGTAATCGGCAAGTTTAACTCAGTCTTCCAAGACAACAGTTTTATAGATGGAACTATTTCCTGAAAACGAAACACACCATTGACTGGATGTATGATTTGCACAGCATAATTCAATATTGTAACTCTTGCTGCCTCTGCTCTAATGCTGATTAAACCCCAGGATTGTAACAGAAAACTATGTACTTACAGGACTTCTCCTAGCTGAATTAGTCATAGACTAATCGAAGAGTCTTGACTCTGCTTGCTCCTCTCTTGAAACCTTCATTTGAGATGCAAGGCTCTCACTTTAAATGTGGACTTCTTACTAAGCTACTATCTTGTTGAGCTTTCATTGAGAATGTGTACAGGTTACATTCTTGTGTTATGTGTAAACATTAGAAAAGACCTATTTTAAATCTTTAAGAGAATAGTATATGCAACTCTACTAGATAACCTTTCAAAAAAAAAAAAAGGAATCTTTTGTGTTTTTGTTCTCATCTCAACTATTAATAAATATTTGCCTTTGACAAATCAATTCATCTCTCAGTCTTGATTTCTAGTTTTGATCCTATGTTAAGCATAACTTTCTACATTTAAACTTGACTTTGCTGTAATTGCCAGTGACTACTATGCTTAAAGTGAATAGCATTCATCAGAAACAAACATTTAACTATTTGTAAATCGGATTTGATTGTCTCATGTTCTTGAAGTTGATTGGGGAGGGGAATAAGAGGGCTGATATTTTCAGTTCAGTGGCTGAGTTCCCTACAAATTTGTTACTCTCCATTCAGAAATGAAATATTAAAAAAACTCTGAACTACACTATCTAAAGATTTGCTACTCTGAGAATCAGAATTGGAAATGTAAGTTAAAAATTTTTATTATGGTGTTGTAATAGCTCCTATTTCAGCAACAGTTATTTATGACAGCTTAGCGCTGTCTTTTCAACTATGAAAAATTTGGCATTGACTTCAGTGGGTACAGGATCACTTCCTCAGTGAGTGAGTAGTAATGCATTATCAATTTTGCAGGTGATAGAAAACTGTTCTCCTAATCTTTTTACTCATGTCTTCTCACTGTACGTTTCATAAAAAGGGTTGGCAAGTTAGTGCTGCTCTGCTGAAGCCTTTCTTCTGGAAAACTACAGTTTGCAAAAAGCAAGTTTTCACACATTTTCCAATTCACTCATCTTTCTTTTCACAGATGCTCTGAACTTTCTTTGAAGCTGAAATGAGCTGAAACTTGCAAAGGCACATCACGGGCAATTTCAAATAGCTTTTATATATGTTTCACTATAGAGGACACAAAAATTCCATTTATTTTGAGAAAATATATAGTAGCATGGCCTTGAGTCCCTTCCCACAACTGCTTCTGCAGTTGGTTTGTTTGCACACGGCTGAAATTCTTCAGAGTATATTCTTGAGAGATCCTTCATGCCAATTACACACAGGAATTCCAGAAAACCCACATTTCCACTGGTATGGTCCTTATGTGGTGCAAGGTTGATAAACTTCTAGAAGAATGTCTTACATGAATAATATCAAATCATTAAAATTATAGGAAGCTTGTTCTGATCTCCGTTTACTACCTCTGAAATTTGAATGCATAGCACAGAGTTTTGCTTACAGATGAATGGGACTATCCATTTACATCACTTTCCTTTTTTTTTTTTTCCACATTAAGGAAGGTGGTAATTGCCAAACTGTTGGCAGCAAGTGCTGGAAGCAGCAATATGAGTGATTTCCTTGGTGACTGTCAGACTCTTCAGACAAGCCTTTCAAACTACATTCTTAATAAGAGAAATATACTGTGGGAAAGATAGACGATGTGTTCTTTAGCAGGCTTGTTTCTTGCCAATATACTGAAATATTTTTCAAGCTACCAGCCATTCCAGTTTCATACTGGTGCATTAGCTTGGGGAACTGACTGATAGACTGAATGATTCATTGCATTCTTTATTTTTATGGCAGACCAATAATATCCTTTGAAAAGTTTAGAAACAGAACTTCTGATGTAATGTCTGAACATATTTTTGCAACTCTGGCTCCTCAAGAGATCTTTCCTGTAGTGACTAATTATGCATTTCATAATGATGTGTTTCGTAAATACATTCTGTCAAATCACAAGATAGAATAGCAGATTAATAAGATATGGTCTTGGATTGAATTAATAGAAGAAAAATTCTTAAGCAATCTGCTGCTAGTAAATGGCTAAATATGGGTCAGGTAACATGATTTTGTTGCTTAGCTTGGGCGATGTTCATCTCCTGTCTTGCTGCTTACGTTTTTAATGGGCTTAATTTTCAACAGCTTGCAAGGTGATAGGTGCCTATGTGATATAAAGTTATGAGCCTGGCATGCTTGACTTACTCTGTAGCCTTGGGTTAACCACTACATGTCTCTGCCTCAGTCTCCACAGCTATAAAATAGGGAGAACGTGCTTTCCTCAGAGGAGGATTGTGCGTGTTAACTAATTGATCAAGAGTGTAAACAGTGCCCTGCAAATATCATGAAGGTGGTGTCCCTAATTCAGGATTATATTGCTGATTACAGGCAGTGCTTTTGAACAAGGAATGACTTTTTTCTTAAGTTCTGTCCAAAAGGTTTTCCTTAATATTTTGTACTACCTTCTTTGCCTTGGAATTGCTTGCAAGATTTATCTGTATTTATAAATTAACATTGGTGGTCAGGCAAACTGCTGACATGGACATTTTTCCAATATTCGTACTGTGCCTGCTGTTTTGATGGGATAAATTTCCGGATATCATTATCTAATCTTTTGGCTTCCCATCCTCTCTCTCCTAAAGTCACAATGGACTGACCACTGTAGAGAATGGAAAAATTTCCTGCAAAACTTAGATGTGTGTGTATATGGGCCACTTGCATGATTGTTCGTGTGGGGACTTGTAAGTTTTATTTGGTTCTGCAGAGCACTTCAAAGAAATTCAGATGTGGGTAGGATCTATGATTATTAAATCAAGAGTTATGTTTTTGAAATACTAGTTTCTGCTCATATTCTGAAAACCTGAAAAACTGCCGTTGTTGTTTAAAATGAGCCTATTGCAGTAATGTTTAATGATGATTTCACCTTGTCAGTAAGGTAATACAAAGTTCTTCTGTGTTTTATTAAGGCTGCAGAGATCTAAAACTATCTGTGTCTTTGCTTAAACCACACTCCTCTGTGAGTCTTCCAAAAGCAATTAGTCTGTTTTATTGTTGTGCATCGATTTTCCCCATAGAACTGTGACTCCTGCTTTTTCTCAGGATTTTCTTTCTTTCTTTTCAACACCCTAAAGGCATTCCAATAACTAAAATGAATATACACGAACATCTTGAGAGAAGAAATCCCTATTAGGATTTCTAATGTTTTGAATGCTTTCCACCTTCCCTTATCTGCATACGGCTTTGTATAATGAATAAACTTGCAAATCATTAGAAATTCAGATAGGGATTTCTCCTGCCTTAAAACTGAACAGGGCTTGAAGAATCCTAATTTATTGGTTATAGAATTAGAGAATTATGGAATATTAGACTAAAGTCATACAGAAACCTTGGGTTGAGTGAAGAATCCCCTTTTTCTACTAGATTTAATTATATTTATTTTTATTTAGTATTTCCTTTAACATAAACACTTTGGATATTCATGCCATGTAAAATGCTGTTACTAATTCAAAAATTCCCTTTTTTATGTGGATCTGTATTTGATTGAAGTTAATAGAGAAGTATTGATGAACATATTGTATCCCATATTTTTATAAGAATATTGCTGTTTTCATTCCAATTAAAATCACTTTAATTTTAAACAAAATGTATGTAGTGCTTTAAACTTAGTTTAAGAACCTAAATGTTCTTAAATGTGACTTAATCAGAGCAGAAAATGTTTACTTTTTTTTTTTAATTGTCCAAACTCAGAAGTAGCTAAGGTACACTAACTGCAGAAATCCCAAAATAGAGATATGTAATTTTTTTCTCTTTCTTTTTATAATTAAAGCTGCTATTTTTAGTCTACAGGAAAGCATTTGTTTTTGCAATCTCATGTTGAAAGGACAGTAGTCTTTTAGAATAATATGCAATTAATAACTGGATTATAGGTATGTAAGGAAAGCTAAAAAAACTGTTTTATTTGGCTCACTTCCTCTAAAAGGAAGTTTGTATGGTGTAGTAGTACCAGCATAGCTGATCAGATTAATCTGAACTTGAATAACAGCTTGGGCTTGAAGATGTTAGGCTTGTGATACTTCTGCTCATGGTCTCTTATTTTTTCATTCATCTTTACAGGCCTGTAACTGTTTTTAAAGGCATGTCATTAGATAGATATTGAAAGGAAAATGCTGATGATGGCTCTACAAAACCAATAAAGCTGCCTTTATTAGCTTTTATAAAAGTCTTTAGTGCACATAGGGTCTTAGTCTTGCTAGTCAGTGAACCACACTTAGCCATTTAAAACCTGTTTCTCACAGGCGTTTTCAGAAGCCTTTGCCCCTGCTCCTATAGTGCTCTACCCATGCAAACATATTTTGGCAGATGCAATTTTCTTCTCTCTTCTAATTTGCTACCTTTTAAAGTCAGAATGCAAAATGTTAAACATGTACCTGCTCTTTGGTGTTGGTGACCAGTGGAAGAGGTCACTGGTGGCTCTTAGGAAAGGAATAAATTCCTTTCCATTTCCTGTATTACTGGCTGAGACAGTAAACATTAATTTTCATCAAGCACATTGCTATAAATCTCAGTTTAATATCTGTTTCAGATGTTCTAGATAAATCCTTAACCTTTCAGTTGTTCCCTCTTGTAATCCCATATCACTGATGAATCTTGGCAGTGACAAATGGCACTGTTAGACCCTGCAACTGCTTCTGTTCCTGTTCTTCCCTATGCTTTTCCTTTGGAGGAAGGAGGAGGTTGGGGAAAGACAGTTTGCTGAATACTAATGTTCATAAATGGCATCCTTCTTTTCCTTCCTTTCCTCCCCTTCCCCAAATTCTGAGCAGGTCTGTGAAAAACAGAAGTCACCTGTTTAAAAAAAAACAAAAAAACCCCAATAAGCTGCTTGATCTAAACTGTCTGCTTCTCTTGGTAGTAAATTTAGTAATGCTAGATGATGATGATGATGGTGTTTGGGTTTGCAGCCTTCCAGGTCACTTAGTTCCAACAACGATGCGCTTAAGAAGTAGGTAGATTGCATCCTGAGGGAGCTGCTACTGTCTGCCATTGAGATAACTTGCAGAGAATTTATTACATTTTTGAAACATAGTCAGTATGATTGAAAAATAATGAAGCACGCATTATCCAACAGCAACCAGAAAGGTCAGAAACCTGCTGCTGCTTAAGGCTTCTAGAACACTGTTGCAAAAAGTTATTGTCTATAGGACAGAAAACTACTGTCATATAACAATTGAGAATTAACATATGTCGTGTAAGTAGCTGACCTGGGGTTTGATTGGAATGAAGTTGGACTCTGCTACTTTTGGGTCTGTCCCACCTTTACTACCATCTGGTGGGAAGACTGGCAAACAGGTACAATAACTCAGATTCATGAGTAGTATTAATCCATGTGTCAAAGTGAGGAGGTGGATGTGATTAACCAGTAACAATGTCTTCCCAAGGAGGAAAAAACCCCAAACTCACTGTACTGCTTTCTTAGGTTAAGATCTAAGTGAAAACAAAATTTCAACTCAAGACTAGAATATAACTTTTCAACAAAATGAAGATAAGTCCTATATCACAGAAGACTGACCAAAAATTTTCCATTAGCAGCCTTTTGAAAAAAGGCAGTATGCAGTATGAAGTGTTTTGTTTTGTGAATTTTCTGTTTTGAAGAAAAGGTATGGAAGTATTGACTGCTGTCCTGATTACATAAAATAAAGTTAACAGAGTACTTCAACTTCTATGTAAGTAACAATTTTGTAGTAATGTGCCTATTAAACTGTCAAGAACCAGCGTAAAACTGTTAGAAACTAAAGAAGAAAATTCAAAATAAATATTGGAGTTCTGAAAATTTCCAGAATATCTATTTGATAGGAAAAATTTTGTTTGAGGTAACTGAAGATAAATTTCAAAGCTCCAGTTTCATATGAAAAATGTCCATTTTGATGGGTTCTGTGGTAGCGAGGAATTATGTTGTTAAGAGGTTCTGGCCTGAGCTGGCTGGCCCCAGCTACTGGGTTGCGCAGATGTTTGCTGT
The DNA here is from genome assembly GCF_003343035.1 of Apteryx rowi. Classification (NCBI taxonomy): domain Eukaryota; kingdom Metazoa; phylum Chordata; class Aves; order Apterygiformes; family Apterygidae; genus Apteryx; species Apteryx rowi. The sequence goes on along the minus strand of NW_020447196.1, from coordinate 4,745,459 downwards.
GCGGTCTAGATCCGTTAGAGCTCAAGACATTGCATGGAACTGTCCTCGGTGAGACTGCAGGGGAGTCCCAGTGTGAATGCCTTTGCTGACCCACAGCAGATCAGCACAGGAAGGTTTCTGGTAGCTCTATAGCCCTAGTAAAAGTTTTGAACTGAATGGGAAAGTCATTCAACAGAGACTGCAATATCTCAGAACAGGGCAAAGAAAGGGCTTAATCTTGTGCAGTGATATGTGTCTACAACTTCAGGTACCTTTAAAGGAGCTGAGCATGTTTGGTGCCTTCCAGGACCTGGCTCAGATTCTAAGTCATCATGATACTACCCGCTCCATCTTGTTTCCATTTATTGGTTCCGTGGGAATAATCTTGCTTAACGACCTCTCAAGGGTGCCACAAAACTTTATTAAATATTACTTAAAGAGCCTGGAGATCCTCCACAATGATGTGAATTAAATATAATAGTAAAGGTAACGCTTTAATGACATAGTTTCGTTTCTTGCAAAAAATAATTCTGTTCCATCTCTTTGAAAAACCACAAAGATTTTGTGCTATTTGTTAATATATTTAGATTAGATGCTAAAGTGAAAGCCCAAACACACTGTYGCTTTCAGACACAGTCAGGCAATTAGAGTGCAGCTTGTATTTTTGTTTTATAATTTAAGCCTACTGAAGTCATAAATTAAGAAGCTCATTAAATTTTCAATTGCATTAATAGGAAAATTCAACTTAAAATTCTTTGGTAAGGCCTAATAACAAAGTATTGAAAGTATGTGTCTCTTCCTCCATCCTTGGTAATCCTTGTTGCCCAGATAGCCTTCCCCACCCTTAATATAGCAAAAATAAATAAAGTAATAGGACTATAAATTGTGGAAAACCATATCTGTTACATGGAGCTTAACATTAATCCTCCCTGTCACATTTTAAAGAATTGTTTAATGAATTCTCGTGATTGACAGCCTGCCCAATAAATAGCTGCAGGCATCTCTGCAGCAAGGTGCCAGCACCTTTGCACTCTGTGCTTGGCACTGCTTTGTTTATAGCAGGTTATCAAATAAAGAGATATCCTGCTTTTGTTTGGCAATACATGACACAGAATTTGATACTATAGACTGGACTATTTAAAAGAGAAAATATTAAAAATACCCCTATGTTCCCAGCAACTGGAATTTGTAAGTGTATGTATTTAATGAAGCACACAAATATGAAACTACTCAGCAAAATCTGTACTAGTAGAAGGGGCTGGATATCCATTAAAATAGTAAGGACCGGATTCACAGCTGTGGTGGATTTCATCACTTCACTGAAGCCTTTTTTTGATACCAGCTAATGGTTCATGTCCAAATTACCTGAAAATTAATGGAGTTGCACCTGGTTATGCTGTAGCCGATTTTGTCCCACAGTGTTAGTTCGCTCATGTTATGTCAGTACAAGTATTGGAGAAATCCTTCATTCACCTTGATCTGTGTTGCTGGTGTTTAATTTATTCATTGGCTTGTCAGTGTTTATCTCGGTTATTACCAGATTCTAGCGAGAGAGGGAGAAATGAGCATGAGGGGGCATGAAATGCTTTGCACATAGTGCTAAGCTGCTCTGGACAAGTATGTACATGGAAGCAAGCTATTTGCCTAGACAATTTGTAGACTTCATTGTAAGTGTGAGTTTTTTCCTAAGAGTAGTCTAGTAATGTTCCTGTTGTCCGGTATCATTTGAAAGATAAATTTTGAAGGAAAAACTATTTCCTATATATAGCTGTACATTATAAAATTATATCAATTAACTGTCTGGTCAAAAGTGCAAAAGACATGTCGGCATTTCTTCAGGCAATTTGATGGCATCTGTTTCTCAGCTCTGTCCCCAGAGGTGACAAGGCCTAAGCTACTGCTCTGTGAAGTCCAGAAAACTCGTACTGATTTCAAGATTTGTATGCAGGGACCTATTCAAATTCCCTGATTGCATCTCTTAGCAGGACATTTGGTAAATGCTGTTTGGCAATACAAAGATATTTGATTATATTTGCAATATTAACTCTTCCTTCTCCTAATAAGACAATAAGAAACTTAAATACCTAACTGCAAGGTCAATTAGTTGATTTCTCTGTGTTTTTTTATTTTTGTCTCCTCCTGTGAAACATGGTACTTTTTTGCTGAACACAGATTGGAAATTTACTGTGACAAGTAACTGTGGCATCTCAGGGGGCACGTGCTGCAAAGCAGGGTGCCTGCCAGCCTCGCCACTTCTCTCGCGACCTTGCTGCATGCATGACTTCCTGGCAAAAGGTTTCCTGCTGACTGCTGCTTCCCAGGGAGGTTTCAAAGAAGTGTAGGGCCAAATCGTAATCTGACATGTGTTTCTGAACAGGGGACTCAAAGCACAAGGGTTAATGCTGCAGGTCACTGGGAAGGGCAGTTCTTCTGGTCCCACGTGGGAGGTGATTCCCTCAGTCTTTCTTGCACGGCTGTCAGTGGTTAGTGAAGTTCCCTGCATGAGAAGCAGGATCTAAAGACTCTCTGATGGCAAAGTAAAAGAATCAGATTGTTGGTTTTGTTAGTTTGTTTTAAATTTGTTAAGCTAAAATGCTAATACTTTAGGGCCCAATTCATTTATTCATTTCTGATTGCTCAGAGTGGCACTATGAGAAACATGGCATGTCTCCCTTCCTCTTAGGGTCTGCACTTGCGCAGCACAGTCGTATACTGCCGTTAGCCAGGGCTTGTGATAAATCCAAAATATCGGCTCGAGGAAGGCTTCCATGTATTCCTCACCTAACACAAATTGTACAAAGCAAAAAAAACAAACAAAAAAAATCCCAAACCAAGAACTCCCTTTAACCACTAGCCGTGGCAGCCTGCTGCATTTTGGAGCATCTAGTCAATGTTTTCTTTTCCTCACATTCCTGTTCCAGTTGCAAAAATGTGACTCCATAATAATTAGGATCCGTCCTTGTTGATCAGTGTTTCTTATTGCTATTTACTTTTAACCTCTCCTCTGCTGAATCCAGCCTGAAAACTGATGGTAACTGTCTCAGAAGTTCCCTTTCTACTGTAAGCAAATGTTAATTTCATGAGAAAGAAAAACCCAAAGAATAATTGCAGTCAAGGCTGTCTCCACCCACTAATGCCTTTCCATGTTTAGTCTGATGTAATCAGATCTTCTTTAGGATTTTCTGTAGCATTTGCAGTTTTAATGCACTTCAGTTTAATGTGATCTGTATAGGGAGGTTTCTGCTGGATGACTTTGAGTCCTTGGAGTTGTGAGAAAGGAATTTTCAAAGGGGTTCTGACTCCCTTTAAGGCATCTTTTTCTAGAGCTAAAGATTGTCCTTCCTTCAAGTCTGAAAGAGAGACATGTCCAAATATTTAAAATTGTTGTAATTTTGATAATGAAGATATTCATTGTAATGACACATTGGTCAGTAAAACTTCAGTAGGTTATTCCCCTCTTTCTGAAATGTAGAAGCTGACAAGCGTGTACTAAAGGCAGTATTTTGTTGAATAGAGAGTCTCACTACTGAAAGGACTTGATTTGTTTTCTTTGGCCCATGTATAGCTCCAAATCTTAGGCCAGTAGGGTTTCCTGTTCGCCATTACAATCCAGTCTGCAATTCTGGCTTGCACATACTGCTGACATTTATTATATTTGGAGATGTATAGTAAAGAGCTGAGATGCACTGAAGGCCCCCTGTCTCCTGCTCACAGGAATAGAATTTCCTATAGGAATTCATGTAGAAATGTGCTCTATTTTGAAGATGTGCTTAAGCTTGCTTTCACAGATTAGAAACTGTTTTCTTTGGTTTGGTTTAAGTATCAGTTTTTAAAGCATATAGAATTAGAATTGAACAATTTGGTTGAAGTACCTGTGGTTCTGTGCAGTGATTTCTTAGAAGCCAGAGCAGTAGCTCTTGGCTTTTCAGTTTTTTCCATTGTCAATCAGTATAATATGTTTTACTGTAGTTTTCCATACATTTCTTTGAGCAACACTGCTACAGTAAAGCATATTAAATAATTTCATTAACCTTGGCCTAGACTTGCACTAAGAATCTTTTTAATTGGGTAAGTGTAGCACAGATGTGAGGGCTATGATTACTGCAGCTATGCCAATCTACTGGCAATGTGTCATTTTTAATGTGACAGCTGTATTCCAGCAATCAAGGGTTACAGCTTCTGGCAGCGTGAAGTTCTCATTATGCCATTTCTGCTCTGCAGTAAAATAATTATTTCAAAGCAAGCTGCTTCCTTCTCATCCCTAACCTGAGATTAGAAGACTTCCTGTTTATTGTTTTCTGACTTTTCATCTAATCATTATCTGCTGCAGCTGGGTTCATGTTTAAAAGTTAGTGTTCTGAGACTGACCTAAGGTGTATTACTTGTTTAAAAGAAAAATAATAAAAAAAGGTAACAAAGCAAAATCACTTTTACAGTACATTTCTCATTGAAGTAAATACACTGGGAATAGTTAAGAATTATAGGAGATTGTTTATACTTGCTTAGTTATGTCATATGCACAAATTATTTTTATAAACCTGTCTTTCTGCTAATCTGTGAACCATTAAAACAAATGCTTTCCATAATAATTTAATCTAGGGAATTTAAAAATAAAAGCCATGCAGTATTTATCTTCAGAACGTGCCACAGCAGAAGCCTGAATCTATTTGACTCATTTCACTTGAGATATTTTTGAAAGGGATATTTTCATTGTTTTTATCCTGACACAGTGAATTTCCTTTAATATACAAGGGGTGAGCAATGTGTAAGCAAACTCTTAAGAAATGCTGTGTGACCACAACAAAATATGCTTGCATTTGCAGAGGTAAAAGTCTTCGGTCAAGCTATCATTCCCCACCCTCAATTCTGAAGTAGTTCTGGGCATCTGAGCTAACAGGAAAGGCAGGATTTTTTCCTCCTAATTTCATAGACAAATAAATAAGATAATTTAAACAAGAAAATAACAAAAAATAGCCTGAAACAATTCAGAATTATAACTACATGATCAAAAATAGAAGCAAATCTTCTGGGATCTAATGACTATAGTGGTGATCACAATTGCGATGGAAATTAGAAAAGCATCATGTAAGAAGAATTGTTTGTCAGCAGTATTTTATTTTTATAAATCAGTGCTGACTTTTGGTTTTTAATTCTATTTTGTTAATGTCACCATGTGTAACTGAAAAATCAATATCGCTGGATAGATGTATCATTTTTGTCTCTCTGCTTTAAAGGTCATATTCTTATTCAAGCAACTACAGAAATTAACATTTTTCAGTAATTTTAGAATAGGTAAGGTTTCTCTGTAGCCTTAAAAGTACACTAACGTGCTTTTGGCAACAAAATAGTTTGTGTTACTGCTGTGTGACAAAACCAATACAGAACCCTTATTAATAGACCTATTAATGTTTCATTTATTGTGAGGGAAATGGTAAATAAACTGTGGCTTTAATCTACTGCTGAACTTCCGATTACTATTTTTCTCTCTATCTTCTTGCAATATGTCATTTTTTCAATATGACTGAAATATTCTAACAATCAAGGGTTAGGATCCTAACAGCATGAAGTCCTCATTACATGATTTCTGCGCTACAGCAAAATAATGATTGTGAAGCAAGCTGTTCTCCATGTAACACTTACAGAATAACTCATAAGACCACCCATTTACCAGCTTCTGGTTATGGATTCAATTACTTTGTGCCTCAGGTTTGTGGATGTTGGAATCATGTCATACATCTGTCTTGAGCTGCACCATAAAAAGCATTCAAAGTGAATAAATTACAGGTGATGTTCCCCAGAAGCACTCCGAGGTTTTTGCTTTCTCCCAAGCCACTCAAGGCTGTGTCTTCTAAAAGTTTAATGAAGGTTTCATAAGCCATAAAAAAGCCCACTAGAATGTCATGACCCTCTTTCGTTTTCTGATATTGCACAAATCTATATTTTCCACAATTAATGGGGAGAAGAGAATTACACTTGAGAGAGAACATTTAAATGGTACTTTATGGTCCCAAACACATATGAAGCAGAACTGAAGAGGTAAATAAACAGTGTTTGAAATGCCTGCATAGGCCTCATAAAGAGGTACTCTTATTTTTCCCAACAACAGGACTTTATATGCAATTAATACAGTTTCTCTACTTCAGTATGCAATATAAAATTGGCGAAGAAATGAAATCATAAATAACTATTAGAAAGTGATTCTAGGTACAGCCATCATATATCTACTATTTCTTATATTAAACATATAGCAGAGGAAAATCCAGGGTGTCTGATTGTACTTCATTTGACCTATGGCTCCAGTTTTTTTCTTCCTGTTATTATAGGATAAAATTAAGGCTTGTATCAATGTGAAGCTGACCAAATGTTTTTTGAAAAGCCTATTTTCTTCAAGAGGAAGGAGTCCTGCTGACAGTGTAGGAAAACTTGCAAACGGTGAACAATTGTTGGGTGATCCAAAGTAATTGCTAAGTCTGATACTCAACCAGTGTACAAACCATGCCACAGTTATAGTTCAATTATTGATTGTGTTGTTATGAGAAATTTAGCATTAGCTGTTGTTTGTTTGCTCTCTGGTGCCCTGGAGAATTCAGTAAGATGCTTACTTGAAAATGGAAATACTGAATGAAATGTTAGAAGACCTGAGGAACTGTAATCAATATGCACAGCTCTCTTGCATTTGAGGTATTTTACCCATTGCCAAGAAAGGAACTGAAGTAAAAGTTATGGCTTGGTCAGCACCAGGCAGCAACTATAGATTCAAGGAGACTCACACTCAGATTTTATACTTGTGATTAGATGCTTAGGTATGTTGTCTTAACCAAGACACAATAGTGACCTTTTTATGATTTTCTTTTCTAACCAGTATATTTTTGTAGCTTTCCAAGTCCTGCTTTCCTGACTTTTATTTGATACCCCTGATTTTTCAGGATGACTCAGAGAGCAAAAAGATGCAGTTTCATGTATCATTAATTCCTTACAACCCTGATATCTATTTCATCCCTTGATATTACTCCTTTCAGTGCTTAGTTTTGACATTTGATCTAGGATCACTAGTCCAATTTCTTTTGCCCCTCCCAAACTTACGGATGTTATAAACAATTTTGTTTCAGAAATTTTACTTTTGCATATCTGTGTTTCCCAGAGGCTTCAAGTGATTGTATAGGGAATTTTGTATCCATGTAGCTAACATCCATGTGTCAGCTGTATACATTGTGGTAACATTAGTGAAGAATACTGTGATCATGCTATTTGGCTATGCTAACACAATTAATAGAAGAACCTATATCCATGAGCTAATGGGCAACCTGCTCTAGAGCCCACAAAATCATTGCCTTGCAATGCACTAAAAATATCCAGTTGTCTAACATTTATTGGTCTAGGGAGCGTTTGTTATATTAAGATGAATACCCAGCATGTTTAATATATACTGTACTTAGTTCAGTATCACAAGTATCCAGAAGAATAATATTTAATGCTTAATACACATAGAACCATTTGGTTCTTGCTTCTCTAAATATGAAAGCTATAGATGGGATAGAATGACAGAGAAATAGAATAGAACCTTTAGCATAAAGAACCTGTGTGTGTTCTTGTAATTGAAAAAATCAAGAGGTACCCTAATTTGGCTGAGCAAGAGTCAGAAAATGTCTTTCAAGGGTTTTAACGTCATCTTTTTCTATAAGCTTATGGTATACCATTGTTATAGACAAATGCAAGATAGGAGTTGGAGGCTGGATCACTGCCCTCCCTTTTCTTCCTGCTGAATCTATCAATTGAATTCTGAATTACTGCAGCCTGTGTGCAGGTTTTTGAAAACCCTGCAGTGGCAGGAGGCAGGCCTCTTCTTGAGCCGGTAAGGAGTTATTTTCCAAGCAAGAAGCTCAGATAGCTTCCCTGATTCACAACAAAATGTCAATGAGTCTCAGCTGCCTGGGGATGCCTGCAGGACTTTGGAACAGAACACGCTGAGATGTCAGTTTTGGGCCAAGAAGGAGGAATAGGGCGATAAAAGAATATTGAGAATGTGGCAGAAGTTGGAATTCTCTGAGCAGGTAGGCTGAGGTCCAAAGAGCTTCAGGGCATGTGAGGCTGGGGGTCACGGTGGTGAATTCTTAGCTAGATCCCATTTTAGGAGCAGAGATGCATGTGTGGGATTGCCCACCCCCACTTCCTACACTGCTTCCTTGCTGTTATCGTTAGAAAAATGACAAAGCGGTGTTTCTCCCCACCCCTTACTAAAGCTTTCCGTTGTCCCCTGGGTTATTTAAATTTCATTTTGTAGAAGGACTTTCATTGTTTGTCTCTCTCTTGCCATCCCTGCCTGCATATGCTCAGATATTGGGAGAAGCAATAAACCTATGACTGCTGAATGTCTCAAGCTCAGCTGACTTGCACCACAGATTTAAATTCTGTGCTGAAGTAGCATTGGCAATGATGTTGTGAGTTCTCAGTTACTGCTGTGGGGTTTTCTCTGGAGCTGGGCTATTCTATTGCACAGTACCACAGGTTTCTGTAGGAGACCTCAAATTAGCAGAGGGCACTTTAGGTGCTACTTCCTTGTGGCTGGATGGTCAGACACTATCTAACCTTATACTTTGTTTTGTAGGGCAGCGGGTTATCAAGCAGCAGTGCTTCTCAGCTTGACTGTTAGGACTTGGGACAGGGATGGTGTGATGGATTGTTGTGACTTTTTTCCAGTTCTAATTGCTAAGGTTAATCTTTCCCTTCCTTTCTCTGTGGTAGCCCTGGAGGTCTGGAAAGAAAAACTACAACTCATGGGATCTGTTGGATAACTGTCTGTAAACCAGTGCAGATGTTTGTTTAAATTAATAAAGAAAAGCCTCTATTTGACAGTCATGGTCCTTAGTCTCTCTTCAGTATCCAAGTCAGCTGATTTCCTGGAGGTTTTACAACCATCCTACAAAGCTGAAGACAGAACCAGAATCACTGCTATAGAAACCTACAGAGTGGTTTCAGAAAGGATAGCATTCCCTTAAAACATTATAGGATAGCAATTCCCTTAATTGCTTTTATATTTCATTGAAAACCTTTTGGTTTCTTTCTCACTGCAGGAATATGTTCATATAATATATGGTATAATACGTGTTTTGCTGAAGCCATAACACTCACTTCACTGCAACCATTTTTTTTATCTGCAGTTAAAAATGGCTCATATAACTACTGGTTTACAGACATACCTAAATGTGAAGAATACTGATTACATGAGATATGCCTGCCCTCCAAGCTGAGAACCATAGGACAAACTACTTGCACACCTTACTAATATGTCAAAAAGAAACCAAAAAGTTGAAATAAATGGGCCATTCTTTTCAGCATGATCAAAACCCAGAATTTTGAAGCCTAACCGTTACAAAATCTAAGTTTGTTTTAATAGTTCTATATCTTCTAGAAAGAAACCTTAGGACTTTCTTTCATATGCTTCACTAGAGGTTGGCTTTTTTTTGTAATTTCTATCTTATCCTTAATTAGGAAAGGCATTTATTTGCTTCTGTGGATGCACCTAAATCGGTACATCCTGGAGCAAGTGCATCACAGACTCAGATATCTCTCATGCCCCTGAATTATATTCTAACTATCTATGTAACAGATCTGCCTGCAGCTTTGTTGTGTAACTTTGTTGTAGGGAGAAGCATGTCAAGTTTCATAGTGAATATTGCATTTTTATTGTCATATACCGCTAGCTTTTAAACAAGCTGTTTGTATCTTGTAAATATTTGCAGCAATTTTTGTTTAAAAAGATCTTTCTTGCATTTGAGTAAACATAAGGCTTTAAACATATAGTGCTTAGAGCACTTTACAGAGATGCTATCATAAATATGTAGAAACAATTTTGCAGCAGGAAAAAAATCCAGTGTGTACATACATGCATTTTCTAACTGCAGGAGCCCTTCACATACACCTGTAGAGTGAAAAAGGACTGAGCAAGAGCCTTGAACTGTTACCCTTGCATGTTTTGTTCTACAGCTGAACGTGCTACTAAACCAATCCAGGTGTACCAGGAAACAAGACCTGATGAGAGCTATTGTACACAGGATTTTCACAGTGGAACTGCACAAATTTATTTAGCACAGGTGTCTCTAACCATTAAAATCTGAATAACTCTGTGGCCCCTGCTGTAACATTTGCACCTATATAGTATGATTTGTACAAGTAGGAACGTTAATTGGAAAACAAAATACAGCAGGAACGTCTCTACTTGAATCCTCTCTTGGCTTTGGCTTTCCCAACTGCTTTGCTGCCAGAATGTCGTTAGCTGCTTCTCAGTTAAGAACAGCATTTTAATGCTGTAAGTGAATTCTGAAAGGAGGCTGCTGTCATGTATAAGCCACAGCAGGTTCACTTTCTTAGGCTTAGTGTTAGCCCTAGCAAGTAATATCATTAAATAAAGGGTTGTCTAAATTTTCACAAAAAAGATGCAGCCCGGTAATCTTTTCTGTGATGATTTGTTCAATGGTAAAAAAAAAAAAAAAAAAAAAAAAAAAAAAAAGCCTTTTTTCCTTTTTGGTCATTTTCTGTTATAATACCAGGGAGGCTCTTAATCAATTTTTTTTGTATATGTTGTCCTGAGGGGAATCAGGACAGTCATTGTCATGCCTCTGAGCAGATGCCTAGAGCGATGCTGCTTTAGAATTCAATGGATAATCTGCATGTGTAAAGTAATTCATATATCCATAAGGAAAGATGGTTACTATTTCAATAAAAACAAAAGTATCAAAGCCTGAGATGGGCAAGGCATACATTGCAGCATATCACATATGTCCTGAAGAGCCACCTTACAATTCCTGACTTTTGAAGGCAGGCAGGTATGTAGAAACTCTTTTCCACATGTATTGCAGATATAAAAATGATTATTGGTGGTCCTTATGCTCTGATACTAAAGTTGCTCAACAGCAGAGTTTGCTGAAACTTTTCTCTTGAAACGTTATCACAGTAGTAAATCTGGATTTTCAAGAAAACAAATTTTTTTCCTGAGTTCTATGGAAAATTGGAAACTTTCTATCAAATATTTCCAGTTTTTAACATTTGAGTTTCATACAAGTATATTAACCATAGAAGGTCTAGGTTAGATGCCACACGATGTTCTTCCTTATAAGCCAGGATTCTCACTCGGACAACATCTCTTGTGACCCCCTGCCACAGCTGGAGACCTCTGCTGCAGCATGGCACATGCAGGCCAAATTGCTGTGGGGTTGTAGGCAGGGGGCAGTGCCAGATGTTCGAGCTCTGGCTCTGGTTAGGCACCACAGCTGTACTTCTGGCTAGGAACTGCAGTGTTACCTGGATATGTTTGGGTTATAATTTTTTGTCCCTGCAGAGTTGTTGCGACTTGTTATTCTGCAACCCAAGAGAGTTCTCTTCTTCCCTTGCCTTTGGAGATGCTGTGATTTTTCACCTCAGGTCCACAATATTTTTGCAAATGACTTTTGCTGAGAAAGTCTCTTAAAGATTTTTATTATCTTCTTATCTACAGCATGAGGGAAGACAAAACAGCTACCAAAGGAGCATACATAAATAATGGTAAAAAATGTCAAGTAAATAATAAATGATAAATGTTCTTGGTCAAATGAAGCATTTCAGGATTTCTTCAGTGTCACCATTCTGTTTCTGGGAATGTACAAAAAACCAGAAAGGCTTCCATATCCTTGATGGCTCTGCAGTTTTGCTAATTGTGGCAATACTTTCTCTGCTGCAAAAACCTGTATGAAGACCAAGTTGAAACCATTTAAATGATTTCACTTGGGCCACTGAACCTCCATTTGATGGTAATAACTTTTTGGTTACTACAGTCCTGTACTGGATTCAAACCAGTGACCTATAGATGAAAGGCTCCATATCGCATTACCAGTCCTTTGCGTTTGCCAATCTTGGCCGGTTTTTATTCTCCTCTGCAAGCAGTCGCCTATTGCCTCTGGAATTACTGACTGAAACAGGCAGCAAAGAAATCATTCTGTTGCTCATATTTCCGCTTGGGTTCAGCGATCAGGATCACAACAGAAATAAATGCGCTGAGCTGAAAGGGTCTTTCTGCTTTTCTTAAATGTTCTGCACAATATAAATGTTACAAAAGTGCTGTGTATTCCAGTTAAACTTAAACAGCAGCTCTAGCAGAGAGTGACTGCTGTGTGCTCACAGGATAAATCAGCTTTCCTACTGAGCTCCAGAGCATACATAGAAAAGGAAAATCTATTTCAGCAACCTCCATAAAAAACACACACATTTCCTGTCTAACTAGTTAAGTCCTCCTTATGTAGTTCTTGTTCTCCATGGATACTGAATTCCTGTGACTCCGTGTGGGGTCAAAATGCTTTTAACTTCAGAGGTCTTTAGACAATAATATCATGTCTCCACCACTTTTTGCAGGCAGGTGATGGAGCAAGCTCACCTTATGAGCCTTGAGAACAAAGATAGGTAGCTACACCCTTGCGCTGGGAGACCCGGACTTTTAGGTAAACTAGCTTTGTTTCATGTAGGCTTCTGGACAAAATGAGTTCATATCAGCTTGAAGCGTGGGAATAATATGAGCTTCCCCCTTCTTTTGAAAGACTAAAGGCTCCAGTTTGACATGGAAGTGCAAACTGTCAAGCTAAATGTCTAGTTCTACTCTACACTCCCTGTGTGACCTTGCGTAAATTGTTCCTTCCTACAAATGGGAAGCTAGCATAATTTAAGTCTTGTGCCCCATCTGTAAAGTGGCAATATCAGTGCTTTTGCTGTTTGGCTCTCTGTCTCCCTCAGGTAGAAAATCTTTGGAGCAGAGATTTATTTATTTATTTATGAGTCATTTAACCTGCACCTACTACACTGAGTCCTGAACTGAATTCCAGCTGGGGAGGATTTTCATTGAGTTGAACCAAATTTGATTAATTGCTGCTGTTATTATTGTTACTCTCTGACCCACAACTGAATCTGAGCTCATAGAATTTGGCTCATTTATGAGTAGAGGAGGATCAATTTTGAGTGTTTGAGGATGTAGGAATGTGTACAAAGGTAAGCCCCCACTGGAAGACCTACCATATACAAGTTTGTGATTGATGATAGGTCTATTAGCTGCATTTTAAGACAAAAGATGTTTTTCACACTTAGCAGAGCAATCTAGTGCTGCTATTTTTCCTGTGGTGCATCAACAGAATGCACTTTTCACTTAGCTAGCTGGAAAAATGTGCTTTACCTTTGGTTGTGTTTCTTTTCATCTCTTGCTACTGTACCATAGGTAGGAATGACCTTAGCAAGGCATATTAAAAACTAATGTTTGTGTGATGCTTTGATAGTTAATACTGTCATAGCCAAAAGGCTCAGACAACCAACTGTGCCCTTCTCTGGTTTCCAAACTGACCAAAAGGAGAACAGGTTTAATTAAGGCTATTACGGAAGTAACACTGTGTAATGATTTACCCTGAGTGAGAGCCAAAGACCCATTTGTTGGAGATTAATATAACTTCATATGTTTGAAAGGCTATAGCTCTCTATGTTAAATGTAATAACTGCAATTTCATATCTGCAAGCCTAGTTGTTCCAGGCATAAAATGAAAACCAACTCTGTATTTACTCAGACCATTTCTGTTGTTTGAGTCATCTTGTGGATACATGAAAGAAAGTCTGATGAAATGAATTATAGATATAAAAAATAGCGAAAGTAACGTACATTTCAGATTTTTATATTGTATAAAGGAAGTCTTGGGAGTTCATCTTGACAAAAAGAACCCTTTTTTCCTTTTTCTTTTTTTTTCCCCTGACTTTTTTTGCCATTGCCTGTGAAATTGAAATGGGAACAAAGAATGCTATTAAAAACTTATTTTCTTTACTCTGAATAGGAAGGATTGTGAGATAGCAGGATGCCCTGTGCATTGCAAAAAGTGGGTAGCAATCAGTAATAATGAAATTTTAAAGGTAAATCATTTTACAAAATGCATCAGTGAGATAGTAATCTGGAAGACATGTATGCAACTTTCCAACAGCAGGGAAAGTTCTGAAGTATCCATTAGCTAACACTAATTGCCAGATTATCTCTTTTGAAGCAGATGAATATCACAAGAAATCCACAATGTTGTGATGAACTTTCTCAAAAGAGGAAGCTTCTAAAGTGCTACCACAAAACAGAGGGAAACAGTAACTGACTTTGGAAAATGGACATCTGGTATATATTTTTTCACATATACCTTATTTATTTACTTTAATGATGATCATAATGGCTGCATGTGAAGTAGTAATGACTCAAAAAATTTACAACATGCAGACTTGTGACTTAGAAGCCCACATTCCCCAGAAACACAGAGAAGTAAATGGACATAAAAGCTTTCTAAAGTCCATTTAGAGAAAGAGTTACTCTTACACAATTAAAAACGTTTCTATTTGCTGTCATATGTGATTAGGTAAGAAGGACCATTATCTTTGAATTGTTGATTGAGGTGGTATTTTGTGCATCTTTATGGGATGAGTTCTGCTAACAACATTTTTCTCCAGATTTCACATTCTCTTCATAAGATGGGGTTGTGGAGTTGTTAAGAAAGGATAGATTACAACTGCCTTAAACAGAAGGTACTTGAAGGTTTTGTATGAGTGTAATTATCCAGTTATCCATAATGTGGAATTAATTTATTGATGGGTAGTTACGAGTTTGTGTATTTTCTGGAAATAACAGGGAAAAGGGAACAAAGCCAACATGAAACAAAAACATGAAAGCAAACAAGCAGTGTAGTATGATTAATGTTTAAAGGAGTATTGTTGGATAATGGTGTTCTGCTGATTATAAGCATCTCTAAGGAAGTCATTTTTCTCTGTAAAGTATGCATCACTTTGGATTTGCAATACAATTTGTTTTATTTTTCATTGATGTCTTGCTTATTACACAGAGCGCTCTTCTGAAAGAAGAAATGCTTGAAAAATTCTTGAAGAGTTGGTTTACTGAAATACATTTAAATACTGCTGAAAGGTTTTTTTTTTTAAATTAGAAATATCTGAATAGTTAGTCCAAAATCCCAAGCCACATTTTAGATATATATCTCCAAATTAAACTCTTCCTGGTTTGAATAACAATACCATACTTTCCAAAACCACCTGGTTCTATCTTTCAGACAAGCTGATGTTCATTCTTTAGCAGGTGTAAGGATTTTCTTGCAATTTTTCTGGAGTTTGACATTGAGTCCTTTCATTCCCCAAGTTCTTGGTAGTAATTGTTTAGCTGGCCATTTCTGAGAGCTCTGGAATCTAGGTGCAGATGCAGGCCATTATTTTGGGGAGCTCTGTGGGGCAGTTCTACTACTCTTCATTGTACAGACTGGGTATTTAGGGTTGCAGATTCTCCGTTCCCGCCTCTTTCCATACCCTTGCTCAGTTAGCTGCAAGGAAAGTATGAAATATTCTTGTCTTGTGGCTGCTCTTGTCAGTAATTCTTACTCCAGTCCATAGCCCGAGAAACGCCAAGCCACTGCTCTGTAATGACAAGTGCAACTGGTTGTCGCAGTGCAATTTGAGGTAAAGGTTGCTGAGAAGCATCAGCGAGGGTTTCCTTGCCATGTCATGCTTGATTGGCTTGATTGTTACTGTGGACTGTGTAAGATGAGATGTACTTTGGACTGTGAGGGTGCCTTCAGCCCAAAAGGGGCCACATGTGATACTCGTAATGACAGGAGCTGGGACAGAAATCTCATGGCTTCAAAAGTCAAGGCAAGGGAAAGAAAGGGCAAGGCCTCCTGGGTCAGAGAGAGTCCCGACAAGCTGCTACTCTCAGTACCCTGTATGGTTGTGTGTCACGGACTTGATCTGATTTTGCTCTGGTTGGAGGTGCCAGGAAGAGAAGAGGGAAGGGAAAGGGGAGGTAGGAGGCCAGTGGTGCCACGTGCCCAGACAGCAAGCAGGCAGGCCTGTCACAGGAATGAGCACGGCTCGCTGTCTCTGAGCGTAAGGAGCGGGCTGGGGAATTTCGGGCATGCACTGGTGGTTTCTTGTAATGCTTTTCCTAGCCACAGCCGATGCCACCAGTGGCCTGGACGGAACCCGTCATGCTGAGTGAATTGCCTCCAAGCACCGTCCAAACAGACCACTCAGTTATCGCTGCTGGGGAGCAATGCTCTTGCTAACAAGGGACAATTCCTAGTAGAATTAAATACTGTAAAATGTCATTATGCAATTTGCTGTTTGGTTTTCATGTATCTAGAATGTTATTCCAGTTCAGTCTGCCTGCATTTACTCAGCCAACATTTGAGTATTCTGAATATTTTTCTCTAGATATAAGCCTTTTCTGACTTTTGGAGAGAGAAATTTTTGCAGAGAACTTTGTTGTACTTGTCTTTATCATAAGCAATTCATTTAAACACTGATTGATGTTATTTCCTGAGTACTAGGACTTTCAGACTTAACTAAAAGATGGGAACCATTCTCTACAGACCTTACTGTCTAAAAGGAAACTTAGAAGATATGGAAATATTGAAAGGTTGAAAAAATTTCATTATATTACTTTTTGTTCCCAAAATAAAAGAGAAATTAATTTATGATAAAAATTGGCAGTTTCTAAAGTTTGAGCTTATTTTAAGGTTTATATTTTTCATTGCCTTCTACCGTAAAATCTGCAGAAAAATTCTGAGAAATAGGAACAGTCAGCTTGCAAATACAGTGTCATTCCAGTTTCATGGATAGCTATCTGTACAGCAGAAGGTCACAATGGAGAGGAATCAAAAAAGACATCCCAAGCTGTTATCCTGCTTCCTTTGAAGTATAACACATACTGCAGGTGTCAAAATTGTACAATACATTTGCAGAGAACAGAGAAGATAAGACTAAAATGTTTCTGTTTTTGAGAATTAAAATACTGTTATTTACTGTGTATGTTTGATCATAGGTTGTGTATTTCTGAATACCCATATTGGATCTATTTATTAAGAGGAAAAGGTAAACATTTTTAAGGTATAGGTTTATTAAATTGTTTTCCTTTGATGTGTTCATTGTATCCATTTCAATTATGAATTGAAATGTGCTGGGGTATAATGTCTTTTGTAAGAGTAATGATATTCCATTTAATTCATCCAATTTAACACAAGATTTTTCTCTGGGATTAGATATTCTTTTTAATAATTTGAGTTATATTAATTGGCTTTACTAAACAAGTATTTTGATTATCATTAGTATAAATGATCTTTCTTTTAAACAATTCTTATTAAACTTTCCTGTTTTAGGAACAATTACAAGGACAAAGCTTGCAAAATCATGAAATTCAAGTGCTAAACCTGGATGCTTTTACTTGTTTGAGTAACTAGAGCTGAAGAATAAGTTTCCTTCTTAGAGACTGGTATTTTTACAAAATTATATAAATATTGTTTTGGCACAAGCAAGATATTTTGATAAAGTCAAAGTGTTTCTTTTAAAATTTTGTGCTATTTGTCATCAAAATCTTTTGAAATGAAGAAATATTTTTATTGAAAAAAAGGAAACATTTTAAGACTAAAAAGGACATTTTGATGTATACTGATATTCTCTAAAATGTGCTTTTAGCAAAATGGACACAATTTTTCAAACTCTTTCACTGTCCACTTGGCTTCATTTTTGCAGTACTCAGTGAATAGTTCGTATTGAAGTACATAGGATGAGCTGTGCTAAAAAAAAAAAAGTTAGTGGTGGTAACTGTGGCTGAATAATTGATAAAATATCATTTAAATTCCTTCCCCTGGCTCTGCTGGCTGCAAATAGATTGTGCTATAGGCACCAGACTCGCACCTAATTACACTGATGGGGCCAAGTGATTTCATTTTTAATCTTTGCTTAGAATTAAAATACAATATGTACCTCAGTGTTTAACATTACAAGAAATGGAAACATATCAGCATTAACCATGTAATTCCATTCCGCAGCTTTATGATCATAGCTCAGTTACGGGTCTCGCAAGCCATTGATATTTAGCACTCAGTCACTGACTTGCAGTGTTCAAATCTTTGCATTTTGTTAAATGGCCAAAGTCTGAATGACATCAAAGTTATGATATGTCTATAACTAAGTGCTAAACTGAATTACTTCTCACAGCTAAAACACTACATGTTTGACCTATAAATTTAGAATCTACTCTAGAGATCTCAGAGCAAATAAAAAGTTTTCTTAACTTTGTAACAGATAATGTGGGTGTACGTGCTTCCAATCACCATTCACAGTGCAAAATAGCTTCGTATAGGATTTATCTTTTCGTGCCTTTTCTTGCCCATAGCCTTTAGCCGGACAATATCACTGCGCGGGATCTCATTTATAGGCTGGCTGCTGCTTGCCTCGTCTGACTTTTGTTAGCTGCTTAGGTGGAGCAACTTAGGTGTGAACTTCAGTCCTTGTCTTCCTTTGAAGTTAGTAAGAATTTTCCTTCAGAGACTATATTTAACCCCTCACTGAATAGGACCACGCCCAAGCAAACTTACTCTGTAAAAATTAAGTGCAGATTCAGAAAGCCATTTAAGTTGTTAATTTCCCATTGACCTTACTTTTCTACTGCTTTGTTGTCTTTTGAAAGGTTTCAGAATTACGTAGGACTGTGGCAATACGATCCATCAACAAGCATGTTTGGTTTCATAAAAGTTTAAGTGGTGAAAAGTCAAAAATACTTAGGACCTTCTCTGCAAACTTGGTGTCATGCATAGTGCTTTTTGTAATGAGTACTCTGAGTCTCAGTTTTTGCCTGGTTACATTGTTCTTGGAGACAGGCTCTTTAATTTCACACAGGGAGACAACTGCAGAAATGCAAGTACGTGGGATGTATAAAACTCTTTATATAAATTTCTTTTTTGTACAAAAACTCTTTAGTTCTTATGACTTTAAAACAGTGTTTCTGCTTTCTCTTGCTAAGTCACTCCTCCCAAGGAATTTTCCATAGTTCTATGCTATTCTGAGATATCTATAATCATCTTATTTACCAGGACTCTGGAATTTTTAATGTCTATTAATACGCAGTCACTGCAAGACAAACCTTAGCATATTAGATTTCCAAAAAATTGCCTTTTATTAAGTATCTACTACAAGGGTAGGTGTCCTTTAATTAAAGCACAGAGGAAAAGTAGTTTGCTAGCATTTAGAAAAATATTCATAATAGGCTGACATGTTCTGCTTTCAGAGTCAACGAGAAAGGAAAAGAATCGTATTTAACTCTAGGTCACAGAAGAGAGCCTATTAAAAAGGACTGTGTTTCTGAAGTGCAATGTGAAACAGTGTATGCTTTTTAAATGTATAAAGTTTGAAAGGTAGAATGGCCTTTCTCATGTATGATGCAGCTCCTCACTAATATACATTATCAGTGAAAAATATTTTTATTTATTCTCTTTTTCATTAATAAAACTATAACTAGGCTTACAAGGTTGAAAATATGACTTCTTAAACGACTGTCAAAAAAATCTATCAACTTAAACTTTTCAATATCTGTTGAGATTTTGTGCCTGTTTTTGCCTTCCTGACACTCAGGTCCTTGTCCCTGTAGTTAACTCTACAGAAGCATAGGAAATTTTAATATACTATGGAGCATAAGCTTTAGAGACAGTTAAAGATGTTAGAAGCTAAATATGGGCTTGGAGACTTTCTATTTTATGTTTCTATGTCTTGGTTTATATAACTTTATGCTGCTGGATTTCCCTGAATCTTCGGACTTGTTGGATCTTAAAATCACACAGGTGAAAACTTTAGTGCTGTATTGGTTTATCAGTATATTTGATTGGGGATGGTTAAGTCTGGAAGTAGACAATGGATCTTCTTGGAAAGATAAAAGGCAGAGGGAGAAGAATCAATAAAATTATTTATTTTTGAAATTAAGCCTTCTGGATAAAGGCATAATTGTTGCCTAGTCAGATGAATGTTTCTGAGTAGCTTTGACTGGTGCCATGCTATTGGGATTGCTAGTGCCTCACCCTGGGTGTTCCTGGGAGCAGTGGATTTCTGTTAATTGAAGGGAGCACATCATCACTGCAGAATTCAGCTGGAGCAGGCCACGAACATACGGGTCTTTCTTCCATCACGGATACGGACACTGGGGAGAAGGAGAGCTCTCAGAGAATGAATATGTGCATGGGTCTGGTTTGGCAGTATGCTTACTGGAAATATCATTTCTAGAAAAACGTTTCTGGTGTTGGCGCGTATTCCTGTGCTGCTGGTATTAGTAGTGTCTCTTGCAATTTGTACACCGAAAAGCAGACCCCTGGTCTCTGTAAATATTTTCTATTAAGGATATTGTTGCCAGTTCTTTAGATTCATGTGGAGTCATGTAGTGTCAAGCACAGACGTGTCTGTTCTTGAAACCGTCCCCGTTTGGACGCTGACAAGGAAGGAAACCATCCCCTCCTGCCAGTCCTGGCAGACGGCAGGAATCAGCAAGCAGCCCAGTCATGCCTGTAGCACAGTGAAGGAAATACAGTATATGTGTTTTTATGTTTATAATATTTTTTTATTACTTTATTACTATAGAGCCTTTTTCTTTTATATAAGAAGTGGGTGACAAAATCAGGAGTTGAAGTTCAGCAGTGCTGAGATAACTCATGTACATTACTTCTGTGTAACTGTTTTCACCTTTATATGGAAAAATAATATATATATTTGATGTATATGTTTATTCTTTTTCCTTCACATTGTTACTTTGTTTGTCATCTTGGATTGTATGTTGGGCACGGTTTGTGTACTTGTACTTGGTCCCTAGTTGAATTCTGATCAAAATTGTGTTATAAATAACTCCTCCTACTTATCATCTGTCCAGGAATGAATGCAGCAGCCTCCTGATGACATTAGACCAGCATCATTTGGGTTTTAGCTGGGAAATGATAGATTTGAAGGTGAATGATAGAAATATTATTGTTGGGCTATCTAAAAATAAATGGTGGTGTGCAAGTCTGCTCAGGGATCTGACATGGTGTAATTTCAGTAGGATGGATTAGTGGTGAGAGTATGGGTGAAAACTTTGGAAGTGCATGTAAATGTAATTCATCATAGGGTTTTTCAGCTCAGTGGATGTCACCAATAGAAATTTGTCATGTGTGTGATGTGAATAACTTGCAAACGTTCAAATCTGTAGGACGTAAGGCGAATTAAGGTTTTGTCACAATACTTCCCTCTGCATTGTGATATGACCTACTTTGCCACCTTCAGTTGTATTTTAGTCTTGTTCTGGCTTTAAAAAAAAGAAAGAACATTGTTTTTCTTTACCTACCCTGTTCTGTCTGAGCCTTCCTTTTAAAATATATCCCTGACAACTGTCCCCATTTCTCATGCTTCGAAAAGAAGGTGGTTATGGTTTCCCAGCCACACTTTGTGCAGCCTGGAAATAAAAAGATACTGCTCTGTCAAATGTTGAAAGAAATCTTCCTTTTCAAAAAGCAAAAGGAATTGTCTAGCTGGGATTAAATAGGGGCAAGTAGTAAAGCATTTGTTTGTTTTATGAAGTCTGGTGAATTTTGATAATGAGTCCTTTAAAATATATGATATTGAAGCTTTTCTAATTCCAGTCAGATAAGAAATAATGGTTACATATTTCAACTTCAAAGACAAAAGTAACCCTTTATCACCTAATTTAACAATCTTCTTAGTAAAATGTGTTAGAAGAATGTGAAATGTTATTTAAATAATAAAAAAGCACCCTCTTTGAATAGCAGGGTTTTTAATTGCCATAATCAAAGTCCAAACACATATCCATACTCGCTTTAAATAGATTCTGCTAATGACAGGTTTTTCCTTAATGAGGAAGAGAACAAAGGGAACTCTGAACATGTTGGTGTGACTTCAGTGTGACAAAAGTTCTGATTTTTGACAGGCCCCTACTAGGAAAATATGAAAACTGGAAGTGGTTTAATTAAGGTGCATCAATGAAATGCTAGTTGGCATTTTTAAACTTTTTTGTATTAGCAATTGAATATATACTTTATGTAACAACAGAAGCTAAAGAAATCTTATACGTAGGTCACATAATATAGCGTATTATCTCACACTTCCTTTTGACAAGTAATACACAATATCTTTTAAAACTTGGTGCTCTCACTGAGTGTACTTGTCTTTTCTGTGAATTTTTTTTAGTGATAAATGGTATAGGTGGACTGTAGATTAATTACACGATTCATCAAGAGTTTTTGGAGATAAATTCTTGCTCTACTACTGAAAACTTTGCTTTGAGAAGGAGAGACCTTCAACAACTTGGTTAATAAACAGCATCAGTTAGCATTATTAAAATTTGCATAAGCAAGATAACTGTTGTGTACTCATACTTAATATGAGGGGAGAAGATAATCCCATATGTAATGGTGATCAGATTTTCTACAATTGACTTCTCTAAAACCTCAAAAATACATGTTCTACAGGTGGTCCTTTGTGGAAAGCATTGTAGGAGTTAATAAAAGAGATGACTTAGGTATTAATAACAGCTAAGAAATAGAGTTAAAATACAAAATTTTACAGAAGGGATAGAAATCTGTATTTAATATTGGACCTTGGAGCAGCTTTAGTGCATCCCATTTGTTTTCTAAGGAATCATAGCGTTTTCAGAAATTGCTAGGTTCTGTAGGACTTTTCCTCTGAAGGAAGATTTCTTAAAAGGAGTGAATCCTTATGCTACCAAGAAAATTTCAAGTAGCCTTCTGGTGCGGTAATAGCAGGATAGTTACCCTGCTAGATTGTCTCCCGCGCATTCATGGGGCGTCGCACCACTGCTGGAGTTAGGCTGGTCTGCGCTGGTACGTTGCCTGAGCCATTGCAGGGATGTCTGCCTGTGTTTGCAGAAAGCCTGGAGGGGAAACTAGGACTTCTTGCACTGCACTTTTCCATCTTAATATGTTAACTCCAAAATTCATGCACTGCTGTGGGGCTCCCACTAGTGTTGCTGTAGGGCTCCCACTAGTGTTGCTGTAGAAAAGAAGTCTGTGCCGAAGGGGGATACAAGTAGGACGGTTGATGCTAGTCCTTCAAATCTTGAGGCTGAATTTTAAAATCACGACAGTAAAATATTTATTTATTTATTTAACTTTCTAAACCTCCTGGTTGTACCTGCATCATTTAACTGTGTTTTCTGTGCAAAGTGAAGGGGTAAACATTTACCCCTTTCACTAAATAAAAGCTGAGATTTTCTTACAGGTCTTTATCTGCTGGTCCTTTAGGAAAAATGTAAGGTCAATATTCACTTGAAATAAATTTATCAGTTTGCACTTCTTGAGTGCAAAGAATTGCAGTTGTTGAGTTCGAGTGCAGCAGAGTCCCCACACCATGGCACCCCACCGATACTGAGCACCGCGTGCTCCGCTGCTGCTGGAGCAGTACAGCTCTTTGCAGGGAAGGAGACTGCCCATTTCCCTTTTAGGCTGCTTCTCCCAGTGGAAGGTGCGATCCTGTTGCCATTTGTGCAAGGTGGGAGGGAAGCAGCAGATAACTGTGCTGTCCCAGCTTTCAGGTGGGGAAGGAGTCCACTTAAGGAAGGAACTGAGGCCACAGCACTGTGAGTATTTTAAGACTCACTTTAAGACAACCACAACACGTTGTGGTTTTGCTAAAACACCAGCTTGCTTAGTTTATCTCTGGTCCTACTTCTGAACAAAACTTTGACACAATCCAGCTGTCTACAGATGACAGCCAAGTGGGACATGGTTAGCCTAGGATTTGTATAGACGTTAGGAAAAATGCAGGCTCTGCCCTAAATTCTGCATAGTCTAAAAGTACATGGGCATTGGGTGAGACAAGTAATGGCAGCGAGGTGGAGCAGAGAACGTCAGGCAGCAAGAGCAGCAGGGGGAGTGCAGCCTGGGCTGCCCCCGGGCTGCTCTGCAGCAAAGGATTTGGAAAACTGTGCCCTGAGCCAGGGAGAAAGAGGGATGGGGTCCTGATATTTTGGAATAGGAAGGAATGTTAGCACTCCTGTAAGCTTTTTGCTATTCTGTCAAATTGTACTCATTTTTACAGCCAAAGGCTTCTCCAAGACTAATCATAGCTTTTAAACAAATAGTTACTGTGATTGGACTACTAAGACTGATGACTGCTTGATATCAGTTAAACTGGAGAGGAAATGGCCATCAGATATTGAATAACAGGAATTTTTTTGTTTTGTTTTCTGCCATATATAAAGCAATGAATCGCAAAAACATATGGATAGAATCATGATTGTTATCTGAAATGTAAATTAGGCACAGGGCTGGGGAACTTCTCCCTCCTGTCAACCCCTCCATTGACATCTGCTGGAAAGGTTACTGTGCAGGAGTATTTTTGTAAATTTTTTTCCCCCTTCTGCTCCCTTTTCTCTCAGCAACATCTGGTGCAAGAAAATGAACTGCAATATGAAACTGGATTTATTATTAAAATAAGCGATTATAATTTCCACATCATTCTCTCTATTCCCCACCCCCCCTTCCCACTGTTTGATAATAATCTAGTCTCATAATGAAATTCATGAGGCTGCAACAACAAAGGAGCTCATGGAAGAGAACGGGAGCTTGTCAGATGGTATAGATTTGCATACTAATGAAGATTATGATGTTATTAATATTACAAAACTTGGTAGTATCTACAGATCATGATTAAACTCCAAAAACAAATTGAAGAATATATTTTACTATATTGCTCTATCTTGCAACTGCTGAAAACAGAAGTAACTCCAGTTCTTGTAACTGAATTATTTTGATTTGTGTGTCGTTTCAAGAAGATTAATAAATGTAGGCTTGCAATATGTTTTATTGTCTGTACTTTATTGGAAAAAAGTACTGAAAACTTCAATTTTCTTTCAAGTTGTAAAGGCTGATCACAAAAAGTAAACAAAAATATATCTGTGTACAATGGTTAGGAGTTCATAGGACTGGTTCACAAGAACCTCATGCCTGTGACTTCCCAGTGTGAGGTTAAGACAGAAGGCTGATCCATCATCTGGGGTTTTATTCATGTCTCCACTACAGGATTCTTGCATTATCTTTGGATGACTTTATTATCTTTGCTTGCTTGTTTGTAAAATAGGTTCACAGACAACACTGAGATCAGGAAAACGAAGACAAAGTAGAATTAAGCCCTATTCAACTTATTACATGATATGCTTCCCCCCTGCCATATCTTCTGAACAGTTACAGGTCTTGGTTTACTCCCAAAAGAGCACTCAGCATTTGCCAAATCTCATGTCAAATGATGCTTGTGCAGCAGTTTTCTGGGCTTGATTCCCTCTTTTTTCTGCTTTGCATGACAACAGTGCCTGTCCAAAGAGGCGTAATACCCTTTTAGAGCAAGGTGGTGGTGTTTTAAACCTGCTTTGCATAAGCAGAAGTGACTCCTAAAGTGCACAGTGGTAGAGATCCGTGCTTCCAGTAGATCTGCTTTTTGAGTTAAAATGTGGAACAGGGAGGCAGGATATCTTCCTGGCTACCCATGTTACATGCAGCACTAGTGTTTTCCAGCACATTAGCCACTGCAGTTGAGCACACAGAAAGTGTATCTGTGTGGGGAAGAGGAGGAGGATCAGGTTTGCACATTTGACTGCTATGAGAGGTTTGATCTCTAGCTCCAGCAGCATAAGGAATTAATCCAGTGTGAGAAGCCTCTGTCAGTCAGCAAGAGAGTTATGGAAAAGCTAGAGCGTCTTGCTGCGTGAGTGTGATTGAAGGCGGTGATGTGTTTGGATGGATTTCAGTGACTCTTAGTGACCATGAACGACTTTAGTGAAGTTTAATGTTTGTCGGTGTATGTGAGCCAAACAAAGCCCTTCGTGCTTTTTTATTACACTGTGTAACTTAGCAGGGTCATTTTGCCCAAGTTAAAATGGTCCAAGCCTTAAATCTAAGTCAAGAACGCTGCTTTGACAGCGAAGCTTGATAAGGACAAATTGCGCTCTGCAGGCAGTCAAATTGGTGCAGTTTGGACACACTTGATGCAGCAGCAGGACGCAGCAATATGTCCCTAGGAGCTTTGCAACCCCAGGTGCGGAAACCCTCAGTGTCACAGCTTCGCCACTCGAGAGGGTCTGTGCACATTGGTGACATTTCTTCAGGAAGGGTGGGAGGTGGACAGCCATTTCACGTGCCCCTTTGCTGGTCAGCCTTTTCCAAAGCTGTAAAATGGAGGTGGAGGAGCCAAGAAGGGGAGGTGGCAGGGGCTGGGCAGCCTCAGGAGAGGGTCCTGCCAGCCCCGCGGCCCACAGGCGCATCCTCGTCCGCAGCCAGCTTCCTTGGGCTCGGTGTGGGCCGTGAGAGCTGGTGTGTCAGGTGCTTCTGTAAAGGGAGCCATGCATTCATGCTCAAACATTTTTAAGTGTCTGTGTTTATAAAATTGAGCCTTAGGCAGATATTTCTGTCACAATGAATTTTAAGTAATAGAAAAGTTTAATGGAGCAGTTTTGTGGTTCACATTAGGAACAATTTCATTCTTTACAGAGATTGTGAAATGAGTGTTTTCATAATATTGTTCTATGTCTAGTAGCCTTCCTAAGAGCTTGAAAGAGCTCTTTCCTCTCTCCTATTATAACAAAAGGTTTTCAGTTCATTGTTAATGTGGATTAATAAATCTGTGTTAAATAACACACATAGAAAAGTGACAGTTCTGACAGCCTAAATTGTACTCATTTGTGATACCTTCTCTCAGAGGGTTTGATGATGGAGCAACCGTTCCTTGTAGCTTTGCTTTATCTGATCAAAAACATTTCAAATTTGAAAGAACTGATGTGGCATGGCAGTCCGGGAAAAGATAGGCAGCTTGTTTAGTCTCTGCTCTTTGGTGCAGGGTTCTTCCCTAGCACCCGTTCGCTTGTGCCTAGACCTCCAGTGGGATGAGGGTAAGGTGTGGTACCTGCAGGTGCCACTTTCAGTGGGCCGAGCTATACATGGAAGACCCTGGGACATACACTTCATGATGAACACCTGCATTTAGGAATTTAGTGGATCTTTTAGCAGGATCTTGGACAGATGAACCCTGCTCCCTTTGGCTGCAGGGGTCATGTCTGCACCCGCTTCCCTCAGCTATTCTCTTCCCTCAGGTCCTCTTTGCACTTTCCCTTTACTGTAGTTTCTCATAAGGGACTTCTGGGAGGACAGGATCCCCTCCCTGAGGTTGTCACAAGCTGCATGTTCAACTGCTGTTTACCTGAATAGTGCTGCCAGCTTGCTCTTCCCTAGCCCTGAGTTCACCGTGGAGGCTGGACTGACCTTGTCCCAGCTGATAGAGAAATGGGGACTTCTTTCCTGTCACAAGCTAAGGCGACGGAACATCCTCAGCTAGATATCCCAGAAAGGCTGAGTTAACTTCCTGCATCAAGGGACAAAGGTAAAGGTTAGCGGGCTGAGACTGGAAAGATGAACTCTAGGGGCAAAGGGACAAATTTCTATAAAAATGTCACTGCAAGTTTGAGAACATGTTTTAAGTTAAACCTCTCTGTTAAACAGCACTAATCACCTGATGTGAAGCAGAGTTACAGTAACGTTCAGGCTCCTCTTAGCGACCCTTGAGCCCCTGTTCTTCAGAGTTTGCTATTCATGAAACAATGCTTGAGACCGCCAAATATTCTGACTTTACAACTCCACAGTAAAGCCCACTTTACCTTCCTCTTGGCAACACTTAGGCATCTGTGGCATTTTTGGTGATCCCCAAAAGAATTAAAAAGGAATTTTATAAATTAAGCTCAACAGTATTTTTGAGCAAAGCTACTACACACAGCTGGGCTTAGGGAGCTGGAGGGAGTTGGTGGGAAGAGATGAATACAGGGGAGTATTCCAAGGAAAAATGTAAGCTGGTTCTTAGTACTTAAGAAGGGATTGCTCTGAATTTTTGCTTCCTTCTTCATTTCTGTGTGATCATGACTTAAATTACCTGTCTTCTGTTTCTTTTCTACAAGAATTTCACCTACAAGTGCTGCCTAAAGCCATGTTCCGCAGAGCCAAAATTTTGCTATTTGAGGTTCAATTGATTTTCCCTTCAGTTTAAAGGGAGAGCTCCAGGACACCAAACATCAATACTGTGACATTGCAGACGCTGGGCAGCTGATGTTAAATGCATCGCACGTTTGGATCTTTTCCTGTGGTTTTCCCTTTGCTAAGATGCCTTTTGTAATTTATGAATTCTCTTTTTTTCCATCACAGCCTCATCCTTTTTAGTCTTTTTACTGTATAATGCCCTCTTTTTTCCAGTTTTTTCAAAAGATTTAACGTGCATAGGATCATTATTATGTTTCTGTTTTAAGTGTCTCCTGCTTCCTAAAACAATTACTTCATCGTTTCAGATGTATATTAATGGCTAATCATCTTTTACCCTCTGGTCTTCATGCCCTCCTTCACGTAGATCCTGACCCCTTTATCAATGTGCCTCCCCTATTTTGTTCACGATTTAATTTTTATTTCATTCCACCCTCTTTCATCTTTCTATGCTCTTTATATTTCAGTCCATATTCTCTTCCATCCAATTAAATTTGTTCTATTTCCTCTGTCATTTGGAGAAGGCTTCACTGATGAAATACTTCACATAATATAATTCCCTTTTCTGGTGTTCAGACTATTGCAGTATATGGACCTGATCCATCACCTGTTGAAATCAGCGGCATAACTTAACTGACATAAGTGCTACGAATCTTAGCCCTATGTATGGTACAGTGATGCTGTTTTGTACAAGGTTCCAAACAAGCTCTTTGGGGTATCAGTGAGTCATGTTTTCTATTTCCAGCATGGTTAAAGATGAGAAATGAAAGGCATACCTGCTAGCATTTCTTTAAACACACTAGACAGCCTCATGAGGAAAATCTTCACAGCTGTAACAATATTAAGGACTATTTTGATAAGAATTTTCCCTGCAAAAGCCTTTGCTGTATTTGTGGTAGACTTGATGTACCGGGGGTTTGGGTGCATGGAAGAAAAAAGAAATAACTTCAAGTTTACATGCAAGTTAGCAGAATTTTAACAGAGGAGCCTTGTTAGTCTTCCCTGAATCATGGATAAGTACTCAAAAGGTCTTGTACAGTAGGGCTGTGCAAACAAGAATAACGTCTAAGCAAAGCCACGCCTGAATGTTGTAACAAACTATATCTGGATTGGAGTTTTCCAGTTAGGATCTCCCCTCTGTGATGGATTACCTGGAATTTGATATAGCCCTTTGCCTTCTCACCAGTTGTAGGAAGTTCTCTGTATGGGTCTGAACTTTGCAACATGAGTCTCTCTTTAATGCAGATAAGCATCTTTCATGTTGGATTCTCCAGTCTTTTCTCCTAGAAATTTGGAGAATGACT
Organism: Apteryx rowi; assembly: GCF_003343035.1. Lineage (NCBI taxonomy): Eukaryota > Metazoa > Chordata > Aves > Apterygiformes > Apterygidae > Apteryx > Apteryx rowi. The sequence continues at coordinate 4,716,301 of NW_020447196.1, read as the reverse complement.
TTAGAGGTAGAATAAGAAACTGCAGGTAAGGCATGTTCCAATATTTTAAAATTCAGTATTTATTGCAAGAGGATTTCTGTGGCAGAATCGTATACTATTCCTCTAAGTTCATGGCAAAGGTAAGTCAAGCTATAACTGTAGTTTTATCCCTAACCAGAATCCCATTCCCACTCGTAATACCATAAGTTCACTCTGTTAGTGCCTTTAACTTGTTCCTAAATCTGAAGGTAGTACAACTCAGGTTAATTACTAATGTGGCCATTTGGAAGTGTGGATTCAGGTTAGTGCAGACAGGTTAGAGCTTCAGTGCTGACAGTTCTCCAACACTTTCCTGTAATTTTCCATATCAGCCTGGAGAGGACAGACAAGTTCTCCTGTATTTTGCTACAAAAAGATCATAAAACAGAGCAGTCCCTAAGAAAGATCCCCAGTAGCTTTTTAATGTCCATTACAGCTAAATACTTCTTGAGTCTTAAATGGATTTCTCCTTTAATTAAAATATGGCTAGTTAAAACTGGGGTTAGTATCTTCACTGTTTGCATTGTTTTAACTCACACTTTTAAAAACATTTGTGTAGACAAGCCCTAAAGCCCTGTATTTGTTCTGATTGTGAATTTTAAGAAGCTGCATTAAAAATTAAAATAAATCCCAGGGGCTTGATTCTTTTTCTCTTTGGGCCTCATCCAAAAAAGCTCTGGATGACACTAACTTCAGTAAGTTGGACATTGCATGTGAATGTTATACATTAATCAGTGTTATGCTGGGATATGTTCAGTAGTGTAGTCCCTGATTTACAGCAGCATGTGTGCACACAGAATTGGTCTACAGGCATTTTGTAACTTTGTGATACTGTATGATTTTCTGCCATGAATTTATGCCTTTTTCACCCTGAGAAATAATCTTTATCCATCTCTTGGTTAAGGCTGTAAGGTCTAGTGTGAGTGTAAACAGAATAACTAATGAAGTGATAAGTTTCCATCCTCTAATGTAATAGACCTCTAAATGGACTCAAATGAAATTAGAGAGTTACACACTGAAAAGAAATTACCATGTAGTGTACTGCAGTCAATACGGAATATCTGTGTATTTTTTAATTAACATTAAATCCCTGAAAGAAGGTTGTGGGTTTTTTTCATGTCGAGTTAAAAAAAGTTGCCCTTTTTGATCATGTATAGTAAGATGATTTTGTGCCATCTGGATTATCAGATTTCATGTATGTATATTAGCAGTCAAAATGTTGAATTAAATTTTAAAAAGTGCTGAAACAACACTGAGAAACATATGCCTTCATCTCCCAAGAAATGAAATGTAACTGCACAGCTTTATTTCTTCAGTCTGCAGAAAGGAAGGGCAGAAGTCCAAAAAACTCACTCGATATCTTTCAGCCATGTCGGGAAGAGGAAGTACTTGGCCAATAGTAATGGGGCAAACTAAATCCTAATCTTATGGATGTCAGTGACAAAACTCCCACTGGTTTCCAGGGGGGAAAGATTTTAACTTGTAACTTTCCAAAAATGCCATTGGATTTGTAGGGTCTGATTTTGTATGAACATCTGGTTCTCTGCATACCATATATTGTGGGAAGAAAGGAGATTTAAATGTCTTGCTGCCAGATTTGTGCATGCATCTAAGTAATTAGGGGTCTAACAGGTTTTTGTAATTACACTTGCTACTCCTAATTGTGGACTGCTATTCAGCAAATGCAGGCTAAGCTTAAAGTATCAGTTCCGTGGTATCTATACTTATTTGAAAAGATGATGTGAAATTTCAGCTATGTGCTAACCGTGCTGGGATTCAAACCTGTTGCTCCAGAGGACAGGTAGGTCGGATACTTCTCTTCAGGCTTGAGTGGAAGCAATTTTGTCATTGACAGGATTCACCTGACACTGAAGAAGGTGAAGGTGGCTCAAACTTTCTAAAACTGGAATTGGAAACTCTCAGTTTAAACTCATTCCATGTTTCAGGGAAAGCATTAGGAATGGTGAGATGTTGATTGTTTTAAATTAACAATTTTGTTTTTCAATTAAAAATGGACTTTTTTGTTTTGAAATTATAGTTAATTTGTGATTTTGTTTTGTTTTAATCTTTCTTATCACTTCATTATTTCCATTCATCCCATTTGAAAGGGAACGGGGAGAAAATCCTGCAAATTGTTGGTATCTTGAAGATTCTTGTAAGAGGGGAACACATTTTCTGGCTGACTCTAGAAGTCCTGCTCTATTATCCCGGCTTGGAAATCTCTCATATTGGGCAAGGAGGCATGTTAATTAAGGCTGTGATTCTACACTGATTTAATAGTGGATCTATGTACTGCTAGATCTCTTGGCAATTCAAATTAGGTCCAAATCCTGCAGAGCATAAGTGCTTATGCTAGCGCAGGGAAGACTAGACCGTGTCTGCACCAACATAAATGTAGAACAACTTGGTAAATAATCACAGAATCAGGTACCTGATTCAGAATACCTAATTTGGAATAAATTCTGCAGGGGTGAAATTATCTTTTCAAAACTTTTTTGAACAAATTTGAGCTGACAGAGTGAATTCGTGCGAGTTTAACAGTTTGCCTGTGTGTCCACAGGGTTTTTGACCTATGACTAAGCCTCTTGAGACTGCAGTTATGATTTGGTGGACCTGCAGCTTTCATTTTCTCTCCACCAGGCCTCTCTCATGGTTATGGGCTTCTTGTGTCTGTGCATCTCCTTAATTTTCTGCTTGGGACATCTGAGAAATCATGTCCTCAGTGTTCAAACTGAGAGGTTTTCTTCAAGCTATTTGTTTTTAGAGGATATTATAGTATGACCTTCTCCCTGCTTGCCCCATTTTGAAATGTTTTCATTTTATTTTTATTGATATGAGAAACAGGAAAAGCTATATAGCTGGTGACCTTGGAATGCATTTGTTTATTCCAGAGCTAATAAAATCACACCGTTACGTGCTCTTTATTTTCCTTAAATTTTTTCTTTCTGTCTGTGACTTGCCAAAGATTCACTGCAGACACTTTGTGGCTGTAGGTGTGCATCAAGCTGTAAGTTCTGGTAAGCCAAAAACAGACCAAGACTTAACCTGTACTTTCTAGTGACCACTTGGAGATTGCAGTTATTCAGTTAATGTGATGCTCCATTCTCACTGGAAATTTTAATTCTAAATATTACAGGAATCTTTCATATAACAAGTTTTGGAGCACAGTCTCATCACTAGTAGAATTTCAGATCTTTTAAGCATAAGCATACAATTTTGAGATTAACTTCATCTGGTATTTACTTCCTGTTTCCAAGTGGATTCTTGATCACATACACAGACTTAGTATGTTGCTTTCTGGCAGTCCTTGGAAGAATTTTCTGCATAGCAAATAGGAATGCACCACATTCATTTAAAGGTTTTTCTAAGAATAACTAGAAAGCAATTCAATCAAGAAATCTTGTGTGTGCATGTAAATGGATTAGATGCACTGTGAAGCTTAAAATTCTGAGAAAATAAATTTGGTGTTGTGCATCAGAGTGTACAATATAGCAGGATTTTAATGTAATCATGATTTAAGTTGGTATCTAGCAAGATGACCACAATGAAACAATATTAGTTCAATATTTGGACTTGTGGACAATTAGAAACCTGGGAAGAAATATTCTAAGGTATGTAGAAGCGTAGGTGAAGAGAACACTCATTAAAATGTATCTCATTTATTGGTGGAATAGCAAAACATAGTTAATGTGGAGCTTTTGAACTGAGTGTTTTCTACCTACTTGTGGCAATATCAGATTTCTTTTGGATGAGGCAGCATTAAAATGTTTAAAAATAAAAAAAGAAAAGAAAAGAAAAAGGAACATGATTTGAGTGAACTCACTATGGGCTGTCTTAGTTTACAGAGCTGGGCAGAGCGTTTTATACAGTGAATGTTTTTCATAGTGCCTATGACCTTACTGATACTAAACTGTGATTAGATGCCTTTGCCATGATGCTTCCTTGAAAGCATGTCTCTTCCGAAGCTAGCAATGCTCACTGAGCCCAAAACTCTTTTTAAATCCTGACTTGACCAGTTCAGATTTGTGCTAAGGAATAACGAAATGATTTTGGGGAAGACAGATTGGTCTTCCTGAACCCTTGGGGTCCTGAACCTCTTCAGTTCCTGGTAGGATCCTGGCATTCAGTTTTTAAAGGCGCATATAAAATTGTACTTTGAAGTCGGTATCTAAATGAATCATTGTTCTAGTAATTTGTTCAACTTGCATCTTTTTGAAGGCAAAAAGAAGAAAGATGGTTTCTTTTGTGTTTGGGTTAAATGGAATTTATAATATTACTATATTCTTAAAGATAGTAAGAGAAAGACATAATATTAAATGAGAAGGGTGTGGTGGGCTACTCTGGAGGAAAAGGGGAGAGTGTGTCAGTCAGCTGTGGCACCAGAGAAGGGATCAGAGGAAAAACTGAAAACTAAATACAGAAAGAACGCTTCCCCCTGCTGTGCGCACACCCACCCCCACCCCAATTAGATCAAAGCCCACTATAAGCATGAGCTTGATGAAATTTAAAGTTGGCAGTCCTGCCTATTTGGGTAATGAGGTGTCACTAGAGTGAAGATCACAAAATGTAACTACAAAAGAAGCAGCCTGCCAGGCATTGTTAAACCTTTGCTTCTGACTGCGGCCTGAAGATTCTCCTGAATCCTTTATGCTGTGAAGTTTTTAAACAATGTGATTAACCTTAACTATCTCATTAATGTAATACTGGATTTGTAAAAGGTGCTGTGCAATCTCTGCTGTACCTTCTCTGTTAATCTGATAGTTGTAATTGATTAGCGTGCATAACAGCAGGCAAAAAGATGCCCTTTAATCAGCTAGATACCAGCTGCACGCACACATGGGCACAAAAGTCTCCTGCTAGAGAAGCATTCATAACTTAAAACACAATGGAATAACAGTGAATAGATATAGATTCTAGCTGCTACCTGTAACACTAAAATTTAAAGTAATGAAAATTTAGAAGTTTTGAACAGTTCATAATTTAAACCTTATATATAAACTTAAGCATCACTACTTGTACAATGATAGACATAATCAAGATTGTAGCTATCCATTGGAGTTTAATCAAATGGGCCATATATTAATCCTACTGAAGTGCTTTTCTACTATTTCAATTTGAATCACTCTTGGGTGCAAATATTGCTTTAATTTTATGACATCTTATTTAAATAATCAAAACACTGTTTTTCCTACTCCCATTGAATAAATGCCTGAGCCGTCCTTGGTCAGCTTCAAATGAAACCTCCTCATTTGCATTTCTTCTTCCATATATTTACACTGATGCTACCAATATGATGAGCACTGGGAAGATGCTAACATGCTCGTATATTACACATCACAGTTTGAGAAATCTCAGTGTCTTAAAAAGAAGGTGGATTTTTTTCTCAGACTGTGTTTGCGGAAAACTGAGGTATAAAGATGCATGTTCCACCTATGTACAAATATGCTCAGCCAGGGGGAGAGCCTGACAGTCCTGTCCCCCGGTTCTGCAATATATCTGCTAAACAAGCATATTCCCATCTTATTTCACCATTTTATTGCCATAGTTCAATTCCATACCCAGACTTCCTACAATGTTTGAGATGCACAGATCTTAAGTCTCACTTACTCTAAGAAATATGCCAGTTCCTATAGGATTGAATTATTTCACTAGAAATGTATCTCAGAATATGGTTAAAGGCTGTGATTTTTATTTTGCATGGTTTCTGCAGCAGAGTGTTCTGACTTCATGTTTCGGCATGATATTACTAACTGAAGTGTTAGAAAAAGACATAAGGCTGTGAAAGTTATGCAAAGCTTGTGATGCAGAGCCTTTCCTCTGTAAAATAGATGCTTGTTCTGCAGCTAACTGATCAAAGAGTTCTCCCCATGGTCGCTGCTATCCCATCTGGCAGTAAATATTATTCAGGCAAAACATTTAAGCTCCTTATTTTTATTTTACCAGCCAAATGTTGGCACCTAGGAATGAAAATACTTTTGAAAGTGTCCTTCATCTTGTTTCACTGAGATTTTGATTAAATGATGACTGGTTTATCTGGAGCTGAGCCTTCCATGTTAATCTTTGTATGTTGGCGTGAGAGTGCAACTTTAGTTGGCTAATGTGATTCTTCAGGGCATCTTTGTTGTGTTTTACTCTGGGACTGCTATGCATTTATTTTTTTGTTATTTTTTTCTTGTTCTTCATAGTAAGAATTATGCCTAATTCCCAACAGAGTGCCATGTATTTATATAAAACTCATGATCCTTTGTCCAAGCTTGTGAAATTATTCTGATCCTCTGGTATCCAGAGGTTTTTGCTTTCAAGTAAATACTTATTGTTTGCCAAATAATAAGAGTTTCTTAGGGTCTTAAAGGGCACTGTGATTTTGAGCGTTTTATGCACAGTAAATGCTCAGTCCTTAATGGTGCGGCTGCTTTTGTCTTGATAGAAGTTTTATCGATAACCTAATCACTTTCTCTTTCTTATCTGTTTTTATTTCTCTTTTAACCTGTTTTTATATTTTGGGGGAACTAACTAAGCTGTGAGAATGGAGTTATTTTATTTGTCTCTAGTCAGTTTTCTGAATTGTCCCATGATCACTCTGAGCTGAGTGCCTGTTTGTAACAATTAATTGGTGACAAGTCAGCCATGGTGGGTGGTGGCAAAACCCAATTTACAGACACATTTGCTTTTAATTTAAAGAATCATTGTGCTTCAATGGCCACATTGATCTGCTACCTTCATGTACAACAAGGTATGAACAAACTTAATTATCTCATTGCAGATTGTTTTAGTAACTCGAAAATACAGTACTTTATAACAAACATTTAAGGAGAAAACACCAAACTCCCTGACATTGTTTTTAAAGTATAGCTGGAAATAAATTAATTATCCAGTTCAGTATACTAATTGATGTTCATATATTTATTCTCAGTAGTGTCTTGACTATTCTGAGCTTTTGATAAACATTGCATTTATATTTAAGTTTCACTGAAGAAGAATGTTCTTGTTGCTGAAGTTTATTTAACTTTGATTGTGTAAGAACCTTTGTTTCTTGTATGATCTTCCTCTGCTAGCTCAAAATCTGAATAAACTGGTTTAATCAGTTTTCCAGTTCACACTCTTCATCCTTATGATCTTTCAAAGCTACCTTGCATTTATCTACCTATTCCTATAATGCACAATCCACTAGAAAGCCTGTCAATATCAAATCTTCAGCCTTGTCGCTTTTATGACGCCCTACTTTTCAAAGACACGTTGAATTTAGTGTTAGTCCAAACTGCTGAAGAGTTTTCCTCAATTAATTAAAAAAAGAAATGAAAAGGGGATATCTCTAAAGAACAGATACCTCTTAGAGAAATTAAATCTTGTATGTAATGCTTTGCATTCCTTTGCAGGTTTATGTGATACACACTTGGGGAAGAGCCACATTTATTTAAAGTTCTATGAAGTAAAAAGCACATTTTAGCTGTGAAAAAGAATAGCAGGAAGTAAATAAGTGAGCACAGTCTGTCTATACTTCTGCTTCATGCTAATAACCTGAGAAGTGTAGAACTCGTGCTGAAAATTCAGTCTTAACAGCCAGGTTCTACTTCATCTTTGTGAAAAAAAATACTAGATTTCAATCACTGTTCAGATAGCTAAGACTGCTTTGAAGGTGTCCTCTGATCTTCTATTGACAGGTTCAGAATCAAAACTGCAGATAAGTTAAGAAGGGAAAGGAGAAAAGAAGCAAAACCTTCAAAAAATAGATTCAGAAGTTTTGACTGTAGCTATTATTTTTTTGGTTTACAAGAATGTTTTAAAAAATAGTCTTTAGTGGTGATAGACTCTCTGAAATCAGTCCACCTATCTGGAAATGAAAATGCAGACTTAGAAATTTAATTTGGGCATGCTAATGTTGAATCCTTGGCCCTAATCCATAGCCAGATGTTAGGAGATACCATCTTGAGAAAATGGCTTTGGTGGTCTCATGCTACCTACAGTTTTTAATGTGAAATTATTCTGAAGGCACTGCAGATTCTTGTCTGAGGTAGTCTGATTGTCCAATTAAAAGGCGATTTCTTGCTATTGTATGTTTCTGTTGTTTGTCATTATAGTTTGTCATTAGCAATGGCAATCAGCTGATTTGAATTTTTGAACATTGGCAGTATCATGACTGTCTCTGAGAGAAACTTCCTAATAATTTCTCTTCCAGTTTCAGAACTCATATTACCTCTGAATGCTTTCCAAAGCAGCAGGCTATATTACATTGACGTTACTGCAGTATACTTAATGCAGTAAATCAAGACCCACATTTAATGAAAATTTTTTAGGGTACATAACTTTATGAAAATAAATGATACAGGTATTTTTAGGTATGTAAACTAATTATTGTAATTTTACTTTCCCCATGTTATCTCTCCTTCCTAGCCAGAGTAATGATCTGTGTTATCACTAAAGTGCCTCTACTAAATCTTTTGAAATGTCAGAAGAGAACTAATATTTACATCGCAATAATAACTACAATTACTTACCCACTTTCCAATTCATTTGGAGTCAATTATTCTCTAGTACTAAGAGAAATGGAGCCTTACTGTAATACTGGAATGAGTTTAATTAATCCTTTTTCACATGCAGCAGGCTGATAAATGAAATTCAGCCTGTAATTTAAGAGCTCAGGGAAATAGTACAATATTAAAGGTGCTTTGAGTGACTGACGGTTTAATTTATTACAAAGAGCAGCATTCTGTCTTAGAGTTCATTCCAGTTTTGCAATTAATGATTTCAACTGGGGAGAAGATCAAAATTCTACAAAGACTTTCCAAACAGTATTTTTATGGACTTCTTTGCACCACCGATCAGTTATTACACACTCATAATCCTTTATTTTGTAAAAATGACTGATAAAGAATAACGTAAAATAAAGATTGACTGATAAAGAGTGAGGTATAATACCAAAAGTGGTGTTGAAAAGTTTGTAGGAGCTGGTGAATGATATATTTGTCTAGTAGAATTTCCCACAAGTTGATATCATATTTTCATCAGGAAGGAGAAAGGGTAATTGGATTTAAATGTCAAGATATTCCTCATGTAGGTTTGAAGTCACACATCTATTTTCTCAGCTACACTTTTTGCTTGTGATTATGGAAACTGCACCCACTTGTTACTGAAGATGACAGTAAGGAATTTTCTAGGACTAAGTTAATAGCTGAATCATAACCTGAAGGTTTAACACAAGCAACACAACATCACTGGTACAGACGAGAAATAAATTATTCCATTGGGTTCTGTAGATAGTAGGTGAAATAGTGATTCTACTGAGAAGCAACCCAGATAAAACTGAGAGAGATTAATCCATCCACAGATTCCTAATTCAGTAAAATACAGAGTCAAAGTCCAAGAAGTGAAGATGTGACCTAGTGGAGGAAAACACTGGGAGATTAGTTTTCCTATCCCCCATTTGTTTCTCAACATTTAGAAGCAAATGAGATGAAATGTTCTTAGAAGTTCAGTTATTTCCATAGATACTCCCAAGTTATTTCACTTGTGGATATGTTTAAAATAGTAATGAAAATGGCATTTTAATAAATTACAGAATTGTGCAGATGACTCATAATACAATTGCACTGGCAGAAATTCTGTTCCATGCATTTAAAACTATGCTGTTACTCAGTAGATGTTGACTTCTCTTGACCCTTGCCCAACTCAAAAACAGTTTATCAAGTGCAGCTAATACTAATTCTCATTTGGTAAAATTGGACAAATAAGAAGTGACATCTTCCTTCAGTGTCTGTCCTGGGTAATGGTGTCTGGGCCAAGTTCTGTTTTTGATAAAATCTTTTTAAACTAGAGGAGACTCTAGGGAGGAGTCTCTCATTTTGTGGAGGTACAGGAAGAACCCCAGTAAAGGCCATGTTCTACCAGCTTTACATTCATATTGTTCTGCATCACATTCAGTTGTAATTCAATGTGTACAATACTTCTTGTGAATAAGGATGGCATAATTAGTTTTTGCGCTTGTGTGGGCTATTTGTTGTACTACTGCGAAATATGGTTAAAATGAGTACCAGCCCTATGTCTTACAAAAACTGTTCTCTGTATATTTGTTAATACTTTGGTTTTATTGCTCAGATTTTTTTAAAAGGCTGTTTATAATGCTATAGGAGATGCACTGCTCTGTCTGCACTGTTTGACGCTGAAGTCTTCTTTTGCGCATCTCCATCATTCTGCGCACTCTGTTTTAAATATGCAGTATCTTTGCTTTCCCTATTTTGTTTTATTTTCACCCCTATCTTAAAGAATGGTTTACTTAAATACTTCACCGCTGAAGTAAAGTACTTCAGCATGTAGGATTACACCTTGGTTTAATGAGGAAAGAGTGCAAGAGTGCTTAGCATTGGGGAAAGAATTAGGGATCTATGATTGCCTGTTGGGTCAGAAAAATTCATAACGAAGAAGGCTGGAGGCTGTAAAGATAGTGCACTAGATAGAAGCCATACTAACTAGTCCAAGGTGAGGGAGCTGGTGCAGAAGCCTGAAGCCTGAAGCGAGGTAAAAAGAGGTCCTGACAGCCAGAACGCAGGACGGCCCTCGTGGCTTCCCAAGAGGAAGAGCACCCTAGAGGAGAGGATTTCTGTCCAGATGGTTGCTTTCTAATTGTTTCCTACTTCCTCTGCTTTATCTTGTAAGTGAGGAATGTTTAGAAAGCTGGTGGTGGTGGAATTCAAAAACCTTGTTCCACATTGACTGGTGTGCTACACATATTTGTGACAGCTCCCTGAAGGTCAGTTAAATTTCCAGAAAGTCTCACTTGGACCTTAGTTCACTGCTGTCAGAAGAGCTGGGCTTCGAGAACGTTTGAATTAAAGACCTCAGCCTTTGTTCAGACTTTGGCCTAAACCATGTGGCACAGTGAGAAGAGACGGAAAACTGCAGATACTGACACAAAACAAATCCATTCTGTGGGGCTTTCTCAGATTTGTGAAAAAATCCATATACAGCTGTAGGTAAATAGTTCCTTTAGCTAAACACAAGCAAAATGTTTGCTCTTTCACAGGTTAAAAATTATCCTTGTCTTAGCATTGCAGTGCTGGGTGATTTGTACAAAGTTTTCCTTGCTTCCTCCACACTTGACAGTTAAATGAAAAGAAGGTGGAAAAGCATGAAAACTGTCTGGGGCCAGGGGTGATTTGCAAGACTCCTCATGGAGAAGAGGAGAATGCTGTCCTATACTTTTATAGTGCCTTTCAGTTTCAGAGTCCTTGATAAAATGAGATGCATTTGGCATTGCTAAAAATTCAGTAGTATCTTGGGTGGAAGGCAGTAATCAGATCATAGATTATATGCAGCAGGGTAAGTGTGTGGCAATAATTATTAGCAATGACACAAGTGCAAATCTCAGTCCTCACAAATAGGTCTAAATGACCTTTCTTATCTGTGCGTGGCAAGCATAGTCTTGTCTCCTTCAGCCAGTACATAATCAGTAAAGTAGATTTTAGTCATTTTTTTCTAAGGACGAAAGACTATGATCCTCCTTTACATGGTTTTACCAGTATGTGGATTATAGCAACTGAATTTTTCAAGAACCTACTGTATATTTCCTAAAGGTGAACACATTGACTTTATTTTCTATTTTCCCATCACTGTGTATCATTACCTTACACAGTCCCATGTATATCGTTACTCACTGGGCTGTTATTTAAAGGGTTTAAGATCTCCCATTGCTGAACCTGAAGATGAACTGTTGCCTGTACATCTGGATCTGGTTTTGAATTGCTAGCTGGACAGTCATATCGCTCTCTCTCTCTCTTTTTTTTTTTTTTTTAAACTATAAATTTCAAGAAAATTAAACCTCTCCCCTTTCATACCAGTTTGGACTGACTAGTGTACCTTTCAAGGCTCCTTCTGTGCATCACCAAACAGTTTAATACCATATATTGTGTCTACTTAATCCAATCCCTGAAACCAGTTTTTAAATTCTACTGGTTATATGCAGGCAATACAAATTTCTGTCATGCTGTGACTCATCACTGGCCCTATGCAGTTTTATATTGGGATACACAGTAAACATGATGGATTTACAGCATCATTCTCTGCATCATTATTTCTGTGATATTCAGTTAAGAATGAACATTAGGGGTATCCTCAAGGTTTTGAAGAACAAGCAGCCGGTTAAAATTGACTTAGAATCATTAAACGCTCATCCACTTATTAAAGACCTGAGGAAATCTGCATTTTTTTTTCAAGGTTTCTTTTTCCTGATGGAGCCACATACCCTACCCTCAGTGCTGCTGAATAGGACAGAAAGAGAGAAACGGTACAAGTGCTGGCTGTCACTGAAGACAACATTCCTGCTTGCTGCCAGGGGGATTCAGCGAAGCAGTTCAGGAAAGTGGAGGCACATTTGAAAGTAGTCAGCAGCGTGTTAGTACCGCGATCAAACTCTACTTGACCTGAGCAAAATATAGGTTCCTATCTTACATGATACCTTTCCTCTGCTGGAAATGTGCAGAGCAGGAGTAGATAGCCTGGAGCCCTTCTGCGGCTGTCACATCAGGGGGCTGGGCAGAGCGCGCAGAAGGGGGCTGCGATGGACCCACAGATACGGGCACAGCCCAGCAGGCTATGGGTGAAGAAGGAGGAAGCCAAAGAGTAGAATTAATTACTGGCTTTTTTTGAAAGCTATGGGATCTTAAATGATGTTTTTGATATATGTAGATTCCAAAAAGGGGCCTGCAAGGCCTAGGGGGGTGGTTCATGGTGTCATCCCTCTTTGATACTGTCTTCATTTCAAAATGTGTTTATAAAGGGTCACCTGGCAGGCCTGGAGGGAAGCTGAGACCTAGTACGTGTAAAAAGTTTTTGTAGGTTTAAAAAGTTTGGGAACTGCAGATCTTGAGAGGATAAGGTATACCTCAACTATCCCTGGCAGATGTCTGCCTCACCTTTACCTATAAAGAATGACAGAGTTTCCATAACCTCACTTAGTCACCTGTTAGATTATAATTAGCTTTTCATTTATAGATTTTTTTCCCAACCTAAATCCTTTTTATTGAAAATTAAGCCAATTATTTCTTGTCATTTCCCCAGCAGACAGAGAATAATTGATCAAACTCCCTCTTTGCAAGCGCCTTTCACGTTAAGATGATTCTTCTCATGTCCTCTTCTGATCCTCTTTTCTAGATGAAAAAAGCCAGATCTTTGAATTTTCCTTCATTTTTTTGCAAGGCTCTTAATATTCTTATAATTTCCTTGAAATTCCCTCTTCTGATCTGCTGGCTCTGCCAGGGTGTGCCTAGAACCACAAAACATTAACTTCACTCCAGACTCCAGATCTTTAGGATGCTTGTTCCCAGTAATCATCATCACTGAAAATCTAATCGTTTAAGAGTTAAGTTTTCTCCTCTTGTAGTTATTATTCCACAGAATAGTTATATATCAACAGTGCTGAAATAAATATTTCAAACCACTTTTTCAGAATTGTTGTCATCCACATTTTGACTGACAACCTTTAATTAACACTGGGGTTCATTGGTCTCATCTAGGCTACTAATCATGTTTAGTGATGATAGCTTGCCGTAATTCCCAAGTGGCTGAACTATTCTTTGTGCTCTGATATCTTCTGCAAAATTGTGGAGATAATTTACTGGAACAGAATCATATTATGTATTGGGGAGGACTCTTCTCAGTCATAGCTGTAAAATCCCACCAAATAAAGTGGGAATTCAGTATGGTAATGGGATCATTTGAGATTATTTTTTCCTAGAACAATGCTCATGAAAACCAGTTTGCTTCCCCAACTGAAGGCAAGATTTGGCTCCCTCTTTGTATTGTACATGGTTGTCTTGTTATGTTGGAAGTGTAATTTTCAGAAAATTGAAGTGTGCGTGTGACTGTGTTTTATATTTTGAGAAATGTTTCATAAATGACAAATATGAAGAAAATAGAGAAGCTCTTTGAGACCTTTAGCTTGAAACCCCTAAAGTTAGAGGAAATCTAAGTTTGGGCTTTGTCCCATTTCTATCAAATATTTTAAATAAAAAGCTCTAGCTTGCAGAGGATGTTCAGCTTTTAATTTCTGAAGAAATTAATTTAAGAATTTAATTGCTGAAGAAAAAATTAACTAATTATATAAAGGAAAGGCAAATGTAATATTACTTATTTTTTATGCAGGAGGGAAATTTACTATGTTATTTTGCAATAATTTAGTTTAATCTGTAGGTGCTGCTTGGAAGTGGTGTACAACAGAGTGGGGATAAAGCTGAGTCTAATTCTCAGATGCAGAACTCTTGATGTTGGCAGGACGCTATGCATGCTTCATATTGTACTGGGCGGCAGTCAACTTTTCTGCCCTTCCAAGCATACTCTGAAGTAGATCCTGGTTTCTACAGTGATGATCCTTCAGTTTTCTCTAGCATTTGTATTCATATTAAGATAATAAACAGAAAAGGTATTCTTGTATAAGACCATAACCCCAAAAGCGTTAAATTCTGGTTAGTGGCAAAACCCTATCTTTGAACTTCTAGGCTTGACCTTATAGCTGTCATGGGATTACTCTCACCTTTTAGTACATTTAATTACCAGTGAATCCAGGAAATTAGGGGTTGGGTTTCTGCTGATTAACCTCTTCTGTCATATCCCCTTAAAACAAACCTAGATGTTTGCAGTGGATGGTTCACCTGTGGCCAATTCCTGCATGGCCTTCCTGTTTCGTTTCATGCAAAGCAGTGCAGTAGTGTCGCCATTAGTCTTGCGTCTCTGAGGCCTCTTTGCAGGAACAAATGAGCACTGAATTGGGAGCAGAAACTAAGAGAGTAGAGCTCTATATTAACAATAACAAAATGAAATGAATACTGCATTTGTATTTCAGATACCTGGTTTGAATTTTGCATTTTAGGGTTGTTGCTTGAGTAGTTATAGTGAATTTGTGACTCAGTTTTCTTGCCCATTGCCCTCCTAACACTTTTGCTTTATTTAGAACCGTTTCAGCCCAGTTTCTCTAATTCACTTTATTATATTGACAGTATCCTTAACCACAGGTAGCCAGGCAGCATGTTTCGTTGCTGGTTTCTTTTATGTGATTTATAAGATTGATTACTTTCCCTTTCCTGTATATATGTTTTCAGCTTATGATAGGCTATTTCCCTGGAAATACCTTAAAAAGAAGAGAAATCTAGCTTGCAGTGTCTAGTGTATCACAATTTATTTATCCTCTGGATCTGTGACCCTAAAGTGCAATGCAGTTATTTCTTTATCTCTAAGTTAATGTAATTGTGGGGGTGGATTTATGGAGAGGTATAGTTACATAAGTTAAAATATTTTTTGTTTTTGATGGATGATTCTGAAAGTTGGGGCACTGTGAATAAAGAAATTAGAACTATTTCTTGCTTTAAGTGTGGATCATTTGGATGCCTAATCTCTTACTAGGAAACAGAATTCAGAAGTCTACAGATGAAAAATCCTATGAATCAAAATCCTATTAATTTGTTTCTGAACTGTTTATGTAAATGTTATGGTTGACATCCAGCCTTCTTTAGCAACAGTAAAGTTACCATCATGAAATAATGGAATATTCAGATAATATCAAGATTTCCTTATCAGGGATCTGTATGTACCAATTACATACTGTATTTTCAGTCAAGTCTGCCGTCACCGACTAGGTGTAAGGTAGAACATAGCTTTGTGTGAGGGTAGGTATTCTCCTTTATAAAATTCTGTCTAATTGCAGGACGGTTTGAAATATTTTTCCATTCGCTTCATAGTAAATCCCTTTCAAGAAGTGGGCTTGCAGCCACGTATGACCAGGCTATGGTGGCTTCCCATGCTTCTCCTTTTCAGCTGAGCTGCTGTAGCTGCCTTTGGACATGTTCCATGTCAAGGCAATTGTGAATTGAAATTAATTTGCTGAAAAAATCCTTATTGAGCTTTATGGTGCAATTGGAACAGGCTAAAAGCCTGCACAGTCAGTTGCAGTGACTGAGATGAAGAGCAATAACTTACAAAGCTTTTGTAATTCAATTGCACTTAGTTGTGTATTTGTACACTTCTCTTCCCAGGCAATATATTTAACAGACCCTGGAATTTATGATGTATTCCAATGGTGTATCACAGAGTTTTGAAAAAGCCTTGTGTTAAAACTATCGTTTTTCTCAAAGCTGGAATTATTTCCTTCCTACTAGTGAATCTATGCCATTTTGATTACTGCTATATCATCTCTGCCAGGGATGACTTGTACCCCTAAGGCTCATAAGCACTTGTGGTTGTTTTTGGAATGCACTGAGGTTCAGTATTCTTACCATATTTATATGCTAATATTTTAATCAGATAAATTCTCCCTCCCTCATTTTACATAATGAACAATGACTTTTCGTCTCTGCTCCGCATATAGCAATATATTTAGACATTAAGTATAAATCTTCTTAGCAAATAAATTGCATATGTATGTTTGCCACATGATATCTCTCTTTTGGTGTGAGCAAATATTTTTGCTTAAAAAGGAAAACAAATTCTCTAGCATCTTTTGCTGCCTTTTTTATGTGCAGAGTTAAGCACTTCAGCATGGTTATAATAACAATATATAGGTAGAATGCTGTATTATGAAAACTCTAAATACATAATGTGGTAGATCTATTATGTGAAAGTACATTTAACTAAAAATCTCATCTGATGCCTGAAATCAAGGAAGTTTGTTTCTCATTCTGTTCAAGCATATGCTCTTTTTTGCATCCTTTTTTCTCTGATTCTGTTTTTTCAGAGAAAAAAATGTGTTTGTGTGTTGAACTGTTTTTTTCCAGAACTTTCAGCGATCAATAAAAGTCATTCATGTAGATCTAGAAGCATGTGCATTGCAAAATGGACTAAAATGTTATGCCTACTGTTTTCCGCTCCAATCATGTTATAATATCATCTGTATGTCAGCTGAATAAAATGACATACTAAAAGTATTGATTCTAATTCTTCAGGAAGAAAATGACTCCATTACATTATACAGATAAATATGTAGCACAGGAAATAGTCACATTAATTACACCAAGAGTAAATATTTAGTTCTCCATAGACAGCCTTTTTTATTAAGGATAAGGTTTGTGATACAGTCCATGTGTTAGTTAAAGGACAGAGTATTCTCAAGATTTTGCTTTAAGGCATTTGTTAAATGTGACAGAGGCTTAAGGAGAATTTTCACTGTGTACTCTGCAGGTACCTGCTGGGCTGAATGTCTTGGTAGAAAGAAATATTCATCGCACCATGATATTGGGCTAGAGTCTGTAGCCGATTATTAAGCCAGCTGGTCACATATGTCGTTGCAGAAGAGGGCATGTTTGAGATAGAAGTAACATCGTTTGCCATAAACAGTTGAACAATGTCATCTGCATGCATGAATATTTTATATTTCAGATGTCTGCTGGTGAGGGTATTAATGTTAAGATTGAAAGACTTGACCCTACCACTGTCCCCAGAGGAACCCCTACAGATGCTAGGAGTAGTTCTGACATGAAGGTCTGCAGTGAAATGCTTTGAAAATTAAGCCAAAGAGGGAAAGAAACAGGACAAAGAAAAACCTCAAGGCTGTGCATTTTGGATTTTGAAAGTAAAATGGAGCAGCTGTGGCAAAAGCTCCTTTAAACAAAGACTGACACAAACCTGTGAAATGACCTTTACCCAGAACAGGGTGGATATGATCACTGAATTCAAGAAAAGCTGAGGTGCTGTACGGTAGCTTAATGAGCTTCATGGAAAGGGCAAGCATGAAATTAGAGATGAATTAGTTTGTTGGGATTTAGGTATTTGTCATCTTGTTCAGGAAGGATGTTTTCAATTATTTTCTGCCTAAGAGTTGAGATTAGTCAACAGTTTTAAAAATCAAATGCATAGAGCAGTTTGGGAAAGATGTAATGTCTTCTCTGTTCAGCTGAGATTGTGCTGCTGTAGAGAGAGGGAGGTAATGAATGAATGAATAGCCTCGGTAGAGGCTCTGGGTGTATAAAGAAAGGAAAAAAGTGAGATATCTAGAGCAGATATTTTTAGAGTGGCTAAATCACGTCAAATGCAGTTACATAGCGGTGTTTCTGCTTGAAAGGTTGAAGTGAAAACTGGTTGATTCATATGGTATATTATAAACCTTCTATTTATTTTAGCTTTTACTCGTCAAAAAGAATCTGTAAAGAGACTGTCTGGGTAAAAATAAAGAATCAGAAAAGAATGATTTAACTTTTTCGATTTCACATTGATGTCTTAGAAACCCCAAGAAACCCCAACTTTGTAACATTGGCATAAAAAAGTTACTGGCTCAAGAGACACTGTAATTACTGTATGACTGCGGGTGAGTGCACATCTGCGGGCGTGTAAAGGTAGCTCCCCGCCTGAAGACTGTTAGTTTTGATCGAGTGCAATATATGTGCGTGACTAGGCTGGCGCTAACAGAGTGAAGCTGTGTGAACGTGTTTCTTGCCAAACCAATTGTGATTAGAGCTCCCAGTAATAGGAATTTCAAATATGGGATTAGAGATTCCAGGAGTAACTTTAAATTGGAAATAAAGTTAGCCAAGTTGCTGAAAGCACTGTCAACAGCAGCCACCTTCAAAATTATGTGCAACAAAATGATTTTGCAGGTCTTACAGACAAATAAAGTGTTGGCTTTTTTTCTGTACCACCTGTAATATTATGGGCAGTTGGCAAGCCTGCCAGGGAGTTTATAAATAAAACTAGAATAAGAGATAAGCAGCTATTTGCTGATAGCATGATGCCTACACAGACGGTTTTTCCTTTTAAAAGACGTGAAACAATCAATGCAAGGATTGTAAGGTGTGTGAGGAGCTAACTAAAGCGAAGATTACAGTAGATCCTACTGAAAGGGATATTATCAGATAGCAGTTACTAATAATTTTCTTCAGAGATCAGTCTTGCCTTAAGCCTGTTCATTGTCCAATTAATGAGGTGTGCCTGAGAAGTAGACGTGTACTTCTGAAATCTGTGGATGGCAGGAGTTGGGTGGGGTACCGCAAACACTGGAGCCTACAAAATCGTCATACAAAACTAATAGCACAAATTTGCTATTTTTGGCCCCTAAAGATGCGTTAGCATAAACCAGCACTTAGCGGTCAAAAATAATTTAGTGCTCTGAGCATTACAGTGATGGAAGGAGGTAAGTGATGAAGGAGGAAAAGGCTTGGTCAGCTGAAAGGGTGCTAGGAGGTGCTAGCAGACTGCAGCGTGAAACAGGCAAATGTGGTGCTAGGGTGTGTGAGACTGGGTATTATTCAATAGCAACAAAGAAATACTAATGTAGATGAACTGGTCTGACTTCCAAATAGGCCTGTCATAGGGAAGAAAAAAGAGGAGCTTGATGAGTTTATGGAAAAGACTGTTACAAAGCAGGAGAACTCCTTGATACCAGAAACTAAGTTTATGGTAAGAGTCCTTGGATTCTGGTGAGTAGATACATTTAAGGGGTTTTGAAAGGAGATCAGATTGCAGTTTGTTTGCACTACTATGGTGTAAATTATATTAACCCCATACTTCAGAACTTCTGTTGGTTATCTGCAGAGGTGGGAAATTCTGCACTTTCCTTGACTTTTAATTTTGCTTTTGAACTTGGGAAATGGGCTGTGGGAAGAAACATAGTAAAGTGAGGCGCTCTAGTGTCATTCAGTTCTCAGACAACTGCCTGTTGTATACCACTTGCAAACTGAAGGGTAAACTGATCTTCAGATTTGGGGGAGACAATTTCTCCCAGGTGAGATTGGCAGTCTCTGACGGTTGAGTTTTTGTAACACTTTTTTAATCTTTTCCGTAGCACATTGCTTTGCCCACCCTCAAATACCAGCTGAGTTGTTCATTTAAGAAATACTCTGCTACTGCAGGAACTTAGGGTATTGGTCATGCTCTCTCTATTTTCTGTGCCATTGGGCAGTTATGGCTTGATTTCTTTTTCTCCTGCTTAGTTGTGTAAGTGTAGGAAAGTGTTTTGAGCTCCACTGTCCTCTGCATTCTCTCAATCCAGACATCTATTAAACAGCTTCCTGAGGCTGGATACCATGATCAGGTGGCTGTTTCGAGGGCTGCGCTCCTTCTTTATGGCTTTACAATGCTGAATTGCCAATCCATTTCCTATTTATTGAAATAGTGCCCCAGATTTTAAAAATCTGAGTCAGTCCTGTCCCTTTTTCTTCTAACGCCCTTTCCTGCCAAAGGCATTTGTTTATTTTGTGCTTGTTTGTGCTACGGCTGAGCTATCATACTGCCCTGTATGTATGTGAGGATTTTTTTTGTTTCTCATCAGGGTATCAGAGCTGGAAGATCTCATATATTACAACAGGATATTTCTTTTGTCTTTGTGGCAGTAGGGGTATAATACCCATTTTCAAAATCTGTTATGAGTCTACTTTATGTTAATTTGCCATTGAATTACTATGCCTTGAGCTAGGAGCTTTAGGAAGAAGTGCAGACTTCAGTATTAGATAAAAACCTATTCAGTCTACTTTGCCATCAGCTCCCCATGCTGCACAATGTTCGTTTATTTTTAAGCTACAGTTTCCTCTGTATTTGTATTAGAGAACAATACTGTGAACACACAAAGGAATGTCACAAGCAGGTAGTGATCAAAGTGGCCAGCTAACATAGCTTATGAAAAAGTAAAGGCTTGATTTGAAAGGTGCTAAAGCTAAAATGATGGAACCAGGCACTGTAGTCTGAAATGTACTTGCATCTGTATTTCAAAACTGCTGTTTGTTTTTCCTTTCATGAGAGCCTCAAGCAGCTGAAAGTTAAAATCAAAGATGAGAAATTAATTTCATATTGTTACGTTAGGTACATATGATACCCCAGAAAGTCTCTAAAAAGTGTGGGATTCTTGTTTGTTTTGCATATGGTTAAAAAAATCATCTCAGAAAGTATATAGCACATGGTCACATGGTGAGTAATTATCATATTATTATCATAAGATTTTCTGGAGTTAATTTCCCATTAGATGAGTATTTTTCTCCTCTCTCCTTGCTTTTCAGTGAAGAGTTATTAAAAACCCTAATGGAATGGCAATTAATACAGCATGTTTGGGTGTTCATTGGCTAAAATTCCACTGATGCACTGAAAAAGATTAATTAAGTTCCTGTGGTGGTAGCTGGTGCATCCTCTGCCATTTTGTAATAGGGGTGTTTCTTGTGTGGGTGGTGTTGACAGAGCTGTGTCTGCTGTCTGGCTCTAAGCAGTGAGAAGGACCTTGGTTATTTCTGTGCCCTTTGCCTGAGATGATATGGAGACCTGTCTGTGTTTGCTGCAAGGCAAGTGCTGAAAAAATCATCGCTTTGCTCTTTTAAAACTTGCTTTTCAAAAAAATGCTGCCAGGAACAGTCCAGTGTTTTGAGGATAGCAGCCTAGATAACCTTATAGATCCTTTCTTGCTTTAATTTCAACACAACTTTGATGTTGAGAAATGTCATTAACTGGTGTGATAGACCATACTTTTATATTATTTGTCACCAAATTATCTTCTAGCCAGCAAAAAGCCCTCATTCCCACAATTGAATAGAGGATTAACTGACTAAAAAATCCACTGATGGTCATCATAGAGATGCAGCTGCTTTCCTTTAGACTTTGTCTGAGGTCCTACCTGCATTCTGTTTCCAAGCACCTGGGTAGAACAAACAGGATTTTCAAATGCGCCTAGTGATTGCTAAACCCTACGCTCCTTGCAGGCAATGAGAATTTGGTTAAAAGCAGTATTACCCAATGCAGTGCACTCCTGGAAGCGCCTTCCTTTGCTTTGGGTAGCCAGGCATAGTCTGTCACCAGGGCTGAAGGCGGCTGCAGCGGTGATCTGGAGAGCACTGGCTGCCTGGCATGGCCCTCTCACATGCTGCCCTTTTGGCCTCCCCCAGTTAATCTTTCCCTGAATTACGTGTGTCCTCCACATACTAATTCAGGTGAATTCCTTGATATCAGCTGCTATTTGCTATTAAGAAAATGCTATTTGTACCAAGAAATACATTTGCATTTTTTAACTAATAAGGCCACTTTGGGGAAAAGAAAAAGGAGAAGGGTTGGTTAGCTTGCTTAACCATTGGAGGAGAGGTTGCCTTGGAAAGATTAAGTATGCTAAGTATCCAAATCCAATTTTATTTTTTTAACTGAGAGCCAAGATAATTCACAGTATTGGAAGAAAAGTTGGTAGTAAGCACTGGTAAACAAACAACTGCATTATTCTGACCCTTTTGCACTGAAGAACTTTTGAAATGAAGAACTTTTTTGGGGAAAAAGATTCCTTCTGTCAGGATATTAATTGGATCGGTTATATTAGTTGAGCTGCAGTGAGTCACTTTGCTTGGTACTAAGGATGTCGTCCGGAGAAAACATCTAGGACATGCAATTAAAGGTTACATGGAATGGCAACATTTCTGGGGCTGATTAGTATGAACATGAGAGAACAAAACGTGTAAGTTTTTATTGCTGAGTGGTGTTAATAGCAAGTTCATCTGAGATGCTCTGAAATGGTAAAGTTTTCCGCAAATAATAATAAATTAGCCTGAAAAATGGGACTTCAAAAGTTTGACCTGATTGTCTGTTAATATTTGAAAAGGCAAAGCCAAATTTATATCGACGTGCGGGGGTTATGCTGTATGTTAGCCTTCACCTGCTTAGGTGCAATCTGCTAACAAGACCGAAAGTCTCCAACTAGTTCTGTAGCAATAAAATTCCTCAAAAACTGAATGATTAACAGGAAAGTCTCTGGTTTGTGAATATGAAACTTCAGAGAAAAAGCAATAAAGCAAATTTGCAAGTGAAAAAAAATCATTCTCTTTCAGCTTCATATTCACCATCACACCTCCAGTAGCAAGGTAGCTGTAGGTGCACATAAATTCCTACAAGCAGAGGTCAGAGGGTTAAAACACTGCAGTGTAAACTGCATCTTTGGTGCCAGCTGAACTGCTTCCAGAGCCTATCCTTCAGGATCTCCCTGAAGCTTTTGAAAGGTTGATGAATATACAAGGTGAAAGGTGTGTGAAATAGTCAAAATGAAATGAAAAACAACAGCGAATTTTATTTATTTTCCTGAATTTGACAGTGGGTCTGTTGCACGTATTTTATTAATGTGTGCAGATATATAGACTGAAAAATGGGTCTGATGAAACCAGATACACTGTAGATTCCTTTCTCAAATAATGATTTTTATACCCAGTTATGGTATATGCTTTTCATCACAAATAATGGCCCTTTGCTGAAGTTGCAATAAAGTAAAAGTGTAGAACTCTGAAGTCCTAAATCTGGGAAGAAGCGAAACAAATAATCTCTTCTGGATCTAGTTTGGATTCTTTACAAAGAATGAGGATCCGGTGCCCTCACTTATTTAGACTTGATGACTAGTCCAATTAGCTTTAATGGGATTACCCATGGCAGGGTATTCAGTGCAACAAGGGCATTGTCATCCATTCCATGGCTAGAAAGAGGCACTAGAAGAAAAGAGGAATGAGGAATTCTGTTTAGTAAGTCTGAGAAATTTCGTTTACACCCAAAATTGCTTACTTGTCTGGTAAGAAAGTGAAGGGCCTTGAAGACCAGTGCAGAGTGGTATCTTCACACAGAGAACTCTCAACATGGGTATTCTGGTAAAGCCCAAAAGGAAAGGGACCGTTCCTAAAAACATGTAATAAGGGAAGTATCATTATATTTCAGATTTTGGGAGCTCTAGTTGCCATCCAGAATGCTAAAAGCTGCATTTCTAGGAACTGTATTTCCACTATTGCTGCCAACTTTGGAGCAAATCGTTTTCAACTCTTTTGGATCCACAAGTGTTCTAACATGTTGTTATGATCAGAAGTGCAAGAAAACCTTCAATTATCATTTCCACCCTATTCAGAGACTCAAAACCTTACATGAGTTCTGCTGCTTGGGGAAAAGCTTGCTAATTGTCTTTTGTTTTTGTTTTAAGGGATAGAATGTAATTTGAATGTGTTTGCTGAATACATCCTGCTTAAAACAATTCACAGTTCCATAAAGGGCTTCAATCCCTTATGACCCAAGTCAGTCTTTCTGACTCACCTGAGTCAGTCAGTCATGCTTTCTGACTTTTTACATTTTGTACCATGATGCTTGAAATACACAGAGGCTGTACTTTGTTGCTTCCAGAAATGCCATTTTCCACTGTGGAGCCTTCAGGTGATCATATCTCTATGCAGCAGACTTGGCACTTGGTATTTTCTAATACTGTTTTAAGGTTAAACATAGTTGTTCATGGTAGAAAATATTTACTTATTCTTGCTAGGAAAGGGAGCTTGTCAGATACGCAGGGAAGGGACCTGCAAGGTTATGACAAGCAAGGTTATGAATTAGAACAGGTTTGTATACAGTTATAAAAGTTGTATCAATGATCTATCCTTAACCTGCTTGTCCTTGTTAGCTCAACTTTCCTCAAGCACTTGGTAGCCAATATAGGATGCTTCTCATCTGGCAATTGCATACCCCTGTGGATGTTTATTTTTGTAGCCATAGTTGTCAACATATTTATTGGAGCTGTCAGAATGATTCTACACAGTATGTCTCCCTGTTTAACTTCGGTAAGCCAGGACATTTCCCTAACATAATACTAATAAGCTAGTATGTGAAGATTTGTCATGAACATAACTTTTGCATCACTTTTCCATCAGAGCATGAGCCTTTCAATGCAGGGTGGTCGGTGTAGGAGGGAATGCCATCACATGGGCCATGATATTTTGATGCCATTCACAGGCAGGTATATGTGGCAGTCTCTGTCCCTCTAGTGAAACAAAATACAATTACACTAGAGAAACAAAATACAATTACACTATTGAGTTATTCTAGATACAAATTGTAACATATCTTTTAAAGCAGCAGTCTCATAAGAAAGGGAGAAAATTTGTATACCAGGGTCAGGTGCTGAAAATTGCCTGCATCAGCCTTCTGGATTACTTGCCTCCTGGATCTTGCCTGGTTTATCAGTTTATCTGGAAGTGAGCTTGGTATGGTAACACAGGCTCTGACACGGCAGGTTCTGGTTGTATCTAGAAGTTGTCATGCCAGGATTCAGGTCTATGACAAGAATACCTCATGCCCTTCTTAATATTTGGGTAATTCCTACCATAGGCCCTAGTTAGCTATTCTGTGCTAACTGATAGAACAGGAATTAAATGCAGTTAACATAAAAGGAAGGCAACAGGGTTAGTTCCAAGAGTCAGAACTCCTGGGATGTATTCCTACCTTTTCCAGGAATTTCCTGTGTGATGCAAAGTTAACACTATTCACTTTAACCTGTCTGAAGACTGTCTGAAAAAGGTGCAATACCTTTCAATGCTGCAGAAAAGTATTGCCTGCCTCAGCACGGGTATCATCTAATGTACTCATAAATTTTAGGCAGCCAGTGAAGCAGCTGTCCAAGGCAGTGCCGAGGTTCTGTATGCAGCTCACTGAAAGCGGTAGATGCTTTCAAAGGCATCCCAAGGTTGGTCCTGCCAAAACCGGCGGATAGGTTCCCACCCAGTCAAAATATGCAAAGTGCTTTGAATTCCATGGACAGAAACTCTTTCAATGCGCAAGTGCAAGAAGCAGTAATAGCACCAGCAGCTATCCCAACATTATCAACTTGATTTTAGCTGTTCACATATTGTAACAGAAGAAAATAGTAGTTTATGCCTCCTTAAAGTTCGCGTGCAGGAGACAGACTTTGTGCAGCTGGCATTTAAAGTACCAGTGCAATGATAAGCTCTGTCAGGCTTCATTTGGAAAGTGCACATGGTTTTTGATTAGAGTGTGCAGTACTCAGGAAATATGTTGCAGAGTTATTAGAAAGTTACTTTCCATGTCAGCTCTTGAAGGTTAAGCCAAGTGACAGACTAAAAGCATTCAAAGCAGCTCATACTTAATTCCATCTGCCAGTAACAACTTCTTCATTACAGGGAAAAGGAGGGAAGGAAATACAAAGAAAGCCTAATATAATAACCTATACATTTGCAAGCTTGTTTTCTGCCATGTACAATTGTAGTTACCGGTTTCCATTTGTAGTCCAGTAATTCTCTTAGTGAATGTTATTCTTGTTCTGTTTGATAGGAGCAGGGGGAATTCTGACTGAAGATTTGGTCTTGTATGTTTTGGCCTAATTTTTAAAGGGCATTTTGAAGCCCGGTCTTTGTAATGGGTTTACACTTATGTTTTCAGGTGCCTGATTTTAAATAGGAAATCTGCAAAGAGTGAAGTCTGTGCTTCTGGCACAGCTCAGGTAGATTTCTGACCTCTGAGATAAATACGAGCAGCTTTGCTTCAAATGTCTGGGGACCAACAGGGCCTTTCCAGCAGATGGGGACTGCTTGTGTGTAGGGTGCTTATATCATGCTTTCCTTGGCACACTGTTCATTATGCCATGAGTGTTTCTCTAGGGAAAGAAAATGTTTGATCATCTAGAAAAGTTAAGTCCTCAGGCCAGAGGCAACCTGAATTTAGAAAAATTGTATTTTCTGTTTTGGTTTAGATTAAGAAAAATGTGTCTGTGTAAGTATTAGATAAAATACATGTAAGAGAAAATAAAAATATCCAATTAGACATCTACATGGCAATGTGCAAGCACAGTCTTTGGAATAAGGCATCCAGCTGCACATGCACTGCCTTTATGCAAGGATTCTTTTAAAGAAAAAAAAAAAGGTGATCCCAGATTTTTTCCAATAGTGTTTTTTCCCCACTAATAAGAGAAGGCTCATGATTTGAACTGAAACTTATAAATTTAATTCTGTTTCTTTATTTCATAAATACTTGTTTCTAATTTCTATGTTTCTAATAACATTTAAAGTAGTCATATGTCATACCTGAAACATAAGTTTCAGAAGTTGTGAGCATTAGGGTTTTTTGGGGTTTAGGGAGCTTTCATTTTCTGTATGTGACTCATGAATATTTAAGAATAAAGAAACTGCATCTGCAGTGCACACTGATTCTAGGACTTAGAAGAAAACTTGGAAGTGCTGCCTCTTGGGCAGACTGGACATAACAAATCTGATTTATAGACTTGTGTTGGATTTCCAAAAGCCCTTAAGTATTTTAAGAGCACAAGTACCATTAACTTGAAAGTCAATTAGATGTTTTGAGAATCCAGTCCACAGTCAGTTATTTTGTAACATGTAAATTCTTTTGCAGAACAGGCAAGCAAAAAATGCAACTACAGACTGCACACACCAAATTAGGTCTGAACCTACAGTTACAATTTTGCACAGAATCATTTGCGGTCATGCCTTTAGCATTCCCACTAGGGGCCAAGGAAAGGTCTGTTGCAGCAGGCTTAAGACCTTGGAGGCAAAACTTAGAAAATTTAGACCCCAGAAGTTTCAGTGCAGGTATGGAGGTTTGGTGAAAAATCTGTATTATATATTTATAGACAGGAGTCATAACACTTCTTTGTCCTTGAATATTTATGTCCTTGCTGTACTACTCTCAAAGACATAATTTACCAATAAAACTTTGTGTTATTTTTGGTGGATGCTCATTTTGTCTATCTTTAGACAGCCAATTTAGGTATTTCATTAGGAAATTAGGCTTTCTATGTATTCAAGGAAGAAAGAGGGGCAGATTAGAAGGTGTGAATACCTTCTTTTGGATTCACAGAAAAACAAAGCACAGTGAAAAACTATAGACTCATATGGTATCTTTTAGTAGGGAAATTACATAGCTCCCGTTTCTCAAAAGTAGAGGCTTAGTGTGAGGACTAACAGAAATATTTCCCTGGGCAATGAGAGTGTTAGAAAGCAAGCTTGCCTTTGAGTCTGTAATGCCAGAGACAATATTTATAGCTATATGATGACACTGTGGTTTGTACTCAGTCTAATGTTACACCAGTATGGAGGAAAAAGAGATGTACTGTTTCTGGATGCCTGAATTTTTATTGTATTTAATTTTTCTTGGAACTTAAAAAAAAATAAAATAAAATAACCACCCAGTATTATTTTCTTTAACAACATCTAGATTCAACATGTCTTGTACCTTCAGCCTATTCTGACAATGTCTTAGGAGTTTTGTTTTTTTTTTTCTCTTTGGCTGTGCTTGATAATACACATTTGGCATAGGTGTTTGCAGGTGATAAGCATTTGAAGTATACATGGGGCAGCATGCAAGTTAGCAAGTAATTCTGCTGGGAGAAATTTCTGAAGCTATGCACCTTTCAGCCAACCATACCTTAGAAACATTTTTTTTTTTTTTAATTGGTGGTAAAAGGTCCAAGGAAGCAGTGAGATAGTTTAGAACACTTGCTCTCTTCATCCCTTCCTGCTGACTACAGGGGAATGGGAAGAAAACTGTTTTTGATGCTGTAGCTGTAATAACTAGTGTGTCTCCTCTTCCTGTGCTGCTTTTCCTTCCTTGCTCTCATGCTCAAAAAATGAAGATAGATGTCACAGCAAAAGAAGTGTATCTGTGTTACCATGCTTTGACAGCATGTCTCTTTCTGCCCACTAATTCTTGTGCATGCACTATAAGTATAGATATTTCAGTTTGCATTTCTCTCTTTCATAATATTATTTATTTATAACATAAAAATTAATATGTCAGGTCTCTCTAGCATAGTTTCAGACTACCAAGTGGAATTTCATCTGAAGCAGAAGAAAATTGTTTGAGGAAGGCATTTTCTTCTGAACCCATACAGCCCTTGTCTTCCAGAAGGGGCTAAAATTAAGGTTGGACATGTCTATCCTTAGTCTCTCTTTCCTAACAGGAACCCTGATTCTGTTCCCGGTCTAACAAACCCATCTAATCTTTGCAGTCCTACCAACTTCCATCTTTCTTTTTCTTGTCCTGTATCATTTTCTATTCTTTGCTGAAATGATTGTCTAGAGGGGATAGAGTTTGGGGGGAACCAGAGGCCAGTCAGTCATTCAGTAATGACGACTCCTGTGGCAGTTACAGAGCAAATGGAGAATTATGAGCGCGGAGGGAGTTGGGGAAATAGGCTCTCTTGGCTCTGAGGGCTCTCCTTAGCATTGCATAGGTAAGTAAATGCATCCACTGGTGCTGGGAAGGTTAACAGACCTTTGAACACAGATGTTCTACTCTGTGGTTCAGTAACGCCAAATGTGGCAGATGTATGTACATATACATGTATGTGTGTACATCTATATATAGTCTCTATATGTGTATATATGTACTCTAGCAATAATCTTCAGTGCTGCTGGAAGAACAAAGGAGAACTCAAATCTAAGTGGTCAGTGACATTTTATGTTGGCCCCCATAAATCTGTTCTCTTAGGAAAAATAGCTTGGAGATGAAGACATACACGGCTGATTTTGAATCGGTGCCTATTTGTGCCTTAATACATTGGAGAGTTTGTTCAGGAGCAGCTAGTTCATCCTTGGGAAAACATCAGCCTTTTGCTGCTGCCAAGGTCACTGTCTGCTTGGGTTATCTGGTATTTCCAAACCAGCAAAGTCCTTGGGAGGCTTACTTCAGTGTCTCTCCTTTTCTCTGATATAGACATAAAGCCAATACCTGTTACTATTCTTAGCACAAACCAGGTGTATTCTTCTAGGCAGTCCTTCAGCAGCATACAAGCGAGTTGCGACCATTATACTGAAGTGACAGTAACTTATTCAGTGCTTCTGAATAAGTTGTATGTTTGTAGTCTCTTAGCATGAAGCACTTAGTTGCTAGAATAAGTGTGCTTGGGAAGATGTGAACTTTTGTTTTCCCCAAGTGCTTGATCTATGTAAGAGATTGTTACACCTCCATCTATAGCCCACCTCAAAGGGTTGAGATTCCTGCTTTCACTACAGGTACCCAGGGTTCAGCCTGTAAGACAGGACAGGCTGTCACAGCGTGGCTGCAGTTGTGTTCAGCCTTCACAGGGAATGAAAGCTATGTGAGTAGGTTTGGCAGGTGGCTTAGGACGGTCCCAGGAATGCGTGCGCTATACCTGCGCTCCACCTGCCCTGCCTGGTGTGTAAGTGCTGCGGGCGCCGCTGCCTTTGGGGCAGTTAAGTCCACTTTGGGCCTGCAAGGCTGCACGGCTTCAGCCTCTGTGGTTCCGATTCTTTTCCATTCTCCCCAAACCCGGCCAGCCTCCTAGAGCCGTAAATGAATCTTAATTAGAAAACATAAAATTAGTATGCCAGCATTCTCTTAATTGGGATACCACAGTGGACCTATTATCTCACTTAAAGGGAAAGTAATTTATTCTGCAGAGCTTTGAATGTGGCATATTCACATGTGGTATGAAGAATCCATGGGCTTATCAAATGATAAGTCTAAAAAGGCAAAGTACAGTATCAGTTAAGGTAAATGCATAAGATATTCCCCACATTTCATTTTTTATGTTTTGTATTTTTATAGTCTTTATAGTTGCTTATTTGATAAAAGACAAGAGAAACATTCTATGCCTGCTCAACACCTGGTGAAACACAACCTAACTTCTCAAAACTGACCAAATGTGTCTCCATTAAGCAGGATATTTCGTAATGCTGTCATGCTCAAGCAGCAGGTGTTAGTCAGTATCATGAAACAGAATTTGTTTTTCTTGAAGAAATGTCAGTTAAGAGATTTGTGACTTAACAGTGACTAATCTGCTACACTGCTAATGCTACTGACCATGCAGTAGACTGCTTTGATGTTAATTTGAGGAGCTTTAAACAGACAAAATTTTTTTTATGAAGATAACTGCTTTTGATGTATGTGAACATATATGAAAAATAAATACATGATTATTTTGAATTTATTGAAACCTCATAGCTGCTCACTCAGACTTTGGGTTCATATTCTACAAATGAAGGCATGTAACACAAGCTGAAATATGAAGGCTTAACATTCAAATATCTATCAATGATATGAGGGTAATGAAACAGACGTGTACAAATGATTACCACAGTGTATCATATGGTAATTGAATATGGAAATAAGATTTACATGTTCAAGTGAATTTTGACACACATACTGGCGTGCCTAAAGGTTTGAAATCAGAGATGATTATCTCTGCTGTAATTCTGAGTAACAGAAATAATCATTTACACACAACCTTTCAATAACTTGTTTTCTGACCCCCGCTGTGGAAACCCACAGATTTTTATATCTTGTAAAATACTATTTTTCTATTTTAAATGTGGCTTGATAGGAGAGTGGAACAGGACAGGAGAATGGCTTGATTATGGGTGGAAAACTGACCTTTTGTTCTGAATTAAAAACACATTTCCCTCTCCTGCAGAATTCTCAGTTTTCTTATTACCAAAATCAACATTATCTGTCAGCAATACAAAGGGTGAATGTAATTAACCACCCACTCACTTGGAACAAGTAGTACCTTGATTCATTTAATTTAGAACATCTAAAGCTGTCAATGACTTACCATCTGCTAAGGGTACCTGCTGTAGTCTGAAATGCCCTCTTAGCTGTACGCTGGTTCAGTTATGTAAGAGATATCTAGTTTCCTTGTCTGTATTTTGAGAATGTGTTTGTGTAGCTTTTACTTAGATAAAAGATGAGTGACATAAATTGCTTCAGAAGTTGTAAATTAATTGCTCCCCAAATCAAATCTGTAAGGCCTCTGATGTAATTTGTGTCAATACTATAGTAAAAAGAGATCACACAGCATCAATAATTGACTATATGTATTCAAATGAAGAACTCTTAATTCTGCAAATATTTCTGAGACATGTATCCCAGCTGTTTTTCCCTTATCTCTCAAAGTATTTCAGAAGGGGCACTGTGGAACACCAAGCGGTCCATGGAGTGCAATCTAGAGCTGCTGGCTGGTGAGACTGGCTGCTCTTTACAAATCAAGATTTCCTTCTCTCCCTCTCCTGTCCTTTCCCACTCTTGTATCTAATTTAAAAGAATGCTAAAAGATGGAAGTCTAAATTTAATGTTTTGATTTCTACTTCAAATTTTGGTGTTAATAAGTTATATTGACAAACCATAGTTATTACAACTGTGATGTAGCTTTGATAGACAAGAAGAGACCTGAGTTGGTCACCTTCCCTAACCTCTGGAGTGGCTGGTTTGACTGACAGATGAGGCATGCTTTATGGCATAGGAAGATGTTGTAGACTGTTGTTTTCTGTACTGCATCTGTTATGCAGATAAATACATGTCGCTTCCCAGTTTTGTCAGCCTGGCAACTTTCAAGACGACTGTGTTTGCTCCTGAGTTTGCCCTATTGCTGTCTGCCCTAATTTGCATTCTACTTGAAATTGAAAACAAGTCTTTTAAAAAAGCGAATTGGGAAAATCAGTGTTAATAGTACAACTGATCCCAAAGTTGACTGCTGTTATTTGGTGGAAAGGAGAAAATACATTGCTCTTAAATGGGAAATATAACACCAGAGACTATGTTAAAATTAAAATAAAACATGAAATATAACCCATAAAATAAGGTAACAGTGACTTATGACTTCTATCGCCTCTATAACTTGGCATCCAATGCTGCAAATATACAAAGGCTGGGATCACAGCCCACAGAAGCTAACAAAACTCTTTCCTGTGGCTTCAATATGCTTTAGAGGAGAAACTGGATTTTTTTTTCTGTGTCAAGTATATAGTCACTTAATTTATTTTTTTTAAATACCCAGGAGTCTCTCATCTCGTGGTGTTACAAATCTTGGCAGGTTCAAAATTCTAATTTGTAAACATAACTAGTACAGATTCAAGCATTTTTCAGAGTCTTTTTCTAACTTGGCCTGTGTATTTCCCATGTCTTGGGAAAGAAGCAAAAAGATTTGGAAATACTACAGAAAACATACATGGAGTACTTTTGAAATCAGCTCAGCTTTTTAGGAGTGTTGTGGAAAAGACTAATTCCCGTGGCCCTTTAGCCCCTCCCCACCCCCAACTCCTTCTTAGAAGCATGTTGTGTGCCTTTAGATTAAATTGGCATTGTCAGTATGGAAAAATGCATTTTTGTTTGTTCCACATCTGCCTTTTATTTTGGGTCAAGGGCCAGAAGTTTTACCCGTGGTCTGGTTCTTCAGCTTTTTTCAGCTGTGCAGCCTTAAGGAAAATAGATGTTGGCATTTGTGCATGGTTCAGTAGGATGTTATGTATAGAGCGGTAACAATTTCTGCACTTTTTTTTTTTTGTAGCTTCCAGAATTCTTTCCAAAAACTACCTATTTTAATCTTTCTTGTGGCTCTTCAGAGTTCTTCCATGTTATGGCATGTCTGTGGTGGGAAATGGTTGCTCTGAATGCCCTGGAGGGAAGCCTGTCCTTTGAACTGGTAACGGATAAGCAATGGTGGGGCTAGGTTTTCACATAATGCCCTAGAAAATGTGTCACTTTGGCCCTGGATGTTGCATCTTCTCTCTAAAGTGAAGCCAGCACAATGTTCACCCTCCTCTTCCAATTCACTAGCTTTTGCCACAAGGTGTTGTCCTGCCCGTGTGTTGCAAATCGGATAGTCTGGATTTTTTTAATGGTCTGGGCTGCTCTGTAACCTTGACTTCTTATCTGAAACTTGAACAACCTCTGTTAGATTGGGACAATTTACAGACTGTTCAAACAGATTGTCTCTCAGGGTAAATGACTGGTTTGGTTTGAGTGTGGATGATACAGTCCTCGGCCCCCTTGGAGGAATCTGCCAACAAAGGTGCAAATGATAGTTGTGCTTTTCTCCAGTGGGAACTGATTTCAAATCCATCATTCATCCTATGCTGGCTCTTGGATAGCTATCAGAGAGTAGTTACTTTCAGTTGCAGGAGAGATGGATCTAAACGCAAATTGAGTAGGTTAATACGACTGCTCTGAAATCTTGAGAATTTCAGAACAGAGTCAAGGCTCAGTTCTCATCATCTTTCTGCTGACCCAGATCAAAACTGAATCCCGTCATGTGTCATTCCCTGGCTCCTCTCCTGCCATTGCTATCCTGGTGGATCCAATATCTGGAGATTGCTCTAGCAGTCAAAGTCATTCTTGCTTTTACATTATTGCTATTTCAAGCCGTGCAAATTACTGAGTTTTTAGTTCCAGAAAAACTGTGTTCCATATTTACTGATACTACTATTTTTCTGCATACTGGAAAAAAAAATTTTTTAAATGTGAAGGTTTAAAAACATTTGGAGAATTTTGATAAAATGGAAATACATTTCTAAATGAAAAGATAAGCAAAATATTTTAATTTTTAAAATGTAGTATTTTTAAAATCAAATAATTTGAAGTAAAAACAAAACTGGGAAGTGTTGTGATGGACCTGAATTTGCTGCAATACCTTCAGAAGAAAACTTCAGAATCAGTTGAGACACTTAATTAACTGGAAATTCTCTAACATAAAGAAAACCAAATAATGTAATCAAGGGGAAAAATACTTGCACTAACCAAGGGTTTTGGAAAGAGACTTCTGCAGGTAAAGGCTGAACTGGAAGAACTCAGTAAATCTGATTTCTTCTCACAGGGCTGAGCATGCTCCTTGGATGAAGAAGGGCAGCTTAGTTCATTTTTGTGTGGCCCAGTTCTCGTATATAAAATGAGGGCAAATTGGGCTCCTTGGTGGCACCTTTGCCTGCCTTACTGGTTTAGTCTGGGAGCGTCTCCCGCTCCGCACCCCTGCAGCAGGCGGCTCGAGCGAGCGCCGGGGGGCAGCGCCGGGGGGCCCCGCACCCCTCGCCCTTTCCCTCTCGCTAGGACGGGGGATAAAACTTCCAGAAAGTGTGATTTTGGAACAACACACAGGCTGGAGTCTAAATCACGTTTTCACTAGGTAAATAGATTACGTTAGTGGGATTTTGTTTTTAAGTGAATGCAATGGGGTATGATCTGCCGTGCTCTGTTTTGTGCTTATTTAACCCTACTAATTTCAGCTGAGGGTCAGCTTGGAGTAAAGCTCCTTTTACAGGTAAATTTTATCCTTTTCAGTGTAAGGAAGTAAGTAATTTCCCTTTCTTTTACGAGGTTGATCTGTAGGCTAAATCGTGGGCCGTCGCTGCAGGCTGCGGTTTGACAGAGGCGTGTGTCGGGGGGGCGTCAAAACGCTGAGCCGCAAGCTTCCCTCGGCGCCGGCCTTCCCTCGTGCCGTCAGCAGTGTATCTATCTCGCGCCTCGTTTTTAATCGTTCTCGGTGTCCCTCCTGCACCGTTTTTATGGCTTATCAGGTGCCTCAGGAAGGGTGTAACCGGTGCGGGAGCCGCCTCTGCTCTGCGAGGTCTTCGGAAGCCGGTACCCTGCGAGGCGCGGGCTGCGCCGTGCCGCCGTGCGGGTGCTTGGCAGTGCGAGACGAGACCTTTAACATCGCATCAAGCTTTTCAATGCTAAAAGCTAGCTTTGCTTTTCTAATCATTGTCTTTGAAAAACACTGTTTTCATTCCTGAAAGTGGCTCTCCTGCCAGGTGTCTGCTTTCATGTCTCAAGTCTTCGCTCTGGGAGCAGTGGGGTACGAGGCTTTACTAAATGGACATACTAGAGATCCCTCTTTTTCACAGGTGCCTCCCCTGCATCCTTGCTTCTGGCTCCTGCTGCCTGAAATTGCTCTCTTTCCATAACTAGTGCCTTTCAGTGACTGTTTTCATTTTGGTTTGATATGTTTGCAGACCGTGTCAATTTTTGTTTAAAATGGCCCATACGTGCTGTGTGCAGAAGCAACCATTTTGCTTATAGGTCTTAAGTTAAAGTGACATTGTCAAGGTTAGTAAGACTCAAATCTGACCCTCGTTAAAAGAAAACAAAACCCTCCCAAAACCTCCAAATACCTGAAAACCTCATAAAATTACATTGAGTTATTTTTTTTCCCCTTAAAATAAATTAAACTACACATTCTTATCTGAAGAAGACAGGAGGGATAGGAGAAAGACAGGAGGATAGGAAAATGGGAGAAAAGGAAATACGCATCAAAAGCACAGAATTTATTACAAAAAAAGGACACCAAAATATATGCAAGACAGAACAGGGTAACATGATACAGAACTGAGGAAAAACAACTTTGTTTTTGAGCATCCAGAAATTCCTAAACTAAATGAAGAAAAATGGTATACTATTGTCTTTTTACAAGGCTGCAGTAGGGTGCCCAAGATGTCCTGGTGACAGTCATTGTTAATATCTTAATGTGATAATGCTTTTTTGTTGAAACGGTTCATTATTATATTTCTATGTCACTTCATGTTAATATCTGAGATGTTATTTGCTTGCAGTTTTGAGAAATGCTTATCCATTTTTTATAGAAATGATAAAAATATATGATCAAAATAAAATACAATTTTAATGAAAAAATCATAAAGATATATGTGTAAAGGTGTATTTTTATGCTGCTGCAGCTGTACAAAGCTTTAATAGCAAAAGCCACAAAACTCTTCTAGTTATAACTTTCTCTAGTATTTTAAAACATGGTTTGATGAAATGTGGGCCAGATTATGATACAGAAAGTAGATGATTTTGGAGACACATGAAACATAGTAATGCTCTGGGCATCAGCTGCTTTTTGGAGCAGGAGAGGAGAGAATTTGAATAATACCAAGACCCCGCACTGACTGGCAGCAAAACAGAAGTTTGTTGCATCTGAAATAAGCAAACTTGCAGCTCTACTTCTGGGTTTTCCTTTGGGGTATGATAAAGAACGATGCTTGTGCACAAGAAATGCTTAGCCAGTTGCTAAGATAACTAACTTTTCTTTGGTGAAGTGTCCTTTTGTTAAACTCTTTCATCAGTAACATGTTGCATTAAGTTAGTTTAATTTCAGAAATGGATCTCATCTCATGTGATCACTGTTCTTTATATGTCTTAATCCTTACTGTTCAGTCTACATTGAGAACATCGAATTCATTTGGATTTGTTGTTTATCAGGATGTCATACAATAAATCTTTCATTTCTTCTTTCATTTCTGTGTGCTGGCAAGTTGCCATATTACCAAAGATAGGTATAAAAAATGCTAAATTAAGATAGCTATTTAATATGTTGCCTTTCATTCTAACAAATATCTAATATTTTGTGGTTTGTGGAATGGAAGAAATAATCTTTTTTTAAATGTTATAAGTTTTGACTTACAAGTTCCTCAAGCATCAGATTCTAATGAATATTTCCTTCTTATAAATATATAAAACAGATTTCTTCAGTTCTTGTGTTTTTGCTTCCATTTCATTTATTGCATGTGAATCAGTATCCTTTCATGTATAACTTGCTCATATAAATATGAATAATACTGGGTACATACTCTGCATTGAAAATTTCTGGCTCCTTTTATCATTTACTATGTGCTTCTGTTCTATATTTTTATACTTCTTAAAATTCAGTACATGAACCATTTAATTCCATTTCAATAAGTTGCTTATGAGCCCCTCGAAAGCTGGTCCAATTTAATAGTATTAGATAACAAGAACTTTCATAAAAATTAACTCCATTATATTTCCTCATTAGTGAAGGCAGGTCAGGCAGAAAGAACCCTACAATAGCTCTGTAGGAACAGTTTGTATTTGTTTTTTAATTAAGACATTTTAAAAGTGAGTTCCTTTTAAAAGTTCACTGGTGATGGTTATTGAAAATTTATTTGGGCCATTTTGGTTATATTGCCTCCATTAGTGGAATAATTTACTAAATTATGATGGCCCGTTTTAACTGTGTGCAGGGATTTGATTTAGCTGGTCTCCCTTTTTATGTGAGACATCTCAGATCCATAGCAAGCTCTCTGACAAGCTGGATTTTGTTAGTGATAGTCAGAGTTTTACCATAGGCACTTAGACAGGAAAAGTAATTTATTCATTTATTAGTCATTTATTCTTCCCTTTTTTCCAGCAAGGTGCAGCAGTGTTACCAGTGGAGGAAAAAAAGTGTTGTCTAGTTTTTAAATGACATGAGTAATGAATTTATCATAACAGCTGCATTTAAAGAATCCTCTCTATTAGGAAATAAAGTCAGGATTTTCAAAGGACAGTGAAACAATTATATGCCTAAATGCCACTGACTTATGTTAAGAATTTGTCAATGCATTTGCCTTTGGAAATCTGAACTTTTTTCTTAGGAAGTAATTTTTCTTTGCTTACTATTATTCTCCTGAACTCGCTTAACAACTCCTCTCCATCCTTTTCTTTAGACCTGCTTTTGCTTGTTGCCATGCCATATCAATGTCATAACTGAACATTATTTTGTCCAAAAAAGGATATTACAAAATCCAATAAAACCCTTTTTTTCTTGGGTAATATGTAAGTCGAGTTTCTCTTTTCTCTAAATTCTTGTAGTTCTTTTTCTATTTCTCCTCTTGCTGTTGTCAAGGATCTGCTTTGTCGGAGAGGCTCCATATTAAGGTGCCATGAGAGCAGAAGGAAGCCTGTTGGAAGTGGGCTGTAGGAAACTGCACGAATGTGAGAGAATAGAGGCTCACAAAATCACTTAATAACACTAATACTGTTGGTACTATCAAGCTTTGGTCTCCAGAGGAGTGGAAATCCCTTGTTGTTTTAGGCATGAGTTTAAAAACTCAATTCTATTTATGAAATCTGCTTTCTTTTTCCCCCGAAGAAAAATGGCAGTGTTTCCATCAATTAAAAATGCAGCCCAGCAGATCTTTCCATCTCTGTTATCTGTGGTCTCCTAAGTTGTTCACTATTATTTCCCTCCCCTCTATATTATTGACTTATTATTTATAAATTTGTCCCTTCAAATATAAATTTGTATATACTCAATTCTCATCTATTTAATTGTAAAAATAAATCTTTCACTTTTCAGGGCTGAGTCTTCTCCACTTCATCTTATTTTATTTCTAACCACTTCTGGTACAGCCTTTACTGACGTTTATAATATCCTTTTACTTTTGTATACAGTACTTTCACAGTTGACCCAACAGAGCTAAATAACACCCTATAGGGGTCCAAGTGGATATGAATTTTCATGACCCCTTTCATATGTATAAAATTGACAGGGGGTTGCTTTTCCAAAGAGATGGCTCAATTCCAAAGGTGGCTCAATTCCTGAAACAAAGTCAGAAACACTTGCTCTTTAAACTGCTTTAAAGCCAAAGAATGCGTCAATAAAAAAGGAATAAAATTAGTGGACCTTCCTTTTCTGAATTGGAATTAACTTACTCCTTTCTGACTGGGTAGAGAAAGGTAGGAAGTCAGGATGCAAAAGCGTAATGCTCCATTACTTTTTCTACCAACAGACAAGGTGCTTGTAAGGATTGAATGGAATATCTTAATGCATCATGTTCTGTCAAACTGAATTACATATCATACTCTCGAATAGGTTTTTAAATATAATACCTTAGAAGGGAAGGCAAGTTACTGATAAATATAAATAACATACTGTGCTTAAAATGTAACAAAGATAAAAAAATAAATAAAAAGAGTAAAGTATAGAGAAGCTGAATACACAGATCTAAAGGAATTTAGGGGCATTTTTTTCCTCTTCATTCAGGAAAAAAGAGACAGCAATCTATACTGAAGTCTCAAAAGAGAGGTGCAGACAGGACTCAGCTTTTGTCTTTTTACAGAAATAGACTATCATTAATACCATCGATGACAAAATTCATCACCATCAGCTGTCCAGCCAGGTAGAAGAAGAAGCAGTCATTCTTTCTGAGAAGAGCTCCTACAGTTAGGGGACACATAAGACATTCACTGTTTCCTTTGTACTGATTACAAACTATTTATTTATTTGGAATCATGACAGTCCTTGAGCTCACTTTGTCACTTATTTATAGGTACTGTTAGGAAGAAAATGAAGGACCTACTACTTGTGCTTCAGTCTGCCATTGTATTTCAAGGTGAGCTTGACCATG
The DNA here is from genome assembly GCF_003343035.1 of Apteryx rowi. Taxonomy (NCBI): domain Eukaryota; kingdom Metazoa; phylum Chordata; class Aves; order Apterygiformes; family Apterygidae; genus Apteryx; species Apteryx rowi. The sequence goes on along the minus strand of NW_020447196.1, from coordinate 4,676,672 downwards.
CTCTTGAACAGTTACAAATTTTGTTGTAAAGGCTGTGTTTGGAATTTTTCTGGACAATGTTTGGTATACTCGGACATCATGGTATATCATTTTATAAGCTGTCTGGGGAATGTAAGGAACAGAAATCCTAGGACTATACATGGGTCTTCACTTACTAACAGGCGTTACTAAAATAGATATTTCCAGTTGGATAAACCAGAACAGTTTGAACAGTGTCAAACACCTACTCTCTTCTACTTAAAAATAAAGTTTTCTTCCCCCTCAAACTAGGTTCTGCCATCCTGTGAAAAATAAGAGCCAGATAATCTATGGAGCCCAGTAGAGATTTTGCTGTTGCCCGTTTCTGTAGAAGATGCTCGGTTACAATGGGAAAATCTAAGGGTGGATAAATAGATGACTGTATAATAGACTTTCTTAAAAAGGAAATGGAGGACAATAGCAAATACTTTCCGTATTTGCATATTCATTTCATTTTAAGAACAGATTGTAACTGAAATACATTTGAAACAAATGGAGTCAAATTAGCATCAGTTCAGTCCTAATTAATGCATTGCACTAACGCATATCTGTTTAAGCTGCTGGGTGTTTCTCGTTTCTTGGGAAAAAGGCAAGTAATGCAGGAAGGATTTGCAGGAGGATGAGTTTCAGGAGGACAGACACATGTACCTCACCCGCTGCTCTTGCATTGCTTTCATGCTCAGCAGTCCCACAGAGTTCAGTGGAATTTGGGAACTCAGTTATGAAGCCAAAATCAGGGAGTGAAAAGATTGATCAAAGTGTATGTTGCAGCCCAGGAGATGTGAATCGCTGCAGGAAAACTTGGGCCAGTTACTTGAGGTCAAATATACTGGATTATACTGTGACTCCAAATATGGAAACTAATACTTGAAGGAAGAATCTGAAATCTGGGCCCTTCAACAGAGGAATTTTCCCAAAGTGCTGAACTTTTAGCAACATCCATGGACTTAACTGGTGCATTCAAACACGAGCAGTCTGGAAAATCAGTTCAGTTTTTAAACAACATAAGTAAGGATCAAGGTGCATAACTTTCCAACCTCTAGGCTGTGATTCTCAAATGGCTTTGTGAAGCTAACCATCATTCCTATTCTTCTGTAGGAATTCTCCTTTATGATAAGCATATTTCCCTAACGGCATATTTTCTGTATGATCTCTAGAAACATAATTCTATTTTTAGGTGTGTTACTTAAAATGTTACACTGATGGCATATCTGAGCATTGCCAAAACCCTCTCCAAACGCTTTAACGAGAATGATTTTAAAGTATTTTCCAGTTTAGTTGCAGCTAGAAATAACTGAAACAAGAAGGCATTAAGAAGCTAGTTACACTTCTTTAAAATTGATACTATAGTGTTCATAATGCATTCAGAACAAAACAACATTTTTTATAATTTGTTCATTAGAGTATGTGCCTTAAGGAGAATGTGTTTTATTGCAGTAAACTACAATAGTTATGCACAGAATAAATTTATGACAAAACAAGGAAATGGAAGAAGAATCTTCCAGATTCTATAGATATTCTGTATCTATAAAGACCAGTATACCATAGCAGGTGAAATGTTTTTAAATAAAATGACTAGTTTAGTTGTTTTCCACACAAAAATCTGAGTAAGAACTATATTTACAAATATCTTGACTGTGTGTGGGACTCTAAGAAAGAGTAAAGAAATAGAAGTACTGGATTGCAAGAAAATGAAATATTTTGACATGCATTTCATAGTTATCTTCTATAGTCATCTTTCAATTCTTTCCTCCCTGATGCTTGTTATCAGTAGTAATACAGACATGACCGCACAGTTCTGATACACAACCAAATACATGTCTATTAAGACTGGAAATAATACAAAACAAGACAAGTAGCAGCTTTTTCTGCATGCATCAGTGTCAGTGCAGTGACAATGTGACACCACTGTGCACTGCAAGTGCTGTGAAGTTTAACTGAAATTCAGATATATCGAGGTGCTTTACTGAATTCAGACGGCGGATAGTGCTGCCATAATAGCTCCTCAGATGGACGATCCCTTTTGTGGGTTCCCGTGCTCGTGGCTCTCTGCCATCTGGCTAGCCTCTTGCCTTGCCCCTTTCTCCAGCCTCAGGCCAAAAATTCCTTCCCGCATCCCTCCGCGGAGGCGGGTGAGTGCTCAGCCCAGCCAATACATATCGCATACATCTCGCCCCATTTCTGACCTTATGGACATTTTGTAACAGTGACTTACTGGTTACTTCTGCTTGGAGAGGTATCATAGCACTGGGCAAATTAAATCTTCTAATTGTAGAAATCTAGTAGTAGGTAATGATTTACTGCGGGAGTGACGTGGTTTGGGCAAGGTATTGCTAGTGGCTGTGATCCTGAAGGCATTCTCAAAGTCAATAGAAGTGTGTAGACCATTCAAAGAACAAGTGAGCTGTGATGTTAGCTCATCCGCACACGTGGTGAAACACATTGCATGAGATACTGTTTGCTCTGTAGGAGGATCCTAATTGCCACCCTATTTCTTGCCATGCAACTGGGTGACCAAACATAAAGCCCCAGGGTGTGTGCTCTTTTGTGCTTGGTTTCCTAGGCTCTGAAAGTCTCTTACATTTGTATCTCATTACTGGCATGCACCAAAATTTCCTAAAAGTCCTTCAAAAGTCTGTAATATGAAAAGCTGTATTTTAACTGAAGCAATCAGAAAGTGGTAGGTTTTCCTTCCTTTCCCTTCCAAGACTCAGAGGTTATGCTTGACTTGAACAAAGCATTTACTGCAGTATTTGGGTTTCTTTCAAGTGCAGCATCGCTTTAGACCTTGAGCAGGTAGTGACAGCCACTCATATCACGCTCCATCATGTGGGGGACAGTGCAACAACTGTCCCGCTGTTTCTCTGCTCTAATAAATGAGGAACCTGTGGGTAAATTACAACTTGTAGTGCATGATCACGGACATCGTAAGTGGCTGCACCGCAGTTGTCTTAGCAACAGCCACATCCCACAACCTAGAGAACAGCTTCTTAACTCACAAGCAGATGGAGACACTGATGCTGAGTCTCCACATGGAGAAATGCATGCACGTTGTATTAAGTGTTCCCCTCCACATTAGAAATAATTTGTAGGAAAAGCCTGTGATAAACAGGGAATATGCATTTTCTATTTTACATGTCTGGCTTGCATTCTGTCATGCACTATGGGACACTGTAGTCAAGAGGACATGCATGCAGTAACTGCAAAAAGCAAAATGCCCTTACATTGTTCTGTCTGACCGGGGATGTATTCTGTACATATGAAGCCTGATGAATTGCAACGGTGGGGCTCATAGAAGATTTTAGTCGTGGTTAGCCTCATCCAGACAGTTGATATGAAGAAAAGACTCCCATAACTGTTTCTAGCTTTGAATCAAAGCTGTGTTTAAAATGTGCTTCTAGAATCCATTCCCTGTGAGTAAGGCCCATTAAAATGAAGTAATTGATTTAGGCGCCAAAACTTGAATTACTCGGTTCCTTTTCTAATGCATCTTTTAAAATATACGATTGTGTGAGGCTGGCAGGATGTATTTGGTTTGTGGACTGTGTAACTCTGTCTGATATAGCTTTATGATATAGCAGTATCTGTTTGCTGTGTTTTTATTCTGTGCTGAAAGGAGAGTGATTATCATGATTGGATAATTTACAAAGATTTTACTGGGGATTATTAGTTTTACCACTCTAATAAACATATAATTAAGCAATGCATCCATATTATTGGATCCTAGTCTGCTTTGTACACAATGGATTTACAGCATGTCAGTAAATATTGAAACTGTGACGCGGTAATTAAGATTTACATAAACATTCTCTGGGAAAAGGACAAAGGATTTTACTGTGAGAATCAGCTGAAGAGTTGCAGTGGTGAGGAAAGTGTCTGAATGCGAGAAGGAAACACTGGCTAGTTCATAGCATCGTCCCCTAAGCTATCTAGGTGAGTTTAAGATTTCAGCCTCAAATACAGCACAGTCTGCACTCTGAGGGAACAAAAGTCCTTTTCAAAGCCTAGGATAGTGCTTGCTGATATAAGCCGAGGCAAATGAACATCTAATCTGCAATCTAAGAGATAACCTTGAAGCATGAGAACATATTTGGGAGCTCTCTTCCTGTACTAGACTGTTACAGCTCTATTCAATTTGACATGCCCTGAATTGCCAAATGCTTTCCACCCAAAGACTTGAGCTGAGATGTTCAAAACTGATATTTGATTAAAAGCACAGTGTACTTCATTAGAAGTGGTGAAACTTTTTCAGAAAAAAGGTATTAGAAGGCATTAAATTATTGATCAAACAAATTGCAGTTTAGATACCATATTTTATGAATGCTTAGTGAAACTTGCTCATAAAAAAAATGCAGCTCTTGGCAGACCTAATATGTTCAGGTTAGTTCATTTTAAGTACTAATCAGCCTTGCACTGTGCACACCCTGTGAATTTTCTTAGCTGGGGAAAACAGCTAGGTGTGAGTATCTCTACATTGCAATTTCATTTAGATTAGGTGATTATTTAGCTTTCCATGAAGTAAGCTTCTCCTGAGAAAGATTAGAAAAATGGGTCCCAGCAACATAAAATCCTTGATGAAGACTACCTTTATCACTGTATCATTTATCATGAACCGAAGTAATGATATCTCCACTTTGAAACTACTGGAAATGTAAATCTGAATGGGAAGGGCTGAACTCTAGCAGATGCTCTGAAGTGACTAGGACTCAAAGGTGCTGCCTTGATTCCCTGCTGGACAACCCTAACAAGGTTACGGGAGCCTGAATAAGGATGAGATTAGGAGAGGAAGAAGGAAGCTGTTACGTGTTTCCAGTCTTAACACTGACAGCAAGCAGCTGCACAATGTATATCCTCACCAAACCAGAGTAACCTATGCAGTTTCTCTGCTCATGGCACTACATACATGTTCCATACTTTTTTTTTTTTTAGCAGAAAAAAGTGGAAAAAAAGACTTGTGCAGTCACACTGGGTGCCTGTATATGCATTCCTGCCTCTAATAACTTTTGAACCCACTGGCCAATTTCAAGTAAATGGAACAGAAGAGGTCTGGGCCAGAATTACACTCCTACAAGCTTCATGGGAACAGGCAACTGAGTAGAAAACCCTCTAAACATCCTCACTAAGGGAAAGTGGCAGTTTGGGCTTTCATGCTGGGTAGTGCTCAAGAATTTGCAAGGCAGAAAGACTTAATAAATGCCCTGGCTGTTGGAAAAGCTTCAGTCAGAGCTCACTACTTCAGTCAGCCATGTCACACACATCCGTAGGAAACCAGGGTTTCATTAATCCTGGTGCTCACAAAACTGCTTCTTGTACAATCGTTGTTATATAAGACCAACCTGAATGCACTGCTACTGACAGCATGTGATATAATCATCTATTATCTATGCAATGAAGTGACATTACTTTAATTATAATGTTATCTTTGGTGATTTTTTTCTTTTTTTGATAAGAGGTAAGAGGATCTTGGAATATACTTTATAAATCAAATAATGCCCAGAAAGATTTTGTTCCCAGCCATGCAAGGTCTTAAGTAGGTTGTTGTCTCATTGATCTTAGTGCTAATCGTGTAAGTGGGGTCACAAGTATTTGTCTGACTTTCCAGAATCAAGGATCTAAAATTAGATTTTGCATTGATGGCTGCCAACTATTACATATGTTTTGGTTATTTTCCTTTGGTTAATAGGTAGGGATGTTCTTGTTTCTGAAGTACTACCTTGTGCTGATAGCCCGTTCGTTATCGAATGTGTGAAACAGAAGTGAAATTGGTGGGAGGAAATTGAGAATTAGAGTAAATATTAAGGGAAATTAGAGAACACTTGCATTTATGTAATTTTGATTTCTGAATTGTGCTACAGTAACATCTACCCAACTAAGTAGGCTTTTTTCTAAGGTAATTTGTATTTGCCCTCAAACAGTAACAACTGCATTATACAATAATTTAACTCTTATTTTTGTCAAATTAAGCTGCTTTAAAAAATATTTTATAGGTGGCTGTTTGCAAAGCCCACAGAACAAATTATTTAATTATTACATCATGCTAAAAATGTGATTTTATACTAATTATAATATAGATTTAGTCCCTGGAATCTTGCCATAGTTCATTCTGTAATACTGTTCTCCTGGGAATTGAATCATTTGGTACCTGATTGCACTAATTATTGTTGAACTTTAAAACCTTTAATGCAGTGAAAATTCAAATATTTAACATGCACTGATATTTGCAGTATGAAAAGATGGAATTTACAAAGAAAAATGATATTCAGTTTCTTTCTGTGATAGTGGTTGGAGTTAACTCTTATTAATATTTAGTATGATATTCAGTTTCTTTCTGTGATAGTGGTTGGAGTTAACTCTTATTAATATTTAGTACAATTATAAATGTAAGGAGTTGTCAGTATAATGTTATGATTATGATCAGTAATGCTTTGGGCCTAGGTCAGTTTTTCTGCTCTTTTTCATTCTGTGTGTAATTTTATATGGGAGGGAAAAAGGAAGCAATCAACTAATGATCCTGAGGCTGCAGTTTATAAATCTCCAATGCACATTCTGACCTATTTAAAGGACTGTGAAAGAAAGATTATTCTAATGTCTAAATATAGGCAATGGTTTCGATCCCTATCAATAGCACACAGAATTATTTTATATTCCCTGATTCCTAACAAGAATGAAAGAAAGGCCTGTGGCACTTAAGAGTATGCAAAACTATGTACCTTTTTGAACTTACTAACCAGTGTGATATTTTCAAGTATAGTATTTGCGTGTAAAACATATTAGACATCTTTAGGTCATTTTGTATTCAGCTGCCATCTGCCATTGCACTTACTTTTTGAGATATGGATGGCAAGTGTTATTTTGTGTTGTGAGCTTTGTTTTTGAGAGTGTCCATTTAGTGGCCAAAGCAGACACTCGTTATCAGAAAAAGAAACAAAGCAGAACCTGGATCAGAAGCATAGAAAGTAGTTTTCCCGAGTAATCTGATTTGTATCTGGTGGTTTAGGTAAAGTTCCCAGACCATTTTAGTTATTCTTCACCACATGTCACTGAAATCGCTTTTTTACTCACCCTTGTGAGTGTTACTTAATGGCCCAGATCCCTTAATTCTCACTGAAAACAGTCTAAATACTTTTGTCTATCATGAGCATATCTTTGAATATTAATTGCCTCTTTAGCACACACAAATGCCAACTTCCATGTGTTTTGCATTCATTGTAAATTCTTGAAGTATGTTATCAGGGATGATATGTAACCTACAGGATTTCGGTTTTGATCATCTGGATTAGTTATCTGCAGTAAACTCAACTACTATGTTTTTTCTCCAAACTTTACTTCTGTTTGTATTTGGTTTTGTCCCTGCCTTATTAAATCGTTAGAATGGTCACAGATCTTATCTGTATAGTGCATGGATAATTTCAGCGGGCCATCACTCCTGACAAAGCAGCTTTTGTAATTTGTAAAGATTTGCTTGTTGCATAAACTCAAACTTGTCTTTTCCCAGAATTGCTAGCATCAGCACTATCTCTTGATAAAACCATGAAAACTTTAATTTTTCCTCATAAAAAATCATTTGGTATTTTTAGTAGCATCTTTGCTTTAAAGTCATTTACCACTTTGAAACTAATTTGGGTATTCAGTATGTGCAAAAGCCAATCCATTCTTATGATCCAAGTCTTTCCGATGACTGTCGCACTGAAAAGTTTGCTGATCCCTAGAAATGCAAAGAGAGGGCTCCTAAGCCTGGGCATCACTGTTGCTCTGCAGTCTCTTTCAGAAGGGTTATGCGATTGCTGCTTGGCCAGCAAACGTTTGTTGGCTGTACCTGCAGTGTGCCGCACAGCTGCTGCTGTCACTGTGGCTGCTCTTTGGGGTCCCAAATTATGGGAGCCCTTGAACTAGAATGTGTCCTAGACAGAGAAGGGAGAGCAGTCTATGTCTAACTGAACTCTTCGAACTTTCTACTCATGACAGTCATCTTTGCATTAACAGAAATTTGATAGATTGTTGAAACTGTACAGCTTGCTTAGCTACCAGTGCTGCAGAATGGTGACACTGTCATCTCATGACCCTTAGGGTCCTTATTTAAAATTGTAGTATTTTTCCCTGTGATAGGCAGTATCTTCCACTCAGCCTTGGGGTTGTCATTTCTATTTTTTTCTGATCTGAATATCCTTGAAGGTTTTGTGTTGTTGGCACAACAGAGAACGGTGAGAAAGGTCATGATCAGGCCACTGTCCTAGGACTTAAAATACCTGAATTTGTCTCTTGTCTGAACAGCAGTTCTGTGGCCTTGGTCGGGCCAGTTAACTTTGCTGAACCTCAGTTCTCCAGCTACCAAATGAGGATAATGTCTCTTTTTTATCTCACAGAGGTAAAGGTAACCTCTTGGAGGTCATGAGGAGCTTGGTCATTGTGCTGCGATAATGAGGACCAGATAGGAAGAGAACTCCTTTCAAACGTTTTCAGAAAAATATTCTCTTGTATCCATAGGTGCAAGGATGTCCTAAGAGTATCCCAGTTACTGATGCCTTCCATCTCCTGAACAATGGTGGCAATCACAATTAAAATTGGATGCCAGTCCTTAGCTTGAAACTCACACACCTGAGAGAAAGCCTACTCAGCTGTGCAGGTGAGGAATAGGGCTGGATGGCCTTTATGGTTCTAAGTGCAGCAAAATAATATACTGAAGAAAAGTCCTTTACCCAGATATGTGCTGAATAAGTATTTATTTATTGCAGCATTCCAAATACATATAAGTAATTGCTAATGCAGCATAGATGCTACTGACATAAAGTGTAGATTCTGAAATAAATCTTCAAGAGGAAAGTCAACAGAAAACCGATGAGATTTAATGAATGAGCTGTGCCAGACACATACTGTAAAACTGTTTGCCTATTGTGCAAATATAGCTTTATCCTAATCACTTCTTCACAAAAAGTGTTCATAAATATGCACTTCCCACATTATAAATAATGGTATGCATTCACATAGAGACTAAGGAAACCAGGCATGAAAAGTCCTTCAGCTGCCAATGACTTGACTTTCTTTCTTTCTTTTTTTTTTTTTTTAAAGTAATTCTTAAAGAAACATTTGTGCTGCTTCACAACAAACAAGAATTAGTTGAGCTAATCAGGCAGGAATCCTTCCTCAGCACACTGGTGGGTACCCAGTGCAAATGTACGCAGCCTTTCTGTTAGGGGTCGTTTCAAGTGAACTGGGGACAGTGGCCCAATGCAAAGCCATGAGAAGCTGATACTCTCTCATTAGTATTATCATTCACCAGTCTCCTTACAGTTGCTCCTCTTGAATTTCTGCAGGACTTATTTTTTGCACTAATGATAAGGAGAAACATATTATAACCTTCAGTAATTTTTTATGCTTCTGAAGGTCAAAATTTAGCATTTAAGCATGTTACTTTCCTGTTAGCGTCTCTCTGCTGTCTCTTTCCTGACAAACTGGAGGGTCTGCCTATAGTTAGACATATAGTTGATGCTCTGTCACTTTGTTCTTCTCTGACTTCACCAAGCTAGGCTAATTGGATGGCTCTGAAGAATGTGGGGAGTATTTTGGCTTTTGAAAATGTTCTCCTTTTCAGGCTGCTTTCCAACCTTTTCTCCCCTGCTTAATGACCCATTCGAAAAATTTCAAATGAAATTCTTAGACTAGATTTACATAAGATCATTAGAGTATTCTAACTCCTTTACTTTAAAATATTCATGGCAGTCTCACATTGCTGGCTTCATAGAACCAATTTTAGGCAAAATTCCCATCAGCTTCACTGAATAAGGACGGCAGGGTAGAGCTCTAATTGTCAAAAGCTCAAAAGCTTCAGCGTTGGTAGCCGTACTCCATGTCAAGTGCCGTTTCAGCTAGCACTTCATTGTGCGTTCTTTTCACTCTGTGGATTTGGGGAGAGGCAGGTTAGTTGCTTTTTATTGTCCCCAATCTTTGAAAGCAAATTGCAAGAAACTGCTGCCTAAAATCTCTGCCCATGAAGGGTTTTCTCTATATCATCTGTGTGTAAAGCTTCACTGGATTTGCAGCTTTAAAAGTAAAGCAGAGTATGCATCATTATATTAAAAATTCTATGCAAATTTGTAGCTTACTAATCTATTATAATATTTGGTTTGGGTAGTTTTAGAATAGCAAGAGATGCTGTGCTATGAAATGGTGACTGGATTTGTCCACACAGATAGTAGGAAATCTTTATATTTGAGGTGCCTCTTAGCAGGGAGCACTTTTCAGCATCACTATAGTGTGAACAGTTTCTAGTAGGAACAGCAGTGGGGACATCCGCTCAGTCCACAAAGCTGCAGGGAGGAGAGCAAGCTCTTGGCCTGGGGTTAGATGACTCACTGAAGGATCACAGCAGCAGAGCAGAGCCAGCATTTTAATGTCTCTCTCCTAATCTTTAGTGAAATGGAAGGAGCCTTTGCTGGAGTTATAACTTTGCTAGAAGGAAGGGTGGGCTTTATCCTGGCTCCCTGCCATGAGGCAAGTGATAACTCCTCAGTACAGCACTCTTCAGAAACTCTGAGGTGCCTTGATCAAGCATTTGCAAAAGGTCTGTGGGGTGGCGGGTCCAGCTTTGCACACCACTGTCCAGGTGATGGCTTCAGCCATCAGGAGGATGTGTGCAGTCTAGTTGTGTTGAGATTTTTCACTCTAACCTCAGGTTTGCTAGGACGGCCAAGGTGTGCTATGAAGGCTGTGCTGCATGTTCACTAGAAAGAGCTTTAGACTTTCCACTTCTGGGCTTGCAGTTCAAGTATTGTGATCAAATAAAACTTTTGGAGGAACAAAAGCTGAGGATGCCCTGCAGTAACTGCTCTGCTCTAGATCTCAAGATGTCCCAAGGACATCCATTGTTCTCTGACATTAAAATACACTATGATTTCAGGTGTATAAATGAAGTTGAATTCTGTTTTTCGCCAAAAAACTTTGTGTTGAACTGCTGCACTCTACATTAACAGTGACTGCAACAGCAGCCTGTAAGAGTAAAAATGCTGTGGGCATCCCTGTAGTATAGCACTAACAAAGCTGGCCCTTGTTCCTGAAGCGAATGCCAGCCAAACAGAGCACAGTGCCTCTGGTTCCCTCCTTTCTCTTTAACCACTTCCTGAAAACACGGTGTTTGTGCCCAGTGAGTCCAGATCCAGAAATGTGTTGCTCGTAACTCCTATTCCATGTTCCTGGCTTAATGCACAACCCAAGTTGCAAAGCAAAGTCTCTGGAGTACCGTATGATGTAAAATGTTCCCTCACATCTTAAAAATTTATTACTGAAGCAATGGAGCTTCAGTAATAATGTTGGACTTTTTTTTTTTTAAAAAAAGGAAATGAATAATTTAAAATTGGTTAAAATATATGAATGTTACTTTAAATTAATCAGGTTTTTCTGTACATTGCTTGGCAAATAAAATATACCTCTAGGGGTTTTGTTTTGTTTTGTTATGGTTCCCCTTGCCTCCTCTTNTTTTTTTTTTTTTTTTTTTTTTTTTACTACAGATGCAATTTTTGAAAAGATTTTTAATAACGTTTCCATAAAACTGAAGCATGCCCTGCCTCCAAACCCATGTGTTTCAAAGCAAACACGCAATGTTAGCCATGCCAAGGGCAGAGGAAAGAGACAGCTATCTCAACAATTACTTGAGACAGAGGGAAGGGTGCTAAATGAGGGCAACCCCTGCTGCTTGTGACCCTTGCTGTCTTTCAGGGGGACCGCGAAGCCCCTGTGGCAGGTAATGCAGAAGCTGGTGGCAGCGGGCAGTGGGAGGAGAGGGAGTGGGTACATGCTGGAGTTTGGTACGTGTGGGCAGTGGCCAAGATGATTTGCTAGAGCTGTGTGCATGAATGAACAACTTGCTGCAGAATGGGCAGATTTGGAAATGAATGCAATTTTACTTGCGTACAGGATTTATAGATTTTCCTAGGGAAGTGTACAGTACCCATTGTCCTAGATAGTTGCTAAAAGTCATATAGATCTTTTAATGTCTATGTTAAAGGATGATACCTTGATGAGAGATAAGGCAGTCAGAAACTCACTTCTCAAGTTTGTTCCCATCTATTTTTCTAATGATGTGAATATTCAGGCCTAATGTTCATTCCAAGGACCATCAAGTGCAGGGTGCCTGCTCCTCATTCCTTGCATCTACAGAAATATCTTTTGTATTTCTGGTTATTAATAACAGTCAAAGTCAGAATATTGTTTAGTGACTCTTTCTCAATGTTAATTCTACAAGTCCACTTACTAGGAATGACCTGAAAAAGTGAATGATACTGTCTAACTTTATATAAATTAAATCACCTAATAAATTGTGAGTCTTGCAAGAAGAGAATGTTTTTTTTTCTTGGAATGTGTTCTAACTAAACTGGACAATTCTATAATCCCTTTGTTGCCCAGTTAGTTTTTTCTTTTTCTTTTTTGCCAGAATATTTAGGTTTTGAGGGAACATCTGGTGGTTAAATACTGGGTTGAAGGAAGACCTTGTGCCTGATAAGAGCTGGGCCTTAAATGTGGGTCTTTGAGTTTCCATGCCTGAATCACCAGTTTATTGACTTCTAAATAGGTTTCTTTTAAACTCTTCCATATAGAAGTGTTTCCCTTTTGTGGAAAGAATTAAATGTCTGTTGAGTCAGAAAGCATGTGGCTGACTCTGGGATGTGCAAGATTCAGACTGAAATTCCTGTGTTTAATTTGGTGCAGGATAGGTCTTCTACATCCAAAGTGAATGCCATACCCATCAAGCCATAGTCTTCTGTTCCCTCTTCTCAAATTTTCATTTTAGGTGGAACAGAAAAGCTTTTTTTTGAGCATTTCTCTGTGTAAAGTGAAAATAAAATAGCTTATCTAAGCTAGTTCTAACTTCTGTATTCACAAAGGTTAAAAAAGTCTCAGCATAAAAGCTTGCTATTGATTTAAATGTTTATCTTCACTGAAAACTATGAGGAGGCCTAGCTTCACCTCTTCATTTGCTTCATAAATCATTATGGATTTAGGCATTTTCTATTAATATTTACCATGCTTATATTTCTGTGCAGAGTTTATAAGCTCTGGAGTCTGAACACAGCAATCAGTGTGATCCATCTGGAGGCTGGTAAAGGGAGGGCCGGGCACGGCGAGGAAATCCCATCAAAGCAGGGATCTGAGCAATGGGAGCGTCAGGCTGCAGAGACAGAGCGCGACTGGCAGCAGGGGCATGGTGGAAATGGAGAGTACACAGCTCAGTTTTGTTCCAAGTCCTTGCAAATCTTGAGTGTAGTCCTATCTGTGCTTCCTCTAAACTCATGGGTTTTTGTGTGAATGAAGAGCAGCAGGATAAAAATACAGTTTTATATGTTTGATAAATTGTTCTACCTGTTCTTCCTCTTTTTGAATTAAGCCGTGAGATTGCCATGAATTCAGCTGCTCTCTGTGAGAACCCCGTACTGAGAGATATCTCTTCCATTTTATCCCAGCAACTAAAAGACAGGGATGTTTTGATAGGATTTTAAACTTAGATTTTCCACCTGCCTGGTATTTGGACTCATTCCTCATGACAGTTTTGAGGTCATCATTCAAGAACCCCTGTATTTTGCATCTTGCTTCAATTTTTGGAAACCAGGTAGAACATGTAGGATATGAAACTGCTTGAATTATGGGCATAGACAAGGAGTGAAACAGCTAAATGGTACTGATGGTGTCTGTATTTGACAGTGGTCATGGTTCTGCTCCTACAGTTAATTAAAGGTAACAATTAGGGCCTTAGAAATTAGTTCTGGTCATTAATGAAATATTTTTATTTAGCTGCCTGTTTTTCACAGTATCTCATGAAAAAGGCTATTGGCTCAGCTGAGTGTAAAAGCAGCTATAAATGAAAATGTAGAATAGGTATTTCTGATGCTATCTGCATACCTTTTCACATTTATATGAGAGCAAAAATGAGCTCATCTATAGAAGGTTGATCACTAGGTAGGAAATGATTAACTATCAATCATATGACTTGATTAATGCTGGAACACTCATCCTTCTGTTACTATTGGCACAAGGTCTGACATGTTATTGATTTATTTAGCATTTTGATATTAGCAAATAGATATGTCTAAAAGAAGCTGTCTAAAATGCAAACATAGAATACAAAGGTTTGTATAGGTGACAATAGGGCAGGCAAACATTCTTAGTTAACAGAGCATGCCTGACTGACGTATCTGAAATAAGACCATATGTTAGGATTTTTTTTTATTATTTTTTTTTACAAAAAATAAACCTTTCAGAACAAATATTTTTTCATTTGAAACCAGAAGGAACATTTGTTTGTAAAGCTAGTTAGCTTGTACAATGTGCCCTTCACTCTGAAAAACACACTACCAATTTTTTGTATCAAACTGTGTTTGACAAGTGAAGCAGTAATATTTGGTATTATTGGGTAATTTACTCATTTTAACATTAGTTACGATGTATTAACTATTTACAGTGTTTAAACAGTGAGCTATCAGAAGACAAACAACCATCTGGGAGCAGCGGAGAAAACAAAATGATGCATTTAAAATATTATTTCATATGAATTAATTCTAAGCCAAGTGTGACAAACAACAATTGCCAACATTTCATCCACTCTTGTAGCACTTAGTTGTAAACTATAATCACATCTGTTGCATCAGTATTTGTAATAACTATACTTGTGATAAATGATCACATCAAATTTTAACAGCTTTCCTAATGTTCCTAAGAATGATCGCATAATGAGGTTACCTTCCTCTAAAGCTACTGTGCAAAAAATACGTTGCATGTAATACACTGACAGAAGTCAGCTACCTATTGGAAGAACAACTTCTGCAACACCTATTTTGCAGGAGCAACAGAGGGTGAAAGAGCAAGCAGAAGATAGAAAGCTTCCCTGAAAAATCTCCTTTCCAAAAGGGCTAGAGACTGTGAGCATGATGTATTCTAGCATGATTCAGAGACAGTAGCCCATTTATAACTTTTTACTTCAAGTCATTTTACATGGCATATGTCAAAGGCAAAGTAAAAGACAATAACAGAACCAAATCAGAAGACTAACAATAAAATAAAGACTCCTGATCTTTTGTATAATGCAATTACTGCTGCCTTCTCTGTCAGAAACCTTGTTGCACTATGTGTACTGTTTACACAATTAGTGCCTGCAGTTTTGGTTAATGAAATCATACCTAAAATATATCACAAACCAGTATATCCGCAAAAAGTTAATTCAATTTAATAAATTCTTTCACATATCTTTAATACTAACAGAAGTAGTAAAAGATTCTTTCCCTATAAAACTGGGCTGTACATGTACTAAGCACTGAGGTAAGGATTCCCTGGAATACATCAAAGCATACGGATAGCTTAAAAGAGGCTTGTTATGCTTGCGATAATGTCAGTGCCACAATACGTTGTCCAGTCTCACCTCCATATTCATTTTACTTCTGCATAATACAGCTTTCACTTTTTTTGTATGCTGTCTGATTCTCTGTAATGCACAAAATTTACAACCACACTCCCCAGATCTTTCCAACTTAATTCTCTCTGGGCGATTTTAGTCCTTGTTGGAGCGTCTCTGACAATCTGACAAAGAGGTCCGTTTATGCAGGTAGCCGTCTGATAACCAGGGCGATGGCTGGGATGAGTACTCATCTAGGCACGTTTCCCTATCTGCCAGGGTGTGCTGCTTCAGAGGATCTTGCAGTATGCTCAATGCAGAGAAAGTGAACAAGGATAACTGTGTGGACTCTTTGGATCAGATTCTGATCTCCATTACAACTATTTATATCTACTTATTTGTGCTGGTCTAAAAGAGGTCAGAATTTTGCAGCTCAGCATATGTTATGATATATTAGGAAAAGCTGAATTACAAAGTAGTTTGCATCCTGCTCTGTGTGTAGTAGAGAATCTGTGCAAATGGTGCACGTATAGCCTAGCAATTCAGTTATGTGTTATTTAAGAGCTGTAGTAATACTGTAACAAAGTATGAGAGCAAAGACCAAGTTGATGCATGATACTGGGAGATGTACAAGCTTTACAGTCCTGGAATACTTGCTTCTTTATGGTTTATATGCAGAAAAGCCATTCCAACTAGCCCTTGGGTAGAAAAAGAAATGCTTGCGTAGAAAGAGAAAGAGATCATCCTGGGCTTCTAGCACATATTGTAAAATGCTGGGAAAGAGTCGATTTTACACCCTTCTGTTGTAGCTCAAATATAACGTTTAAGTACCACGTACAAGATAAGATTATATTCACATCATAGATTGTTCAAAAATGTACCTGGTTCAAGACATTAGGATGATGTGAAGACTGTATCAAGGGCTGACTGATTTAGAGGCTTTGCTAAAGCAAGGGAGCATCCTGCAACTAAGAAAGGAGCACACAGCAGGAAATTTACAGTAGCAAATCCCAAGTCATGTCTATTAACTGCTGTGTAGAGGCTTGCAGAGAGTACCAGGCATGGCGTTTCTGTGGACTATGGGTATGCCATTCAGCCGTTGTTCAGAGACACTGAAATGCATTGAACAAAATCTAAGCCTTGGCAATTGAGCAAATTAAGCAGCCATGTCATTTATCGAGCTGTTGATTAAATCCATTCTGCTCTAATGCATAAGGGACAAAAGCTCCCTAATTCTAACTTTAAAGTTTGATTGGTGAATGTGTGCATGTGAATTGCAGAAACACATGGCTTTCATACACACGTATATGTTACAGTAAATTGCATAGCCCTGTGATAAGTATATTTATCATAATTTCCTGAGACTCCACTCATATCTTCAGGCCTCAGTTTGACTTTCCAAACTGCTGAGCTGCTCTGACTAACCAACCTTATTTAAATTAACTTGACAGATGTGAAAATTTACTTCAATTTGCAGCCCCAAATCCCACTCAGTTCTGTACCAGAGACTTTTGTATACATCTTAGATGCTATGAAAAAATGCTGATATCTTAGAATAGGGCAGGTCAGCAAACCTAGTGTCCTCTGGGTCCTTTGGCATGCTCACACTGTGCCAAGCAAAAGATGAGCTTTGGCCAGACTTGCTCTTTCACCTCAGCTCCAAACTGGCATGTTACCAAGCCATGGAGGGCCAAGATGGGAGGCTGCTCTGCATCCTAAGCCACTAGCAAGCAGCCAGGATTGCAGATTTTTTGGGACAACAGAGAGACTTGCAGTTGCTGGTCCTGCTGCTCTGGTTGGTGGTGGGGTGTGCTGAGATACCCCGCGGTGCGATTGCTTTTCAGGTGAGGATGTCGGACGGAAAGGGGAGAGATGTACGGGGGCAGTAGTGCAGAGCAGAAGTTGGAGACTTAAAAAAGAGGCTATTACCATGGGAGCTATAGGAAGAAGAGGAAGGGACATGGAAATTATCTAAGTGGGGAAGAAAGGCTCTGATATCGATAGGTTGAGTTCTTTAGTGACCTACCTGCTCATCTGGTGTGTGCACCCCTGTGGAAGGGCTTGCAGTGGAGGAGAACAGCCTACTCTTGCTACCAGCTAAGGAAGCTACTGTTTTTATTTAGGTCAGTGATGCCAAAAGTCCCAGAATCAAACCCTGTTCTATTATCTGTCAGCTGGCTTCTTATTTAAATTTCACGTGTTCCCTGCAGAGTAACCTGTGTAAGCCATCGGCAGAGTGGCTGTCCACATGGCGAGCCCACCCGCTAACCTCTCGCGCTGCTCCAGTCTCCCCCCCGCGCGGCTGGCTGGCGGCGAGGGCTGTGCTGTGCTGCCAACTTTCTTTGCAGTGTCTGGATGGGTTCTGGGCTGGGAAAGCTACAGGTGAGCTAATTATTTTGGTGACAGTTGGGAGTGCCGGCACTCTGCCAGGTGGCACCGTTTCTGTTTTCTTTGGGAAGGGATGTGAAATGATTGATCAGCATTGAAAGCATGTGTGTACACATCAGGATCTCTTGTTAATTTGTTCCATATCTTGCATTTTTGGGAGTGCAGTCCTTTAATTGGTAAATGAGAGCTGTCTCATGCCTATTTATATATGAATCCAGAGTATGTAAACAAAATACATGAGTTCTGCTCTGGCATCTCCACAGATGGGTGCGTGGACATTAGTGATGCACAAGCATTAGGATTAAAATCAAGAAGAGAAAGCATGCTACCAGCAGTATCATAGGTCATTGATAAGGATTTTATATTGTTCATTATCTTGTTAGTTGTCTGATGTTGTGAGTTTTTCAGTGTCCTAAACTTGGACTGACCTCAGGTCTTCTACTGAGAAATACAAGGAAATAATCTTTGATGGGAGCAAATGGTCATATGCGGGTACATTTCCACAAGGACAGCAAAAAGCCAGTCCATTTGACACCAGTACTATCCCTTTACTAGCAACAATGCCATTTGTTCAACAAAACATACTCATGATTGTGGCTATTTGTAAACAAACGTTCCCACTCTTTTTTCTTGGCAAAATTGTCTCCTTCTCTCCCCTTAACTTATTTTTGGAAATTGCTGGATCATTTATTTTGAAACATTAAAAAAAAAAAAAATCAGCCTAACTAGACATGCCCAGCATGGAAAATTTTGAAGAGCAATTATCAAGTTTAGCTGCTAAAATGCAAGGTCTTATAAGGCAAAGTGCTGGGTAAGTGCAATGATACGATTCACATCACATCTCCTCTTATTCTTCAGTTTTAGAGAAGACCAGATGCCAGAGATTCTCTTCATGCAAAATAATCTGGTTACCATAAATAATCTGAATATCATAAATAATCTGGTTCAAGGCAGAGAATTTGTGTAGCTAGTTGCTTTATCTACCCAGATGATTCTTTGTAATATTTTTGCTTTTCTCACAAATTTCCTGTATAAAGTGGCCAAATCACTGAGTCTCACTTCCTTCATTGGTAACATGGGGACACTCACAGCACGTTTGGAGGCTTAATTCGAATTTGCAAAGCACTTTGAGACTCTCAGATTGAAAGTGCTGTTAGCACATAGTATTGATATGAATTATTAAATTGTAATTGGGCTCTGTGGATGTCTCACAGCTGGCACCTGCAAACCCAGGGATTTTGAATGAATAGCCCCTAAAATAAAGCCTATTTAACAGAACAGGAAGTTTTAAAGTTGATTATTTGGCAAGGGTGGACTTTAGAGATATATTTGTGGAAGAGAACGGATTCTGGCTCAGTTCTAGAGACTTGGGATATCACTGCGTGACTGGGGTAGATGCACGTGAAGTCCCTTCGTATACCCCCAAGCCCTGCCGTGGTGAGAAACATCTTTCTTTGTGATAGTACGATGCTGCCCTGAGCTAATCTAACACGTATGTCTGTGACCATCCTTGTCAATAAAGATCTGGGTTCCTTTGAAACCAAATGAACTTAAATACATAAGGCATTTTTGAAGAGCTTTCTCCTAAGTTTTTATTGATGGATACGTGTTCAGGTTATTCCATTCAAATATGGGAACATGCTACAAGGCAACTTCCTTATAGATATGAGGGGCAAGGTGTTTGAGCATTGGATTGTGCTTCTTGTATTCGGTAATGGTGTCAAGGAGGTCAGATAAGGAGGAAAATTTTGCTCTAGAACTATATTTAAAAGGACAGGCTTCATTTGCATATATAAGAATGTATATCAGTGTTTCAGCATGGCTTACCAGTTTTAATGCAATTATTCAAAAAAAAAATCAATATCTTTTACAACTTTAATTTTTGTTTCTAGCTACATATTGCAGTAAACAAGAGAGTAATTTATGAGTTCCATTGGCCGGTCTATGCCTTAGGTTCTTCCTGTGCAAGCTGAAGAGAAAGTTGTACTTCACAGAAATTGCAGAAGCTTAATTCATTTATTTTGGAGGGTGTTTTCTGCTTTTCAGATAGAAGGGCAAATATTTGTATTTCAGACTCATATTGAAGAAAGCATGATTTTGAAAATCTTTCTTCTCTGTAATTTCTGATCTGTTGAAAAACATGACTTTTTTTTCTATACAGAAGGACAAGAGCTAATGTGTCTGTGTGGTTCCCGCTCAGCAGTGGGAGCTGAGCCCGATCAGTAACTCTATGGTGAGGACCAATATTCTGCATCTGTAGCACAGGGACGATATTGAATAAATACAGGCCTGGAGAGATAAGAAATGCTAACAGTCGCAGCTGAAAGTCAGCAGTAGTTTGTATTGCTAGGAATATTTTGCAGTTCAACTTAGTGGAAGAAGTACTAATGGACAGAAATTTAAACATAATTGTGAAATGAACTGTCATGCAGATTTCCCTCATTTTTTCTTTTCAAAACTGCCCCCCCAAGCAACTTTCTGACACCAGAGCTTTCTAGCATCTTTAAATGTTGCTGACTGAGAAAACAAACAACACTGTCACATTTGGAAAGTCAAAGCAGAAAAGTGTCTCATTTGTAGAGCGATTCATTTCGATTTTCATCTTGCTGCTGTCACTGAGGATACATGAACAACAGCAGTTGGTATTATCAGGAGACCTAAGCAGACCTGTTTTGTTGGCTGACTTGACAGCTGTTCCGTGAAAGAGATTCATGCTCACAAAATCAAAAAAGTATGAAGACCAGATTTTCCTTTTAACCCTTTTTTGGCTCACTCCACCTGGATTATGCTTTCATAAAAACTCAAGGCAAAGGATCAGGTTGCTATTTGAAACAGCAGAGGGTTGTGTCCTATTTAACACTTTCTTTAATGCAGTGTCTCTGACCTTGTTCAGATCAGCACCACAGTCACTGGGGAAGGTAAACCCGGGTACCTAATTCCCCTGTTCCTGCAAACAGCACGTAGTAAGGAAGAGGTTTGCATTCTTCTCCTGAGAGCTCAATATCTCAGACGACCCGAACTTTCTGTCAAGCAGCATCTCTTTCCTTTCAATCAACAAATATGCAAATATTTAAATGTTTTAAAAACTACTTCCATTTAGTTTTCAGCTTGCCAGCTTTGAAAAGACGTATTATTTTAGCAGATACTATTGCCAGGTGGTTATGTTTTACATACAGTGGGGATCCTCTGTTACAGTAGTTTTAATTTACCTGGTTTTAGATTTAGATCCTAATACAGCATCTGTCTACACCTTGACCCCTTGGTGCCAATGTGATTTAAGTGGGTGAAGTTTGTCCCACAGTTATCTGGATGATAGGAACTGTAATATCCATTTGTCTAATACAAGTGGTACTGAATGCACTGCACTAACATGCACTGGTGACACCATTTCATTTAGCTCCTGCTGCAGAATTCAGTAAGTTTAACATCTATTGCCATGAGCTGTTGTTGCTGTGAATTGTTGTATTCAATGGGAAGTAAAAGACTGTGGAAATGAATCTCCATGAGAAAGTCAAATTTGATATAAAACTAGACTCCATCACAAATGTATACGCCTCACCAATTACACTAAAAGGATGACAGATTTCAGTGAGTGTTTAGGTAAGGCTATGGAGTTATGTTCAGACTACTTTGAAGATAAAATGTAAAATAACTGCAATGAGTGAATGAAACTAGGACAGTTCTTTCCAGTTAGCCCAGTGAGTGCTCCTGTACATCTCTTTTTCTAAGCCTTTGAAAGGTACTGTCTGCATACTCAGAGGCTGTGAAGCACTCCTTGTTGTCAGGTACAGGTGGTAAGTTAACTATTTTTGGTCAATAATCATGTCAGCATAATTATGATTAGTCATTTTAAATAAATTACAAGCTTATCTGGGACTGGTGTCTTGGATTGTCTCTACATAAATCTAATTTTTTTTTTTTTAATTACAGATACTGTGTTTTAAGGCTGGGATGAATTTAAGTTTAGAAAAGCTCTCTGGGGATCATCCTCAGAGGTTTTGTTGACTCTTTTTGATTCTCGTATACTGGGACACATGTTAACTATGGCATTTGACTTCCCAGTCAGATATGAAAAATAATATCCATGTACTTTTTCTACCAACGTGAATATGACCGCAGGCTATGATAAGAAGTGTAGTGATGAGACCCATCTGTTTAGCTCAGAAAAGCTCAGAATCACTTTACTCATCGAGTGTTACTACTAAAAGCTATGGATAGGACTGCTCTTGTTAGTGGATGCTGTTTCCATTAGTAAGCGTTTACAGAACAAGTCTATTAAATATGTATTAAACACTTTTCTGGACAATATACGGCATACACATATGCTCGTAGGGAGACTCAGGTGACACTCGTTTGAGATGCACGTCTGTCACGCAGGAATACTCTGCTCAGGAGCCATCTGAACCATGTTAAATATGGCCCCTTTTCAGAGGACATTTCGTGTATATTATATAGATGCTCCCAGAACCATATTCTAGTGTCAGACTGAAGAGCTCAGACTGACTGAACGAGCATGTGTGTCTGACGCGGTTCAGGGCGATGCCATACTTGCCCTGCACCAGAAGAAGAGAGAGGAAAGAACTGACAAAGGGCTCCTCTTCCAAATGGGGCTTTGATGCTTTCTCACCCATTCGGATATTGTGTTTGAAGGAGGTTTTATTTGCAACAACGGAACCTGATTTTTTCAGTTAGCTGAAGGCCGCAGTCAGGGATATTTTCACTGTAGATGAGCGTAGGCCAGAGCCGCCCTCTTGTGCTCTTCATTACTGAGCAAGCACACCGCACAAGTGGTTGCCTCCCTTACAAGCCTTATCCTGAAAAGTGCTGCGGAGCACCTGAAACCCTTTGTTTATTATGTTGTTTAGGACTTGCAGTGACTTTAAACAGTGAATGGATGTAAGCATGTCTTACTATCTTATTATCTGACTTATTAGACCTAACAACGAGGTTGACACAAGGGATGCAAGAAAGGGAGGGAGGCAAAACTGCTTGTTGCTTTTAGAAACCTGTCTTTTCAAAATAAGCCTCAGTTTAGTTTTCCGGAGTTACTGCTACCCATGGAAGTCATTTATACGGCCAGCTTCAGATAATTCACATAACATTTTTTAAGCATATAAGCAGTCCAGTTGATTTCAATGAAACTGCTCACGTACTTCAAGCTTAGCTTGTGTGTAAGTGCTGTGTTAGATTCAGGCCTGTAGTTAGCCATTTTCAACTTTAAATACCAAATGCTATGGGTTTTTTTTATGTACGTTTAAATGCTCATCCCAGTTTATTCAGCCCAAAGGCTCCTGGAACAGTTTATATGTCGATACCTGAACTGACCAAGTATGGCTAACAAGTTGTTCACAAGCTGGGAATCTCGGCAGAAGGAGGGGAAATTTAGAGCTTCTGTGTGAAGAGCGCGGGCATCCATAGGCCCGCACCAACATACGTGCACAATAATTGGCACAGCACATGGCTGACACATTTGGGAGAATGAAGGACTTAATTGTCTTACTGAGATTTTAATATTTGGTAGCAATGGAGTCTAGATGTTTTAAACAAGGCTGTCTCTTCCAACTCCTTTTTCATGAATAAATTATGATTTAATTTATTATGTGATTTTATCCCATTTCCTCTTAAAAGCAGTCCTGCTGAGATCTTAACATGTGGTTACAGTGAAGTCTAGGTGTTTTAAACAAAGCCTTCCCCCAACTCCTGACTTTTTTCATTAATAAATTATGAATCAGTTAATTATATTTTTTCCTATGCTCCTTGGAAGTCAATTGTATAAATATTTTGTCATATGCTTGTTATATTCTGAACAGATAGTCTGACACTAAGCCTCTGAATTTTTGTGATTTACTATGGAATTTTAGATATATAATTATTAGTATCAAATTATATAGGTACGGGTCTCTTCTTCCTTGAAAATATGATCTGCTTAGTAAGAGGTTTCACATTAATTGGTTTGTGTCACATGAACTAAGATTTTAAATATCTTTAATACTGTTTTGCAATATTTACTGTATCGTATATTGACTATAAATATAACACATTCATCTGCTTTTTCTGCTAAAATGAACACATTTCTGAAACTGTAAGCATCATACACCGCATGAGTAGGTGAACATGAATATGTGAATATGTACCTATAAGCAGGGAATGAAGGATAACTGAAAAAAAAAAGAAATTGGCCAGAGAATTAACAGCAAAACATGAATAAGCAATACTTCATTACCTGAATAAGCTATGCTTCATCACTGTGAAATATTTACCTAACCTCTACTACATATAACGGCTGTAGGATCCATGAGGTTGGTTTTTCTACAGTGAAAGAAATCTGATTTGTGAAATAAGTGAATTAGAAATCATTTGTTTTCTGTATCTTGTTTTTTTCTTCCCCTGTCCTTTGGTACAATTTAAATATGATAATTAAAATATGTGCTATAAACTCCATTTCAGTGGTGATGCAGATCTCCTCTATGTGAAGGAGAGCGTAACTGGTGCATTTCTCTCTCTGCTACTCTAGCACTTAGTTGTCATTGGGGAGAGCTATAAGCTCATAGCTGCCTAAGGACTAAAATTCCAACCATATTTCTTTTGATTGGTTTGTCGGAATCAAATGTTTTGACAGCAGAGGCTGGAGGAACAGGGACGAACCAGTGGGAGGGAAGCAAAGACGTGCATGTGACATAGTGTCCCAGCATCCCTGCATGTAGTGTCAGGCTTGCGGGCAGGGAGTAACCGTCCAGATGCTTCGATATAAGGAATAAAAAAGGGAAAGGTATTCTGCACAAGTGCTGTTGTTGAATGGCAGGTGTTTGTTTGCTCTGCCTGGGTATTTGCACTCTCCCTAAAGCTTCCTCTTCTTGGGCTGAGAGGGCAGCTGCAGAACAGTAAGACTGGGCAGAAATTATATTAGAGCAAAATCATTGCTGAGCTCTCCACCCTTCTTTTGTTTTCATTTTTGAAGGCAAATACGAGAATTCTATGTTCTCATGAGGCTGAAACCCGCTTTTGTGCGGAGACCTGCATGAGCCTAACGGCATTAGCTGGGGGGGAGCTGGCTGCATGGCTCAAGCCATAATTTCCAAAGGGGAACCTGGGAGGCTGAGAGCCTGCAACGAACCTCCAGTGACACTGCTGCTATTTCCCTTGTTTTCTGAGAGACTGCCTACTAAATTCAAAAGCTGTAACAATAATTCTTGCTGTTTGGTTTCAACTGCTCATATTCTTACTTCCTATATTGAATAGGAGGGAGGAAATGAAAAAATGAAGTTACCCTTAATACCTACATGCAGCAGGCTCAATTTGCCAAAATGCAATAGTTCTGCTCTAGAAGGGTAGAGAAATGAGATAGTTAATATGTTGTCAGGGGAGTATGTGGAGCTAACACCTTATACATCTTGTTGAACCCTTTACTATGTCAAGAAAAAGCAGCAAAGGTTTTGTTTGGGGACCACTGATCTTTTGAGCATATAAAATTTGACACGAATCCATTTCTAAACTGATATTCTAATACTTTAACTGCTATAGAAAGCCTGTGCATTTTTAAAGAACAGGGCAAAGCAATAGAATCTATTATTCACTTGTTTATTAAATGTGAAAAATTCTTGCCTGCAAACCCAGGAGAAGATTGATATTTAGTTATGTTTGATTGTTATAAATTTCTGTGTCCTTAAACTAATGCTAAAAATAGAAAGACATGCTGAAGAGCTGAGAATAGAAATATGCTCCAGTAGCTCAAATAAAAAAATCACAAAATATTCTCTGCTTTGTTATAGTGAGTCTCAGTTTTCTAGGTGTTTATCAGCTGAAATGTGAGTTACCATTAAATACCTGTAGGATAACCAGGTAATAAATGGTGAGCAGGTGGGAAAAGACATCCTGCGTCTGATGATTACATGTGTTAGAGTAGCAGTTCAGAGATTACTTTAATAATAGACAAGGCTGCAGCCTGCTGAGCGGATGTATGATGATACGTCCTTGACCATGCACAGAACATGCCTAAGCATCTTCCTGCAGTCCAGAGTTTCACGCAAGGACAGTCGGCTGCTAAAAATAACTTAAGAGATAACAACCTAAAATATTAATATGTTGCGGGATGTGATGATTCCATGCACGCTGAATAGCACTGCCATGCAAATGATAAAGCTCCAGAAGGAAAAGAGAGAATTAATTCTCATATTGCCACCTTGAAATGGCTTAAATATGCACAGAATCTATTTTGGGTGACCAGACAATTGCATCCTATATGGCTTTCTGAACGCAAGCTGACAGGCTGCTGTAGGAAACTGCGATGCAACCGTTTTTGGGCTTGAGCCAGGCATATCAATCGAATCATGACTCTGCCATAGCAGCTCAGCAAAAGTAATGCAGAACGAGCTTGTCATTTTATACTGAACAGAAGGCTAAGAGTTTAATGGCTGCACTGGGACCTCAAGCAAGACTTCCATCAACATAGTTAGCCACTGCTGTTTTCAGAGGAGCCATGAAGTAAACACCAAAGCTACGAGAATTTACTGTGTGTCCCTTGGCCCATGTGAAGGCTGGCTGGATGCCTACATGTGCTGTTTGTTAAACACAGCAGAAATCCTTTCTTTTATACTACTTGTGAGTCTCATGAAAATTAGAGTCCCTAGTTAAATTAATTTTAGGTTTTCAGAAGGTCTCCTAATGCTTCCAATAGATCTCCCACGTTATTGGTTCTTACATCTTCTGTCCAAGGTTTTAAGTCACAGTGATACTGTTGTGATGGGATAAAAGGTGTTAGGGAGTTCTTCCTTTGGCCTTGAATACATATACCAGGGAACATTCAGGCTTGTCTAGCACTTCACATTGCATTTGTGCAAGGATTTAACTGCTGAAACAAAACAAAACAAATCAGTCAATATTATAATCTGTGTTGCATTTTAAATTGCTCATTGATTGGGAAGTCTGGGTAGCAAGGATTGCACTTCTGAAATGAAAAAGCTACAGCATCTTTGAGGTTCACAATGTCATCTGAATACAGTTCATGAACTGTGCCAGATACATCCCCTTTAGACAGGCACAGAGGTGTTAACTTTGAGCAAGAGGAAATGAAACCTATGAAGAGGATTATTTTTATTCCTTTATATCTATATACAGAGATAGATAGATACAGATATATATTTAGCTGACAAATTAGCTATCCTCGAGCTAATTCCCTGTATGATAGCAATGATTCCTCTTCTAAATAGATTTGCACTTTCTCTGACAAAAAACAAGCAGTACCAGTGCTTAACACAAACAGCTCTCCTGTTTTATTACTCTTTCAGCATGACTGGAATACTGTCCGCAAAACAATGCTTTGTCTAGAAGGAAATCAAGTAGGTAATCAGCTCTTTAGCTTCTGCAAGGACTACTTTGACTGATTTCCACTAACTGAAGATCTGATCCTATTATCTATAATATGCTGGATACATTTTAAACTAAATTTCCCCAAGTAGGTTGCAAAGGCAATGCCTAAGCAGCAGACAAAAATATATGTTTTTGTGTAAACAACTATATGAAAATGGCAACTGGCTGACAGTGTGTACATATTGAATCTGAGAGTGTGGCAGTAAGTAGGCATATGAGGAAAGAGGACAAGGAAGTTGCAATGCAGGCCACATGCCTCAGCAGTTGAGCAGGAATCTTTTGCTTCTTAATGAAAATTGAATTTGATCCATTGCTTTCTATTAAATATCCTTCCAGTAGCTGGTAAATAATTACTGTTAGAGATGAGCTTCAGTAGTATGACTTCAGACCTGAGTCCACTCTCGTATGCTGCTGGGTGTTTGGAAACTCTCCTTTTGTCTGTTTGTCTTGCTGGTTTCTGTGGATTAGCCAGATACACACTGTGTGCAACCTGTACTTCTGATTCTGAACTCTGGTTGAGTACTATCTTCTGACTGATCTACCTGACTATATTTAGGTGGACATGCTGGCATTCAGTAGTGGTATATGCATTTTGGCCTGATCCACTTTGGATAATATTATTATTTGGCCGGTTAATAGCAGAACAAATGTGATTTTTCACTGTCTTTTTCACCAATAGCCTTTTGCAAAGCTTGAAGATATGAAAATCCTGAAATGTATTTCTCTTGGATCATTTAACAACTCAGCTTGATCCTGTAAGTGGTACCTAGTGGAAAAGCACAGCTAAGCCACTGGTAGGATTAGGAAGCATGCTGTATTTATCTCAAAGACCAGTAGGAGAAAGTTGACTTTAAAGTCCAGCATGCTGCTGAAGTAGGGAGGCTACTGCTGCCTGCGTGCATCACTGTGAGCCACAGTGAGCTGGAGGGATAGTGTTTCATGGGAACTGCTCCTGGTGTCATGGTGGTGGCTGCTCTCCCTTGAGGTCCATTCTTCCTGTTTCTTGACAAACCAAGTTTGTAGGTAGTAGCAGGTGTATCTCAAATCTAGAAAAACTGTCCCAGCCTGTGCATGTTTTTCCTAGGTGGAACAGCACTTAAGGCGCTGTGATGTGTCTGTGCTGCACCCGCCCTTGGTGGCAGAGCAGTGCGCCGTGCAACACCAGGCACTTTCTCGAGGCTCAGGTCCTGGGCAAGCAGTGCTCCATAGCAGAGCTTGACTGATATGTAAAAGCACTTCAGAAGAGGAGGAGCAGAAATATATGTCATGAGAGAGAGAGAGAGAATAATTTTCTAATGTGAGGGAGAGGAAGGGAGAAGTGTAGGTACTGTTTCTCTGCTACAGTTTCTCACAATCCTTACTCTGTTTACACAGATGCACTTGTCTGTCCTTGTTATAGCACTTCATAGTGTATTAAGTATAAAGCAAATATTCACATTGTGTCATTGATTTCCATCAGACCACACATATGATTAAGGTTAAGCATGTATGAAAGCATTTGCAAAATCAATGCTTCAGGCAAAGTCTTTCCAAAAAGATCCCTGCAATTCGGCATTAGTTAATTATAGATGTGCTATGGATAAAGCACTTTAGAAGGTATGGAAATGGATTTGAATTCATAGAAAGATATTTCACAGGTTCTCCGAAGTGAAGTCTTTGTTGGGACATACGCAAATGCACGAGGCTGACGGGCTCCTGGTCATCGTTGCGACAGCAACGGAGCCCGTGTCAGAAACTGCACTGTCATTTCGTAAATAAGATTGGTTGCTGCTGAAAATAGAAGGTACTCTCAGGCATCACTGTAACATAGTTTTCACGGACATTTAATCTGGCCATCTTTCATCAAAGCCTCATGTTTAACTGGGTTTGCTGAATGCGCCTGTTCAGGCAGTGGGGCACTGGGAACTGAGCAAGCCCTCGACAGGGCTGGACGCTGTGTGCTGTGGTGCCCGGTTAGCTCCTCGGAGATGGGCAGCGGGCTAGATCGTGGGCTGCTGGACAGCACTGTGATTCCCCTCGATCACTTCCCCTGATTTAATGCATTTGCTACAATTTGCCTTTCTGTTTTTAATTTTTTCTTGCAACTATACAGAAATTTCAGACTATGTGAACTTGAGAGCAAAACCTGACTGGTGTTGTAGAATATTTATTATCAGCCGAGAAATGTCTTTGTGGAACTTTAAAGGAGGGAGAATCACATGTGGGGAAAACCCAGGGTCAGTAAGTGGAATGAGTTTTAATCCTGTACATTTAGGTATGTATTTTGTTAAATCTAGGGAAGTAGCAAAAATGTCTGTTTCTTAAATAAAATCTAAGTAATGTCTGAAGATGAAGGCCATTCTATGAAAAGAATTACATAATGTAAGCCTTATTTTGGTTACATCAACACCCCTCTATACTTTCTAGCAATTTTCACGGACTTTAAAGGGATATAAATTATAGTGGAAAGGGGAAAATCAGACTTCATGACACTAAGCAAACTAAATTTGATAGCTGTGTTAAATGATACATTTTTGTTTACATTCAAAAGCCTTCATTCTGTGTTTCCTTTTATTCTGAAGAACACATTCAAGAGGGCACAGTTAGGGAGCATGTTATGCAACATGGGTGGGATTTTCTTGCCTCTCCTCCAAAGGCATCTCTCTTTCTTGAGAGAATGAATACTACTTCACATACATTTTAATTTCATGGATATTCAGAAGTACTTACATTACAAAACTTGTAATCTAAGCAATGAATGAAACATGCTGCACTGCCCTATCACTCACGAAGTCCCATAAAATCAAGAGAAGTGTCAATAATAATAAAATATCAACCCTGATTAAAACAAAAAAAACCTATACCATGGCTGATCTAACTTCAAGCTTTGGAAGCCTGAAAGTCGATAAAAGCCCAAGGTTTATTATTAATTTAGTCTCTTCCTGGAAACTGATTTCAGGTGTTTGCAATGAATGAAATAATGCATTTACAAGCAAATATTCTAGTGCAATAATGTACCAAAAAAATATATAGGATAACTAGCCTTAAAATAACGAGAAGTATATTTTCAGTGCTGAATTTATGTTTTTAAAAGCACGTGTACAGTGTGATATGTATTGTCTCAGATGCCATTTTCATTCTTTGATGTTTTTTATATGAGATTAATACCTTTGCGTGGTTTGGGAGGCACAAAAGAACATATACAGCTTCATTTTAGAACAGAATAATCCAGGTACTTGCTGCAGTGTTTTATGTCTAAAACATCTGCAAAATAAGTGTGTTGGCAAGTAATGTGTAGTAGAGTGTAGCACTTTAAGATGCTGCCACCCTTTACCTATTTGTTGTTGTTCGATTGTCAGGCGTTTCTGTGTTAAATCAACCATCTCAGCTCAAACCACTTTTAGTGGTGGCTTAGATTAAGACAAGTTTAAATTACCCCCCTGTCATGGTTGAGTTGAGTCAGGACTGCCGTTGCTGTAGTTTTATTGCATGATTCTTTAGCAACCAGGAATGGGGCCGGTTCAAGTAGCTAACCCTAGTGAAAGAGTGATTTATATTCCAGCGGGGTGAAACAGCTGGAGGAACTGATTTGCACTTGTTATAACCCAGGAAAAAAAAAATTTTCATTCAGATCAGTTCTGGAAACCACTGACAGACTTTGCACCGAAAATGAAAATTCACAACGTTTTTTTTGTCCAGCCAAATTGTGGGGACAGCAGTCTCTGGCAGAGAGGCAGAAACATGACTGCCGTTGGAATTAACTTCCTAATCTAAACTTCAGCCTTGGCCTCAGATCCATTTTTGCAAAATACATTATTTTCCCAAAAGTAATTCAAAATATTTGGGCATTAACAAGAAACCATAATATTACAAGGTAGAATCAAAGACTTTTTTTTTTTTTTTTAAACTGTAATAGGCTACGTGTGTTTCCCCCCTAGTTTTGCAGACACATGGATATATAAACTTGTCTCTGTGACCACTTCTATGGTTAGAATTCTTTAGAGTTGTTAAGTAAATTATGTTGTGAGTGAACGTACCCATATACAGCCTTACTTTCATCACTGTGCAGTTACTTGAGTCCTTAGTAGCTGAAAGTGCATTGTGCATATGATTTCACTGTACTCTATGCCATTTTCATAAATGGAATTTGTTAAATAAGAATTATTACAATTAAAATGGCATTTTTCTAAAATTATTGCTGTGTACCACTCAGATTCACAGAAAATCTGAGGCTGAACATACTGCACCTGCTGCTACCCCTTATGGTGCCTCATGAAATAATCTCATAGGGGCCCATCCAAGATACGCCTGGTAAAGTCATCCAAAAATACGAATCTGTAATCATGAGAAGCAGTTTAATCCAAGTTCATAAATGTCAGATCTTCCAAATTAATGTGAATACTGTGGGTCGCACACATTCCCATATGCTTAAGTCATGTGTGCCAGTACCAGGAGGGAATATCTCCTGCGTATTCCCATACCCAATGGGTGCCTTTCATGCAGCCATGCAAATACTGACAAGTGGCATAGAGGTACAGAATGACATTTTGTATGTTTTAATTAGCTTCATGTATTTTTAAAAATATGCTTGGGGCAAGGGAAGAATTAAAAAAAAAAAAGGTAGTTCCTGTCCATAAATTGTGATTTTGAATAATAAAAGGACATACTGTAAAATCTTTTCCGTATGCAAAGTCTTACTGATGCTTGGCTGTGTCATACAGTCAGTCTCCAGCATACTGCTTCATGTTAATCAGAGGGGAGTTCTGCTTACAATCTGGCAAGTGAAGCTCATAATTATAAATACATCACCAGAGGCTATGAATTTACAACCAGCATGACTAAAGCTGGACTCCTGAATCCATAATCATTCATCTAAATAAGTGTTTTGGCTTTAAAAAGTGCAGTTGAGTTCAGTGGAGATCATTCAGGAGTGAAAGTGCTCAAAAAGATATTGTATTTGTATGTAGAAAAATAGAAAAATATAGGGTTTTTTTGAAATTTTTTTTTCTTTTTCTTCTTTTTTTTTTTTGGAGTTTCAGTGGAAAAAAATGAAGCCTAAAACTTCTGAGGGACAAAATCTGGTGTTTGGTTGTTGAAATCCAATTACCTTAGAAATAGAAAGGTTTCATTTATCTAAAAAAAATCCTTTTCCCACTCTGTTCAACAGTTTAGACAATCAAATAATTTAGTTAAAGATTGAAGAATAGGTTTAGAGAACTGATTTTGATATTATAATGTGCCACAGGATCCATACAGCTCAGCAGACAATAAATACTCCTTACTGAAATAGCTACCCTTCATTTTTTTGCTAACAAGAGCCACAGTGATTTAAGCCGTTATATTTATACAAAATTAGAATAAAATTAAAATATAGATCTTCACAGAGGTCTTTTGCATAGTTTCCCTCTTAATTTGACAAATTTAGTCCCTAAAAAATGAGATTTATCACTGAAATAGCAATAGAATTTCTGTGGTGTTGCTAAGCAGTATTATAACTGTAGGTGTTGGATAAAAATTACTCTTGAGTGTAAGAGAAGGTAATAGCTCATGAAAATGCATTAACCTTTCACACTGGGGCATGAGACGGTAGATACTGGGCTCAGTCCTGTAGGGTACCAGCTTCCTCCTGCAAAGATTTACCTCAATTCCTATAGAAGAGGAAAAGATTGTAAGATCAATAAAATCATTATAGCTCTAGCTATTCTATTTTAACGAAATACTTGTAAGCCACGGGCATTATTAGCACAACGAGCCAGGTCCATGCTGGTGGGCTTTGCTGCCAGTCGGCTTCCCAGGCGCCGGGATATAACCACACAAACCCTGTGGGCTGCAGAGTGTCTGACAAGTGTTTACATGCTAACATTCATTAGAAGACTCGGTCAAGCAATTCATGCTTGATTAATTGATTATACCATGGTGACAGTTCATTTTTTGAAAAAGCTGCCAACCTGAGCAGGAGCAAGACAGTCAGACCGATGACAAAAGACATTGATGGACAAACACTTGGCTTATGAGGAACTGCAGGAGTGACAGCCCTGCATCTACAGAGCTTAATCAATGCCTCAAAGACATGGCAATGCTATAAAGACTGCTTATTTCTCTTCTGTGCATCTATGAATTGTTAATGTGGTCAATACATATTAGCTTCATTTGTTGTTTGGTTAAAATGCAATTTAAATTTTCCAAGTTAAGAGTTGCCTTAATATCAGATTTATACAGCAAAATTTATGAGTCCTTACAGATTTATAGGGTGTTATTGATGGCTGAAAAGCCGAGCATAATTCCTGACTTTGTTTATTCCAGCATTACAGAATTAGTAAGAGTTGACATTGCAGTGCTTATTGAATAAATTCATTTCCTTGGCAGTGTGTGCGTTTTGAATTTTCTGAGTTAAGGCTGAAAAAGTGGATGCATCAGCACAAGCTAGTAAATAGCAACAGCAGTGCAAGAGGATTCAAGCTAGAGCAATGCAAGAAGGAGGCTCTAAACCAGAATGAATTATCCACAGACAGTAAATGTGTTGGAACAGATTATCCCTTGCCTAATGGTACTGAAGTCCATTAAATTGCCCAAGAAACAAGTTTGGCCCAGTATTAATTTGCAGCAGATGTTTGACTAACTAATTATTTGAAAGGATTTGAGTGTTTTGCGATATAATTACCTGATACTGCAGTTCACTGCTTTCAGAGCTTGTTTTTTGTCTTATTCTTGCAATAGAAACAGTAATGCAAAAGTCACAGTGTAAGTTTTCTGAATGATCTCTTGTTTTGACAAGTATAAAGACAGAAGAATCCCTGATCGTTGCAAGACTGCGGCGTCCAGGTGAAGTCAGGAATTGACTGCTCTGTAACCTATCCCATGTGCAGACACTGTTTCGAGCCTTGATCAGCCGAATATTCAGGTAGCTTCTCTCCTCTTGTCACCCGCCTGCCTACCTTTTCCTCCTCAATATTCTTACACATTAGGTGTACGGGGTGACGGTGCAGGACCATGCCGCACCATCCGGCATGGTTCTTCGTCCTTTCTGGATCCCTTACTCCTGTTACATCCAGGGAAAGTGCTGTCACTCGCATCCCTTCTTGGCTGCCCTGCCAAAGGTTTGAGCTTGTTCTTTGTGAAGTCAGTAGGAGCTTTACTGCTAAATTCAGTCACAGCCAATTTTTAAATAGACTTTTCATGATGTTTTGTTTACTTAGAGTTTCTACAAAACTTCGGGCTTCTTCTGAATTATGAGATTTTTCTGGAGTCATGGAAAAGAGAATTTTATGAAGAGAAATGAAAAAGATTGGAAAGGATAAACACAGTGGGATCCAACGAAATGATGATTTGAATAGAGGGGGAAAATTGGGGAATCATCTATTCATTTTTTTTTCATAAAACAGCATCATGAGGAAGGTACTTGAAGTGAAATCTAGTAAATTTGCTGAAACTTGATGATTTTTTTTTCCACACAATATGGAGACTGCAAAATGCTCTATCACAGGATGTCATAATATGCAAAAGTCTAATACTTTAGAAACAACTAGAGACATCTACATATATCATGAAGATGTCCTGAGTATGTTCTAAAATAAAGATGATCTTTGTAAGAAATATGAACACTCCTATGTTAGGGCATAAACTGTCTTTTGCTAATGAAAATCCTGAAGAAACTTTACTTGAGAATAGTTTATTTCATAGCAGACTGTGCTGCATTTTCCTCTAAATCATATTATACCATCTATTTCTCAAGGATATTTTACTAGATGGGCTGCTGATCTCTAGCACCATGGCAATTCCTATGTTCCCATTAACAGAGCCTGCTCACTGTCATTTCAGCGGCAATTAGCAGGCAAATCCTATTACAGAAATAAGATCACCTAATCCTCAACTCTGGTACATGCTATTCACTAGGGTAGGTGTTTAATTATAAGGCTTCTGCAGGATACATATATTTTGTGCAAAAATTCCAGAAAATACAGAGACTGTGTTAGAAAACTTCACTTTAAAATGACAAGTTAGACATCTGCTACTTCAAAATTATTACTTCAGCCCTTTTAATTGGAATAACTATCTTTCTGTGCTGTTCAGAGTGGCTTTTTACAACTTGTGATAATGTAGGAAAGCCAGCAAGGTCTCAAGTGTCACTAGCAATTTTCCTCTCTGCTGCATTTTTAACTTGTTTACCAAGGTACAAAGCAAGAAAAAGATACTTTGAGAGAGCCCACCAGGTACATTATCCACTCGGTGGTTTGATCCTTTTAAACTAGTTCATTAAGTGTAGCAGAAAGAGAGAAACAATGAGTGAGTGAATGAGAGAGACCCCGGGTTGCACACAGTAATGCACTCAGCCATTAAACAGCCCAGCGCTGTGCTAAAAGAACCCTTCTGCGTGTATTGCCGTTTGTGTGGCAATGACTCAAAAATGAGTACATCCATTTTTAATTTAACAGAACTGTAGCCACTGTCTTGGGGTTTCTTGTTTGGTTGGTTTTTGTCTTCTTTTCCTGGTAGGAAAAGGGCTAACTCCAAGGAATATGAAATCTAACCAAAGAAAGATGAGTTAAGGGCAACCTGGATTTTCAATTTAGCTGGAGCACGGGGACAATTTCCATGCAGGATGATGATATGTGTTACCCTTTGACTTCTGCAGAAGCTGTCTTTGGGCAGGGGGGGTTTACTTGAAGACTCTTGGACTTTGTCCTCTGCATAATCTAACTAGTTCTTCTTTAGATGACTTATTTCCTACACTTCACTGTAGGATGTGATGCTTTTCAAAGTATTTGATGCTAGCCCAAATGTGCTGCCCTGAAAGTTAACAGAAACTTTTGTTTTGTTTTGTTTTTGCCAGCTAACAGTCTACATACAAACCTTGACCATACAAGCAGAATTTGGCCTTAAAGGCTGCACCATAATGTAAGTTGCTGTAATGTTACTAAGAACTCTCAGTGCATTTTAAAATCTATTCATTATCATCTCTATTTCACAGGGCCAAGAGAACTGCTCTGAATCTCTGTTTCCATGATACGCATGCTATTCCCAGTCTTTTATTGTACTTAATAGTTCCCTGAATTAGCTGAATTGTGAGTTCAGGGCTCAGAATCATGAAGGTGTGCCATCTTGGGCTGATGCACTTTCAAATTACTACAATTAAATCTCAATTACAACAATTAAAAGCAAAACAATTAACAATTCTTCAAAAAATTGTTATCTTTTTTTGCAAAAATTGTGGGATTTTTTTTAGCAGCTCAGGTTACTCATTGTTTCCCCTATTCTTCTCCAAAGCCCTGGATACATTTTCTCAGCAGCTCTTTCAATTACAAGCATCAGTGTTATGATTCTTTGTCATGCTTTGTATTTTCCTATCCCAAGACTCTGAATCTGTTCCTTTTCTCTTCCATGTTATCTTTAACCTCTTTATAACAAAAGTGCTGCAAAAGCCATTGGAGAAAGATCAGTCTGTCTGACAACATCATTCTTTGCAGCGTGGTAGGTTTTGAATAGAGGCTTGCAGCTCTGTTATATGAAGCAGCAGATCTTGAACAATGGAGGATAAGCATCAGAAGCATCTTGGGAAAACCTCTGATTTCAAAGTGTTGTAGTGTGAATATGAATTTTAACTAGCAAGAAGAAAAAACAGAGTATCTCCTTGTAGTAAGCTGAGCTCAACCCCATTGAAACTCAAGGGCTAAAGGAACTGTTAAGTACTTGGGACACAATACAAAACAAGTCAATGGAAAAGTTCCTAGTAACTTCAATAGTCATCGAATCAGGTTTTCTAAAGATATGTTTTTCAAGCACTTAGGTACATGAATCTTCCCAAGCATGAGGAGCTAACATAATTGTTGAGCAAATTAGGTATTTATGTGAATAGTTTGGCAATCCTGAGGGAGGGAAGATGCAGCACTGGCAAAAAAGATTGGCCACGCTAAAAGCAACCCCAGAGGGAGGATCAGTGCCCAGCACCCTGAAAGGTTGAAAGCAGAGATGTTGGCTGGAAGCTACCGAGAGCCATCAGCCTCTGATGCCTTTGGGTGTCGAGGGGGAGGCTCGAAGTCGCCTGCAGCAGTGCTAGGTGTTGCGCTTGCGTCCGTAAGGCCTTGGGCCACTGCCTGCAGCGGGACAGCAGCTGGAGCTGCCTGCAGCTCAAAGCATGGGGCTGCTGGCTGGCCTTGCAGAGGCTGCGTGCGTTGTTTCTGGGCCCTTTTCTGCGAGGCTGAATTTTAAGCAGAACTGGGGATTCTGCAGCTTGATTATTTCCCTGGATAGATCTTTCCCTTTCTATTGTTTAAAATAAATAAATAAATGTTAGGGAAAGAGATCTGAAAGATTTACGTTTACAAGGAGGGTTAAACGGTGGTTGCCAAGAACAGCTGGAGTGTGTCTAATGTGCTGCGTCTGTGCCTGGCCTCCACAGACTCGCACAAAGCACTGCTTACGCACAGCTTCATGGCTAAGCAGTGGGAAATAACCAAGAGGAAGAGATGAGCTACATAAAGAGTTATCTTCAAAAGTTCCCTGAATAAAGGCAAAACAAATATTGTGTGCTTCTGAAGCAATGGAGTGTGTGGGGGGGGAGCGTTTCTTGGAGCTGAGTGAGGCTACAAGAAGGACTGTAAATCACGCATCCGCTGCTGGCCCCTAGTCCTGCACTAGCCCAGGAAGATGATGCCACATTTTGTCTTCATGGCTCTTGGTGTCTGGTGGGAAGCACTTCTAGTGTTACGCAGGCTGGAAGGACTGTGTTTTGTTTCAGTTTCCTTTTGCAGAGCTCATTTCATAAGTTTTGTGCAACTCTATTTTTCACCCAGGATAAAAGGCAGGTTGAAATCTAGCTGAAATGTCTGTCCTTGCAGGCAGAGCCTTCATTCCAGAATGGCTTCTCTAAATATTTATAGGCTTGGATCTAAACTTGATGTATATTTGACCTTCATACATATTTCAGTTCTGGCCCACTCTTTGCATTGAATTTAAGCACCTTCTAGCTATGTTTAAATACACGATTTTAGCTGAAAGGGTTGGACATAAAGGAAATTCATAGAGAAAAAGGGGAAAGAGTAACAAAATACCTGTGTATTCATATAATTCATGTAAATATAAATATGTAGCCTTAGATGTATTTGTGGCACTGAAATTATACCCTTAAAGCAGTAGTTTCAACCTTAATTCAGCCTGTGAGGCTCTAAAAATATTCTGTGGCTATAAGGACCTCTTTATATTGAAGCCTGTTAGGAGTAAGCTTACTTTTCTTGCCTTTTGGTGACCTCTTATTGCCTTAAAAGCAATCCGTAGACTTGCAGGGATCCACAGACCATAGTGACTTATTGACAGCTACTGCAGTAATGTGCTTATGGAGAAGTAGAAACATAGGGGTGCCAGCTCTGTCCTCACAGACTGGCTCCTCCTGAGCATCCAGCATCTGCACTGTTGTTGTGAAAGTAAAGTTGACAAATATACCTATGAGGGAGATGTACCACACTATGTATGCATTGCCTCTAGAAAAAGATTTTGCAGGTGAAAAATCCCTGTATTGCACCATCAGACTGTAAGTATACAATACTACCAGCTAGAAGCTGTTGAATTTTAGAAGAAAGGTTTAATTCTCTGTGTTTTGTACCACTGCACGCTAATGCGGGAAATAGTATCTACTGAACCTCTAAGTAATGTATATGATGCATCTTTTTTTTTTCCATGTCCAGCAAAAAAGCAGCTGTCAAAAATTTCAATTTTCTGTTTTAATGCCTTCAAATAACCTTTCCAAATGCTAATTTCCTTGTATGGCATTCTCCAGTAATTTTAGTTAGGGCAATGTAAACGGCATGTAATTTGCAGTTTTGCTTTTTTTTTTTGAGGCACCTCAGCTAGGTTTTTTTTCATAATTACTGTGTTTTTAAATTGATATCAGATTTCCCAACCATATTATTCTAATCACAGTAACAACTTTCAGTTTGCATATTGAATAACAGTCCTTTCACATTATTCAAAATTGGTTTTTATCTGGTGAACTTCTACTATTTTTTTCCTTAGATTCTGACAGTTATTTAATTATCTTGTTAACATGGATCATTTGATTTTATATCAGCTTAAACTGTGGTCTCAATGAGGGTTCATTTTTGCAATATGCTGTGTTGACAGCAAGGTACAGAGAACTCAAATGGATATATATCTTATTAAATGCAGATTTCATTAGCATATTATCTTAATACTCTTTTAAGTTCAATAAATTTCTATGGCACACTTAAAAAGCTATAAGCTTCTTTGTAAAGCTTTGGGTAAACATTTTGAAGCTTTATGTTGGCGTTCATTAGTTTTTGTATATGCGTGCATACAGATTTTTGTTTTTGGCTTTTGAAAATGGCCATCTGTGGCAGGGTGTTTCCTCACCTGCGGTGCAGCTGGTGATAGATTATCCTCCAACAGTGCTTATGGCTGTTGGGCTTGGGGTGATGTTCTTTGCCATACATGCGTTACAAAAACCCACACATTCTTTGGCAATAATCCATTTTGTTTAGGATCAGAATGCTTGAGGAGAGCAATTATATCTTTTTCTTAATGAAATTCTCTAAGTAAAAATAAATCATATTTCTTACATCTCTCATCTCAATATCAGGTAAGTCCTCAAAAGACCCATTCATTTCTGTTGCATCATGGAAAGTAGGTAAGAGTGCTCTATTCAGCAGGAGAGCAAGTTGTATTTAATGCCCTGTCTAAAAGAGAGTGATGGGTTGCCTTATAAATACTACATTTCCTTTGCAATGCCACTTAGGTAGACTACGTCAACATTTTGAATTGGTAGCTAAAGCAAAAAAAAGCTGGGAAAAGACTAAACTGAGCTGGTTATGTTTGTTTGTTCGTTTATTTTTTTCCTGCTGCAGCATTGTTTACCTTTCAGTGTGGATCATTTTGCTTAATCCAGAATGTTTCATTCTGTCTTGGGATGTCTTTTTACCTGTATTTTTTTCAAGAAATAATTTTTTTTTTGAAATTTAAATTTCAAATATATTAGTTTAAATTTCAAATATATTAGTTTAGAAAGATCATTTTTGCTTGAACCAACACTTTTCAAATTATCCATCTGATGAATTTTACACAGCTTTACCCATAAGAAAGCTGGGCTGCTTTGTTGATACAATTCATCTAACATAACAGAAAGGCAAATTTGCAATCAAAAGATTTATAAACCTGTCTGTCTCACAGAAATGTCTGTAAACTTTCATTTATATTTTCTTTATGGTTTTCTTTGCTGCAGTAAATGTTCAGTAGAGCTAATAACTAATTTACTCAGTTTTTTAAATCATAAATTTCCCAATGAACAGAATAGTCCAATTTCTTTTGAGCATTTCATTACTTTTAAATTCTTTGTTCTATTTACACTTTTAAGAACTGTAAATGGGCTTTGGGAAATGTTCTCAAATATTCACTTAAAACTTGTTCTTTTTGTGGGAGCAATCTTGCCAGCAAGCCCATTCCCTGGAATAAACATGGAAGGGAAACACCAAGGGCGCGCAGGAGGGAGTTACGCGAATCCGTGTAAGGAACTGAAGAGCGGAGCAGGAGGCAGCTTTGCCGGGATTGTGAAGGTCGCTGATGCCTGGTGGCCTCTAATGAAAGGAGAGGTTTGGCACTATCCGCCACCTTTCCGTGACTTTCTCCCCTCACAGCTCTCCATGGGCTCGTGTTCCCTGTGTCGGAAGTGCGGGTCGTGTGCGATGGCGCTGCGGGAAGCGGTGGTGCCGGGAGCGGAGCAGGCAGGGGCACCGGGGCATGCGGGAAGCCGCCCTGTCGGGAGCGTGGGCCGCGCTCTGGCGCCTGTGCCGTCTCGGGCTGTGGGCGCCCGTGAGCAGCGGTGCTGCTAGACGCGCTGGAGGGGCGTTCGTTTTGAGCTCCGATCTATCCGGGCAGCCCAGTGACGAGAGGAATTTGCCGTTTACACGTTGCAGTCATAATACAGGGTACCGTGTTAACTGAGAATCACAGAATCACAGAATCGCTGAGGTTGGAAGGGACCTCTGGAGATCATCTAGTCCAACCCCCCTGCTCAAGCAGGGTCACCTAGAGCACATTGCACAGGATTGCATCCAGGCGCGTTTTGAATATCTCCAGAGAAGGAGACTCCACCACCTCTCGGGGCAACCTGTTCCAGTGCTCTGTCACCCTCACAGCGAAGAAGTTTTTCCTCATGTTCAGATGGAAGTGTCTGTGTTTCAGTTTGTGCCCGTTGCCTCGCGTCCTGTCGCTGGGCACCACTGAAAAGAGTCTGGTCCCATCCTCTCGACACCCTCCCTTCACATACTTGTACACGTTGATAAGATCCCCTCTCACCCTTCTCTTCTCCAGGCTAAACAAGCCCAGATCTCTCAGCCTTTCCTCATAAGAGAGATGCTCCAGTTCCCTAATCATCTTTGTGGCCCTTCGCTGGACTTGCTCCAGTAGTGCCACATCCCTCTTGTACTGGGGAGCCCAGAACTGGACGCAGTACTCCAGATGTGGCCTCACCAGGGCTGAGGAGAGGGGGAGAATCACCTCCCTCGACCTGCTGGCAACACTCTTCCTGATGCACCCCAGGATACCATTGGCCTTCTTGGCCACAAGGGCACAGTGCTGCCTCATGCTTAACCTGGTGTCCACCAGCACTCCCAGGTCCTTCTCCGCAGAGCTGCTTTCCAGCAGGTCAACCCCCAACCTGTACTGGTGCCTGGGGTTATTCCTCCCCAGGTGCAGGACCCTGCACTTGCCTTTGTGGAACTTCATGAGGTTCCTCTCCGCCCACCTCTCCAGCCTGTCCAGGGCTCTCCGAATGGCAGCACAGCCCTCCGGTGTATCAGC
The DNA here is from genome assembly GCF_003343035.1 of Apteryx rowi. Lineage (NCBI taxonomy): Eukaryota > Metazoa > Chordata > Aves > Apterygiformes > Apterygidae > Apteryx > Apteryx rowi. The sequence goes on along the minus strand of NW_020447196.1, from coordinate 4,634,743 downwards.
CACTCCTCCCAGTTTGGTATCATCAGCAAACTTGCTGAGGGTGCACTCTGTCCCTTCATCCAGGTCATTGATGAAGAAGTTGAACAAGACTGGACCCAGTACTGACCCCTGGGGGACACCACTAGCTACAGGCCTCCAACTAGACTCTGCACCGCTGATCACAACTCTCTGAGCTCTGCCATTCAGCCAGTTCTCAGCCACCTCACTGTCCACTCATCCAGCCCACACTTCCTGAGCTTGTCTCTGAGGATGTTATGGGAGACAGTGTCAAAAGACTTGCTGAAGTCTAGGTAGACAACATCCACTGCTCTCCCCTCATCTACCCAGCCAGTCATTCCATCAGAGAAGGCTATCAGATTGGTTAGGCATGATTTCCCCTTGGTGAAGCCATGCTGACTACTCCTGATCACCTTTTTGTCCTCCACATGCGTGGAGATGGCCTCCAGGATGAGCTGCTCCATCACCTTTCCAGGGATGCAGGTGAGGCTGACTGGCCTGTAGTTCCCTGGGTCCTCCTTCTTGCCCTTTTTGAAGACTGGGGTGACATTGGCTTTCTTCCAGTCCTCAAGCACCTCTCCTGTTCTCCATGACCTTTCAAAGATGATGGAGAGTGGCTTAGCAATGACATCCGCCAGCTCCCTCAGCACTCGTGGGTGCATCCCATTGGGGCCCATGGATTTGTGGGTGTCAAGTTTGCTTAAATGATCTCTAACCCGATCCTCCTCGACCAAGGGAAAGTCTTCCTTTCTCCAGACTTTGTCTTGCCTCCAGGATCTGGGGTTCCTGAGGGCTGGCTTGAGCAGTAAAGACTGAAGCAAAGAAGGCATTCAGTAATTCTGCCTTCTCTGCATCCTTCGTCACCAGGGCACCCACCCCATTCAGCAAAGGGCCCGCATTTTCCCTAGTCTTCCTCTTGCTACTGAAATGTTTTAATATCTTCTGAGCTTTTTGTTTTAACTGAAATGTATTCAGTCCAGGAAAAGGAAAGAACAAAACTAGAAAACTTTTTTTCCCCCTCAGTATAAATAACCTGCAACTTAGATTTGATTGAAGACTCTCGTGCTGCCTTCATTGCCTCGGAGACCCGTGCTGGTGTTGGCTGCCTTGTCAAGCTGCCTTTGACACTGACACCGCCGTGGCCCACTGTGAAAATGAAGGCACTTCCAGTCTGCTTTTATTGCTGTTTTCAAACTGAAGGGAGAAAAACCCTGCCATCTTTAGGACCAGATCTTGCCTACAGAATTGAATAATTATTAAACCTGTTGCAAAGAAAATGAACGAGTAAAATCAATTGGAAATCTCAAATGAATACATTAGGTGCCATCCAGGCTTGCTGATAAGGGAGAGAGAATATTTTAACTCCACTAATTAAAATAGCATGGAAAGATATCAAAACGTGAGCATGTAGTGCAGAGCTTTTCCCATGTACGTGCTGCGCGTGCTACCGGTCTGGCATGGCCCAGAGCAGGTGGGTTGGCCTTCTCCATGGGTCCCCATGCTTACACATTGCTGGGCGCAGGCTCTCCAGGGTAAATGCAGCAGCAGTGTGAACCCTGCGGCCAGAGCCGTGCTATAGCCCCCCAGCACAACTGCTTTCTGCTCACGCTCTCAGCAGGACATTGGTTTTTCGCTGGTTTTTGTCTGTGGCACCAGCCCCAATGTGTGACTGCGGCCTTCCGCCTGCCCAGGCTGCAATCCACAGCGGGTTTGCTCCGACTGTGCCGCCTGCGTTGCTAGTCAATGCCAGTTTGCTCCTCCTTGTGACAGAGCAGCACTGCCAGGGAAGCTGCTTGTGGTCTGTGCCAGTCTGGGCCCCAAAAACCCACCGTGGCCCCTGCTGCTGGGCTCCCGCATGCCCTGCTGGCTCCGGGGACCGAGGCCACTGCTCCGGAGAAGCTGCGCGCAGCAAGCCAAGCGCAGCTGCGCCTCCCGCAACCCTCTGCTCGCCACGCTGCTGCCACGAACACCTCCGCTTGCTTGATGAAGGGAACCGAGAGACGGGTTCATGCAGCTGTGTTAAGAAAATGCAGTCGCTAAATCGTGCGACGGATCTTATGAGTGCTTTGTTTAGGGAGCAAAGTCAAAGCCAAGAAAGCTGATTTCCTTTTCCCAAGGCAAGCGTGTAACTCCGGACACCTCGTCCGCTCAGACAGGGGGTGGTGAATCGTCTTCCGCTATCACGACCTGCGCTTCTGTGCTTGCTTCTGGTTCCTCTAAATGACTAGAATAAGATGGTTTCTCTTGTTAATTAGAGCCGTTCTTGTAGCAAGAAGGTGAAACCCACACAGGATTTCTCTTGGAACATTAAAATTTGCCCTCCGCTTGAATGTTTTTACACCATCAGTGGTTAGTTGCTAAAAGGACTAAAGCTCTGGGTGCCAAGAATATTAAAATAGTGAGAATTACTGAAATGCTGTCTCAGCACTTCTTTGTGAAGTCTCTTTCATTATACTCATATTACTGTCTATTTGTGGTGTCGTGGAGGACTGCAATCAAAGTGGGCTGAATGCTGTAAAAATGTACATAAATGCACGCGCTCTTCTGAACTCAGCAGGAGCCAGCGTTTGACTCTCAGTCCCTAATTTGTGGAATTTGAAATCTAATTAACATTAAATTGCAACAAAAATACACAAAGACCAGGAGACCGAGGGATGTCTTAGGTGTGCATGGTAGCTCCAGGGCCGGGGCAGCCCTCGTGGCAGAGGGAGGGGGAAGGCGGGTGCTGCTGTGCCGTGTCTGTCCCGTCCCTGCGAGGGCTTTCGTCATGCAGGTGCTACCGCGTGATAAAAGAGGGGGACCACTGGCTGCTCCGTCCTGCTCCCCAGTAAATTCCTTTGCTGTTACCCATACTCACAGCTTTATGTGAGGCATTTGCAAGTGGGAGTTTTTTCCCTTCCAAAAAAAAAAGTAAATAACCAAAAAATGCAGCGAGGCTGATGCTGCTGAAATTTCTCCGCGGATGCCTGGAGCCCAGGGCAGGCGGTGGCTCCCGGGCTGCGAGGGGGCAGCTCCGCGCCACGACAGCGCCTCTGCCGACTCTCTCAAAGTCCTTCAGCCTGGAAAGGGGGCTCTTCCTTCACGCTAGAAATGGACCGCGGTGGTGGCACATCCATGACTAATGTGAAGGGTATATCAAGTACAATTCAACCTTTGAAGCTGGAGGGGAAGAAAAGAGTGAAATTCACTCTCCTCTACTGTAGGTCTCCAATTTCTAATCTGTGATTTCACGGAGGAAAGAAATTGTGTGACTGAACTCCTTTTAGGAACTGGGTCCTTGGCTTATTAACTTGCCTTATGTATAGTCCAATTTCGGGGGGGGGGGGGAACATAAAAAGGGCTGCGTTTGTGTGGGGGTGGTATTATTTTAGAAGACGTCTTAGTTAATTATTATCTACTGAAACATCACCTAGGAGATGGTCTCTCTCTGTCATGCAGCTTGGTACTTCATGCAGTAAAAGTTAACTCTTCTCTAGTTCATTAAATTATGTTGTGGTGAACTTATCTCCTCTGGGTCTCAATTAGGAAATGAAGCCAGTGCCTTTAGAGGAAAAGGCAGAGAACAATCAGAATATACTGAATATATAATTTGATCTGTGGAAACAAGCAGGAGGAAAAATATGGTTGGCAAATGTGTAGGCATTAAGAACGTGTCTCTCAAAGATCCCTATACAGAGGTACAATATGATTAGACCATTACTGTTCATTCGGAGCATGCAGTGCTTTTCAAAATTTGAGTTGTCTTTTAGAAGTTCATTAACTACTGTAAATTTACTGTAGTAAATATTCTTTTTCCTTACTACTCCACTTGTCTCCATTTTAGCATGTCTGGAAACTTGTAGCATGTTGATTCTGTGCTCACTTTCTATTAACATTAATTATAAAACCGTGACAATTTTAGTGATACATTCTAATTTAATTTAACATTTTGTTTTCAATAATATTTTTGTTTTTCCTTTTTAACATAAAGTGTCTAGCAGAAATAGTCTCTGCAGATATTTTTCTGCACAAAAAACGAAAAATCTCTCTTCATGAAATAGTGACAGATGTGTAGAACAGAAAAGGAAGTTATATCAACTTTTGTTTCTCAAAGTTCCTTTCCTACCTCTCTCCTTTGTGGGCTGTGCACATTTTTTGTTCTGTTTCTCTTCCATTTACATGTTTTTCTTTGCTAACAGTAGAAGGCTGTTATTATAATGGTTTGCTAAGGTTTGTTTGTTTTGTTTTTCTCCTACAAAATATAAACCATCTCGAGAAGCATTCAGAGGTACAGAGCAGGTACTGGGGTAGTACGCCACCAGAGCAGGCAGTGACACGGCTGGGTTAACATGCAGCACTGAACACATCGCCAACATATATGTGTTAAAAAATACCTGACTTTGCAAGCTCTTGAGTAACTTAATTACATACTTAATTCCCTTCAATAGCATGAGTATGAGCAGCTCATAGATGCAGAATAATTGGAATTGTAATTAGGTAGCAACTTAAGGATGTCTCTTGTTTACAAGGTAATAACATGTTCGGAGCTAAATGAATGGAGGGGCTGGTTTCAATTTAACAGCGTGTAAAAAATCTGTTGATTGGTTTCTAATATTAATCTTGACTGTTCACATTATTTGGCTGTGCCCACCTAAGTGAATTTTGTGGCTGAGGTAACTGTGTGTGTTTGGGGCATCTGAACGGGATCCCAGTCCTGCTTAGGTTCTCACTGACAAAAGTCTTCAGGGTGGAGTTTTGAACAATTATAGTGGACTACATTAAAGTCAAAATGAGTACAGAATTGCTTTGCTATAACAGGCATTTTACAAAAATTACAGTACCTACCCACACGTGCATACATTTACTTTTGTGACTGTTTGGATATTCACCTTTTCATTTGTTTACAACTGAGTAGTGAAATGAAAGTGTTTTCTTGCATAAGGTAAGCATCATATTTTTCCTAACAACTGCACATACAATTAGGAGGACCCAATTAAAGTTGCATTTGGTTCGCACAGAGCAACAGTGATTGCTGTCTGTAATTTCTCCTGTGGCTTGACTTATGGGCATTAAGCTCTGTAGAACTTTATTAGCAAATCTCAAGTAAAGGGAAAAAACAGTTTCCAAGCTGGAAAGCAGAACACAGGATCTTGGCCATTGAGCACCTCACACTTCTGGAGACGAGGAGTGACTTCCTCCTGCTTCCACGCCCCCTCAACACCCATTGTGGAAACACAAGTCTAAAAATAGTCTAAAATAATTCTAAATCCAAATATGCGTTTGTTTGTCCCAAGCAATAATATTTGCACTATGATTTTGTAAAGCTCAATAGTGTCAACCATTAGGCCAAATGGAAAGAGAAAAGTTAGTGAATTAGGGCATAGAAGGAATAGGACATTGAAACACAGGTGCCTTCTTGAAGGACGAGGAGTTTCAATCAGTCATAACCTGCTTTCCACCCCCCCCCCATGAGGCTGTTCAGTTCCCACTTCTCCATAAAGGGTCCTGGTGTCCCTGCACAGCCTGTGTTACTCTCCTTGTGTGTGTGCACGCGTACGCACACCTCACGTGCTGGAGCACAGCATGTTTCACTCTCATCGTTTAGCGATACCCAGAGTCTGTAAACACTGGTCTCTTGGCTAATGTGCTGCAAAGAGCAAAACATCAGACACCCAGTGCCTGCAAAGAGTTTTACAATAAAATGTGTGGTTGTCAACTGAAAAGCAGAAACAGAAGCCCTAAAGGACTCCTTTTTTGTGGCTATGAATAGCCCGTGGATAGCGATTCTGAAAAAAGGGGAAGAGAGACCGTCTGAATTGTCTTAATCAGCAGAAGTGGCAATGGCGTAAGGGCCCGGCTGTAGCATTCCTCCCTTAAACACCGCATAGGTCTCCTGAAGTGGTTAAGACCAAAAAGGGACAAAGATAGGACGTAATTCTGCAAGGTGCAGAATACACTGACTCTCGTCCAGTGAAGCACTTCAAGCATCTGCATAGACCTAAGAGTCAGGCGCTTTGTGGATATTTAAGTTCCTTTCTGCATTGATGCTGGGAGCTCGCCGCTCATAGGATGCGGCCTGTACCGAATAAGATTAAAGTCATTTAGTCACCTTGCATATGTCAAGTAGTGACAGATCCAAAACCTGTCACTTACTTTCAAAAATAAATAATTATTAATATGGAGAAAATGACACTGATGTCTACAACGAGTATTTCTCTAGGGCCTATACAAGAAAAATTATTTGGCTGTTTGTGCCCTCTTGAATGGTGCTAAAGCAATAGTTAACTGATGCTTTTGATGCTGATACACAAACAAAGCCATAATAGAGAAGGAAGCCACCTTTAATTTCAAGCTCCACTAGAATCGTGAAAGGAAAATTAATGTTTACTAAATGAAAAAGGATGATACTAGTGGAGAGAGGAGGTTTTGTTTAAGCTTTTAGAGGAACATTAATAACTTTGAGAAGTGGAAACATACATTATAAAACATTTTAAAATGCCATTAAATTTAGAAAGTCCAGAAAGTCTTTTAAACTTACCTAAGCTCCTCAAAATGGTATCAGGTTTTCAAATCAAACAAACTGAATGAAAGCTAACATACATGAGGAAACTTGCTGGTGCCAACACATTTTCTGTGAAAAAATCTATAAAGATTCATATTGAGAATGAATGTTTTGAGGTGAAATGAAGGTCTGCTGATCAACTTTTGTGGGCTTCTGCACTGCCTCTGCAAATTCCCAGGCGGATTTCAGAAGCATGCCGGTTTGTTCCCCAGGAACATGCTTCGTAAACCTGCCATTCGCAGAGTCTTCTGACATATCACCGTATTGTTGAGCTTGCCTGTGATATGTTGCCAGGCACCACGAGCGAATGCAGCTCTGAGATGGCAGGTCACTTTTTATTTTGCCAGACACAACAAAGGAGTGTCAACCTCTGACAGTTTCTAAAAGTAGGCTTTAAAAGAACTATCAAACTGTTTCTTTTAACCAGTCAGTATCTGAGAATAAATGCTCACAGAAAAAGAGCGGATTGAGAAACTTGTGGAAGCTGAAATTGCACTGTGTGAGTCTGATTTAGCACTATATCTCTCCGATTTTATGCTGATAAATGTTGTTGGGATTAGGTGACACTGGCTTTATGCCATCAAATAAATGGCAATGGATGTGAGTTCAGCTATCTGATGCGTGCGTGCACCACTGCCGTGGGATTAGAGCAGCGGCCAGAAATGTGCTGGGTTTTGTGATAATCTCACAGTTAATGTGCTTTGGTCTTGCATTTTTGTCTTAGGCTCTCATGGTGCTGAGGCACCTCAGTTGCCCTGCAGAGAGCTGGAGTTCTGCTGTGTGATAGGGAGGGGAGGTGTTCAGCAGGTGCCTTGCCGGCTGTAACACAGTCCATGGACTGGGTTATACCCGTAGCTGTCGGGCCGGACAGGGACAGACCTCAGGAGCTTTGCATCCCGGTTGCCCAGTCGAACACAGAAGTGCTCAGGCCACACCGTGAGGCACGTGCTGATGGGAACACTGGCACTCTAAAGGCTGACCCGAGATGTTACTGCTTAAGAGCTATATTTGCTTTAATGGGCTGTGGACTAGAAAGTAACTGACTTTTCAACTGCTAAACCATGTTAACAGAAACTGTAGAAAAAATGTAATGCTCTCCAAATGCCACGTCATAAACAAATGCTGTAGTTATGAGCCTGCCAAGGAGATAGCATAGTCATGAGAGCAGGGAAGTGCTGTAGGAGAAAATCTCTGTATATTACACATGATAAAACACCATACCCATGCTCACTTTGACCACTGAACTGCAGTTCTTCTCAAAATAACTGCGCTGGCAATGTGGTGCAGGCTTTCCTTTGTAACTGGCTGGACAGCTTTTGATGCCCCATAGGAGACTGATGAAGACCCTGCCAAAGATTCCTTTCAGTATAAAAAACAAACAGGTTCACAGCCAATCTGCCACAGAACCATGGCAAGCAACAGAAAAGGGCAGGCCATATTCGTAATAGCACCTAAGAGCCCGATTCCCTCAGAAGTGCCTTGCTTTAGCAGACTCCACTAACTGCAGATGGTTGGGAACTAGGCTGCACACAGGGAAGTTATCTGCTGGGGAAAGCTCAGCTAAAGGAGACTCAGAAGAAGGTCCATCCGCGCTTGCGTTGGCGGGAGCTAGCCCTGCCCACCTCACGGTGCGCCTCTTCTGCTCGAGAAGGGTATCCCACAGCCCGCTTACCTGGCCCACGGCTACCCGGTTCTTTTGTTTGTGACTTTTGAAGCAGATTAAACAACTCTCCCAGTTTATAAAGAGAAGTAAGATGCAAATTGTAGGAAAATTACTTTGAAATTATAGATTGATGGCAGCTCATTTTCAATTGTATTTATGAAAAAGTTTCCAGTATGACAAGCAAGCACATTGTGCACTAAGATGTATTATGGAAATGTGCAGCTAACATGGAGTCATGTGCACAGGACTGTAATTTGTGGGTAACAAGGTATATGTGTTCTGAATAAGTAATTAAGAGAACATTACAGTACTGCTGTAGTAATGGTATTTGCTCTAGAGCTACTGCGGTATTCAGTAAGATATCTGCACCCTGACTCCCTTGGGCCTTCAGGTTTGTTATAGCAGTCACATGCCAACCCTGTCTTCTCTCCTTCCTCCCTCTCCTACCTTTCACACCCTAATAAAGCAGAAAATAAAGAAGCAGACAGCATTATGTCAGGATCTGGTGGATGAAGGAAAGGGAGGAGTCACTGCAGAATCTCAGCCATGAGTCTTGGGCTTGGTTATACTCATGCTTGGCTTTCAACTTCTAAAATAGTGCAAAGGCCAATATTGCCGTTCTAGTCCCTGTTTTCACCCTTTTGGAGCTTTCACCACATGAACCCTTTGAGATGTATTTTCCACCTTTTACCTGCTCCCAGAGAAGTGTCTGTACATGTCTATCTTATAAGTTTTAACAGAAAACTCTTATATGCTTTTGAATTCAGTAACCATATGGAGAGAAAAAAACAATTGTTTCCAGTGGACTTATTCACCATATATAGAGAAATTTCCTACATGAATATAGACAGGTGTAATAATATATAAGCACACATACATACACCAGATTCATATGTATATGTGTGCATATATTAAAATATATAGGAACAGAAATATTAATGCTCCCCGTTTTTTATTTGGTAACACCTCCTATTAGAAATGCCATTTTAGAGTATCCCTTCTCTTCTGACTGAAGCCCACAGAGCACAAGGTTTACAGCTGCAGATACTGCAGCCCTGGTGCACTTATTGGTGGTGGTCGTCGTGCTCGTGACCGCAGCCCTGGCTCCGGCCCGGGGCTCGGACGTTTCGGCTGAGTTTGAACCGCGCCTCAGGGCTGTGAGCAGCAGCGGCACCTCTGGACTCTCCTCTCGCTTCCTGGCGTCGCTTGCCCGAGCGGCGCCGCCTCGTACCACCAAACGCAGCGCTCAGGAATCCAAGGCCTGAGCGGCGTTGGAGGCCTTTGCAAAATACGGAAGATAATTCTGCATTAGCCCTGCGTTAGCCCCGTAGCCCTGTCGGCGCTGTCACCGCGCGTCCTGGCCGTGAGGACGCGTGCCGTGACGCCGCACGCAGCGCCCGGACAGGCCCCGCCGTGCTCACGCCGCGGCTCCGGGACAAAGGCAGCGCTGGAGTGGCTGCATATGTACAGTTACTGTCCGGTTTTTGCGTGCTTAATATCCTAGCACAGACAGAAGATTCATATATGCATGGTTTATTAGCATTAGAATGGGGGTGTATGTGTTAAATTTTGCTTGTGCATCGTGTGAAAATGTGTTTGACTTACCCAAAACAAATATCTTACTGTCGCTATTTAAAAATAAAAGCGTGATTACTGCAGAAGCAAAGTTTTATGTAATTCAGGGAGAACAATTAGAAGGGCATTACATTTCTGTCCTGCGTACGACTGTCCCTCCTTCATACCAGCTCTGAGCCCGAGCCCCTGCCTCCTCCAGCCTGCTCCAGAGTAGTAACGCTCTCAGTGGAAGCCCAGAAGATATCATTCATAAGTGAAGTTATAGTCTGTTTAATGACCAGAAGAATATCTATTGAATTTAATATATTGGCTTGGGAAAACTGTTCTGCCCACTCTTAATGGTTGTCTGTCATATATATAACTGCTCAGAGTGAAGCACATTATATAAATAAAACTATACAGACAGTATGTTTGTCAGTCAGGAAAAAGGCTCTACACCCACTATCCAGGGCATATATACTTTGTAAGCATTGGTTTCCAACAGATAAATGTAATCAAGGTTTATACGCTCACAGAAGCCAACAGGATGGGATTGTTTCACTCGAAAGATCAGAAGAAAATTGTAACTAATGTTGTGGAAAATTACTTTGATATTGCTTTCTCAGTACAGCATCACAATTAGGTAGCAATGTGAAGCACAGGGAAAGAATAAATGAATAGTAACAAATCAACACAAACAGCTACTGTCAGGAGTACTTTGCTCAGTGAAAGTAATGTAAGCATTACTTAAAGTTTTATGACTGTGGATTTTATACTGGTTTAAGTAGTACATCAAGGTCTCACCATCATGCTTGCTAGGACTAAAACAATCAAGAACAATTTCCAGAACAGACAGATAAAACTAAAGTACCAAAGTATTTTTATTAATCTTGTTTCATAAGTTGCACCACCTTAAATTAAAGATGACTGAACATACTAACAGTGAAAAATGTCCTTTTGGTCAATGTAAAATTCTGCTATGCTGCTTTTCAGTGGAAAATCTACTTTACTGACTTTTCTACAGCTTTTCTGGAGAGATTCCAATGCCTGGTAAATGCATTTTGCTACATAGTAACTACATGGGAAATACAAAACCAAAGGCTAATCAAATAAAACTTTGCCATACAGAATCTGTTGTCCTACGTAGCTTAATGACACATGCATTTGTTCAAATCCACTGAGGGAGCAATCAGACAAGCAAACTATAGCAATATCCAATCTCCATGAGAAACAGACACTTTTAGGAGCAAGATGTTCTGAACAAGGGAAGGAAAGCATCCTTTTCAGCACACCAAAAATTTGTCTTGTGATTGACAGATTTTCATAGGAGTCCATCTAGTAAGGAAATATGCCTACCACTCTTTTTAATGAAATGAATGGATATTTTTCCTGTGTTCTTTAAGCTGTCCAATATGCTTTAGTGATAACTAGTATCATTTTCAGAAGCAGTGAATATGAGGAGTTTCTGAACCCACTGGGAGCTGCAAGTGCTTAATGCACATGAAAATCAGCCAAACAGAAATAAGAGTAATTGTACTGAGCACCTTTTACTCTAGGGTGCAGTCTGACTCCTATTAACATAAAAAGTAATTGAATGCGAGTATCAAGCATTTGATTACGCACCTTTGGCAGTAGCAGCGCAGTCAGGACATTCATTTTCAAGGCATGCAGAGCCTTATCCACAAAAATCTAACATATTAGTGACCAAGGTCCCTCACTGGGTGGGGGAGGAGAGCAGAAACCTCAGTTCAAACTTGCTTTTACCTAAATGTGCTTGGTTGTCCCCTTCTACATTTATATCCTTCTCAAAAAATCACTTCACAGTGTATCCCAATCAGTAGTCAGTGTTCAAGAGCTTCGGGACCGAAGGAGCAGAGCTAAGGCAGGTCAAGATGAGGGGCCAGTGAGGAAAAAGCAGGGAAGAGCTTGCCCAGGCTGTTTTTGAGGCACCATGAGAAATTCCTTTTCTTTCAGAAGCAAGCAGCTAACATTTTAATATAAAGTTACACACACTAAGATGCATTAGAGTACTTCCTGCATGTGCTGTCCGTCTGTCTGTCCCTCGCCATGTCTTTCCACTCACCCCCAACCTACTGTCCTGTTTCAGTCAAAGCTGTAAGATGGACAGAAGTCTCCAAGATGTAACTGTCTCCTAAGCTTGGTGGAAACTGGTGGCTGGATAGAAGGAAGGATCCCAAACTAGGGACCCTACTGACGAGAAGGACGTACATCGAGCCAGGAATTACCGGTTCTGTTTCACTTGCCAGCTGGCCTCTTAGTCTGTGTATAATAGTACAGTTGGCCAAGGCCTGTAAGCTCCTCGTCCCGCCATGTGTTAGGAGAGGAGGGTGTTGGACATACAGAGAGGGGAGAATTAGGTGACTGGAGGGGAACTTCGGAGATTATAGGTAGGGAGAACAGAGCAGTGAGGACAGGCTGGGGTAGAAAGGGAACGGAATAAAAGCCTTCAGGAAATCGGTTAAATAATAAATAAATAAATAAATAAAAACATGTTTTGTGCACAGGCATAATTTAAGTGCTAGGTGACTGTCTGAACAGGAGTGCCACTGGGTCTTTATAAAGGGGATTTGACACACCGTCACAGGTAGATCTAGTCAGGACACTGAAACATTACCCACCCCCACGTGTCTGACGTCTTCCTCCACAACCCTCTGCCAGCGGATTACAACCCGGCAGGTTAACTTCAATTTTATGGTAATAACCTTCTAGAGGAGAAAAGGGGAAATGATTCTTTCCCAATCACTAGATCCTCTGGATTTGGGGGCACTTCATTTTCAAAAGATAATATGGCCTGATGAGGTCACAGTTTTGTTTCTAAATCCTATAGATTATAGCAGAACTACAGCATATCAAGTTCTAATATATAGCTAATAACAGTTAAAAGGTGGATCTGTTCTCAGTGTAAAAACAAAGCACATTTACTAGGTGGGAAGGCAGGCCCTTGACAGTACACTTGAGGTCTCGATGGTAGAGGTGCCTGACTGATTTCTGTCTTGCATGCATTTTGTGCAATCACAGCTAAACCAGTGAGCTTTTACAGTGAATTTATGGAGTTTTAATTTCCATATTCTCCTATTAACGTACAGACTTCATAGCAGTATTGATTCCAAATGAATGTGCACAGGGTCGAATGTGGCCAGTAGTTCCAGTTTTAATACGTAAGTTGTTTTGCATCTAGGTATACGAAAATAAATTACAAAAGCACTGAAGTGACTGGTAATCCTCTGCTTTCCGTGACACCATGCTGATTCATAATGTCTATAGTTTCAGTTGAGTGGCTGCTTTCAAAATTGGTGTGCAGTTGGACTAAATAATAAATATATTAAGGTATAGATTTTTTAGTGACATGGAAATAAGCACTTAATAAACCTGGACACAGAAAATAGCACTTAATGTAATGATTTAAGAATTCTCTGTGTTAGGGTTCAGATCCTTTAAAACTGTTAGTAATACTTTATCTTTAAAATGTACACCATGCCTACTGTATGATGAAGATAACAATTAAATAGACTTTTTATAAAATAACTGTTTAGTGAAAGGAGAATTCCTATGCATATAGGAGAAAACACAATGACCAACCCTCTGCATGGAGGAGCATTATGAAGAGATTAGAGTAACAGCGCCAGCATTTGTCTAGGTCCTGAATCAGCCTTCGTTACAGCCTTAATCATAGAAAAAACTTACTGTAAGTAAATCAAGAGAAGTTTTGTGCATTTTCATACTTCTTGAACATTCCTTATTTAAAAGGAAACCACTATTTTAGCCCACAGTTTCCTAGTTCTCACATTAACTTGGTCTCTTTGGTTCTTAGTAACACATTAGTAACATGGGAAGATGGCACACTTATGCATGAAATTTATGAAGAGTTCAATGGAATTTATATACATTAAAGGAATACATCCTAAGTTATTTTAAGTTTCTTGCATGAGTCTTTGAATGCATCTCTTTCTTTGTGTCTCAATGACACACTGAATAGCATATACAGGCAAGGGTGGATTCAGAGGCATGTATTTGCAGGAATTTCTAGATTTACAGTGGTGGAACTGGCAGCAGAAATCCTTGGCAAAGATTCCTGCATAACTGGTCAATTGTTTCTTGAAACTGCTTTTTAAGCAAACTCCCCCCCCTTTTTTTTTCAGAAAGTGTTAATCAACCCTAAAATAGCCTTCATTAAAAAATAACACATCTGTGCTCAGGCAACCTCTGGGAAATATGTAAAGCTGTTAAGGATATAAGTATGTCATATTGAACATGAAAGAGCAAGTGAGCCAAACAGAAATAGAAATGCTAACCTGGTGTCTGCTGATGAACTATTTCTTCTGGATCCTGCAGATGAATGAAGACAACAAGCCCAGCTGCTCCAAACAGCAAGATGAAGGAGAACATACATGTCAGCCTCATAATTATTGTTCTCAGATCAATCCAGTTTGGACCCAGGAAAAGGACCTCTTGCAATCTCCAGGATGCTCTTCACTCATAGTCTCATCCTCTCATTGGAAGTCTGGCATAATATGTCTGCAAGAGGTAAAAAAACCAAATCTCTAAAACTTAACACAAAGACGATTTATTTTTTAAAGGTAGATTAGTAGATTTGAGTTCTTGTTTAGACCAAATAACTGATATCTCTAGTATTTGTTGAACTTAATTGCAGTTATCTAGCTAATTTCTGCCCCACTGGTTTCTTTTTAATTATGAATATGTCACTTTTTTTTTTTACCAGTTTGAAAATACAGTGTGGGATAACATTAAAAAATGTAATATGGGGAAAATGCCGTGACACAGAAACCTCTCTTAAGAGCTTGCTTGCTTCAAGTCAAGCATGTGTCACTTTTTATTTTTCACTGGTTAAACAATATGAAAACCATGAAATGAGATGATGTGGGGAAAATGATCACACAGGCTGCACCTTGCATGTCAGACCTGGAGAGAATGACAAACTGGCAGCTGCCTGCTTCATCCTTGGAAAAATAGATGAACCAAGCCCTGCCGAAAAATAGTTGAACCGAGCACAGGTCACTGGGCAGCCTGTTTGCGAAGCTCTGTGGGAATGTCGATCCAGGGATGCCGTGCACTCCAAGGGAAATGCCACTCCCAGTGCTCGGATCACCTTTTCTGGGCTTGCACAAAGCATTAGAAAATAGAGCGCGAGGAGCAAGGCAGCTGTGTGTGGCCGGAGAGCCGGATGGGGGCAACGGTTGTGGCTCTCCTGGGAATTCTGTGAGCAAATTTCTGGGCTTGGTTCTGCAAATTCTCACTGCTCCCTGTAACACTTGCAGTGACGTGTAGTGCTGGGGAAATGGCAACAGCTCTAATCCCAAATGGGCAGACTGCGTGTGTTTCTAAACCCCTCACTGAGCACAGCCCTTAGGCAAATTCTTCACTTTAAGCACATGAACAGTCCCACTGGAACAAATGTCCATTCTGGTAAGATACTGAGAAGCAAAGAAATGAAAGAACGAGAACCAGAGAGGAAAGTCATTAGTGTTGCTATGTGGTATTTATTGTAATTAATACAATGCAGTATGTATACAATATGTATTGTTATTCATTACAATAAATGCTACACAAGTGTGCTAGTCCTGTGTTTTCCACTAATGTGTAGGAAAACCCATTAGAGCACAGGCAGTGGAACAAGTTCCCAGAAATGTAACTGGATTTCCTATCAGCAAAGCATTTAACATAAGGACTCAGGCTGGAGATCAGCGATGGACCTCAAGGGCAGCAATCACTTTGCATTTATCATATTTCTAATTGGAAATGTGAGCTGGTCTAAAGGAAGGTTTTTGAAAGTGGTTTTGATTTAGAAAGGAGGTTTTAAGTACAGAAAGACTGTATAACATTAGTTTGCAGGGAGAATGGCTTGTGGAATGATGATGACTCAAAGTAATTATTCCAGTGAAAGCCTTTAAAGAGTTGTCCTCAATGTGCCTGGAATATTTGGCGTTAGTGGCAACTTCTTTGTTTTTCATGGTTCCCATAACTGGGTTTTAATTTTCGGGAGTGTATTAATGTTTTAGATTTCTAAAATGCACCAAGTAAGAACAGTAGTTGTGCAATGAAGTCATTCCTGTGACTCTGACTGATGAGGTTATTTAATGGCAATTATGTTTATTCAGTTTGTAAAGCAGCCCCGAGGTAAGCTCCAGGCCAGAAACATTCCTAGATGCTTGTATCTTAAGTGAATGCAAAGCACTAAGTTTTCTCTACACATAGGCAAATTCAACTTTACTTTCTGTTACAAATTATGGAAGGTGTTAGCTGTGCATTTTTACAACTTTTTTGCTTAAACCTTTCTCACCTCTTTAAAAGCTAAAGCAAAGAACTAAGTTTTTCAGCACTAACAAAGCCAAATCCTTTTGGGTCCTTGTGTGGGTCCATCTGAGTATGTTATGTGCACATGTGTATGTATATATGTGTGTGTGTATATACCTATATATGTGTGTATATATATATATGGATATGGACATGGATGGCTCTTTAGCACATGTATTTATTGTATATATACATTTTTTTATATGTATGTATGTATGTATGTTTGTATAATACTAACCAAATTCTAGCCAAATGCTATCTCTTAAGCCCTATCTAGGGGAGTGAAATTGGGGAAGTGTGAGGATTAGTCTTCCAAGTAATTGCATTACAGTTGCAAACACTGTTGTTATGACCAGACAATTAGGAAACATGAACAACTCTACCTCAGTTTTACTACAGAAGTTCTGTATGGTAAATTGTCAGTGGATCGGATAAATGGCCAAATCCACCTGCGGCAAGGTTGGTACAACACCAAAATCATGCCATCGTTTTGTGAAACCGTTCACTCAGAGCTTTCTAAGAATTGTTTTGGTTCCTCAACATATGTTTCCCAGTTTCTAACCTGTTTATGCTCCCTGCATGCCTCTGGGGAGGAGAATGCTACTATCCCAGCCTTGCAGGAGAGCTGTGGGGTAAATTTCTTGCTCAAGTTTATATGGAAAGGCTGTGATGGAGCAGAGGTGGAAGGGTCTCCCAGCCGCTACGCTGGCGTCCCCGGAGCTGCACGTTCTGCTGTGAATGCCGAGGCAGCTGGTGGGACGGAGCTGGAAGGAGACCCATGATCATCATTCAAGAGAGCACAGCATTAAAAATCCACTCCCAAATAACAGGGGTTTTGTATTTGCTTAACGCTGAGTTTTAAGGTCATTTTTTATGTGAATTACACCCTTGAGCAAATATGGGTTTCTAAAACAATTATTATTAGCTTAAAATGCTAAATCATTTCCCCTTTTTTGATTTGTTGAAATATTTTTGTTTGAAGTAAAAGCAGCATCAAGAAAGAAGGTCCCTAGCCAGTTTCTAATTAGTGTGAGAAATGCCACAACAGCAGTTTCTGTCAGTTATAATGTTTACATTATTGCATATCCTATAGGATATCCTTGCTCAGGATCACATAACCTTTTAGGTTAGACACTACAAAGTCTTAAAGAGACCCCTCAGGATGCAACAGTGACGAAAGCTACAGGAAAGCATATACTGAAAGGAGAAAAGGCCACATGTAATTACATTCCTCCAAAGAAAGACTACTGCGTATTCCTTGTTTTAGTTACACATCTTTGCGAGGAGCGAATGTACAGAGAGTCCAAGAAGGAGAAAGAAAGAGCCTCTTTCCTCCCCACAAAACACAAACTTCCGAGATCTTTAAACTATGGGTCTGGGCTTTTCCCATCTCTGTTCTCCTGTAATTATTTTTTCAATCAGTTGACTTTAATTAACCTGTCCTAGGAGAGCAAAACCTGGTGAATGAGAATGCCTGTTTTATATATGCTGAGCATGTGCCCCCGAGCCCTCCTAGACTGGCCGCTGACTTACAGGAGCAGAGAAACTCTGGCAGCAGCTAGCACCGACTGATAAATGCAAATGAAGTGTCCTCCTGAAGAAAACATTGGAAAATGTTGTTTAAGCTCAAATCGTGTCATTTTAAAGATGGATTAGATAAAAAAACAACAACAAAAATGCCTGAGTGGGGCATCAGCTAGCAGTTTCTTCCGGCAATGGCACAGGAGGGAGTCGGGCTGGCTAGCGCAGGATCTGGGAGCTTTGCCTTCACTCTCCCGCACGGACAGAACGGTCCCTGCGGCGCCTCTTGACCTTATGCATTGGATTTGTAGTCACATTCTTTAACCATGCCCCTCAAAATG
The DNA here is from genome assembly GCF_003343035.1 of Apteryx rowi. NCBI lineage: Eukaryota > Metazoa > Chordata > Aves > Apterygiformes > Apterygidae > Apteryx > Apteryx rowi. The sequence goes on along the minus strand of NW_020447196.1, from coordinate 4,616,793 downwards.
GGCAATAAAATATTTGAGAGTACAAGAAGATAAGGTTGCAAGCAGCTTCCAGTCTAAACTCCCATTTTCAGCAGCCCTGAACTTATTAAACAGATGGAGAGTGGTTTACCAGAACGTGCAATAATGAATTGAAATGTGTAACAATTTATTCTTCCTTTATACACTTCTGTGGTGGATAAAACTCCTATGTATCAATATATGTTTTCCCAAGCTTTCCCTTTACTTTCCCATATCTGCTGCCCTTGAAAGCAGCAGAAGTACATGTATATGCTGATAATAATTAGCACTCAGATAGCACTTTCCAGTTCAAAGACATTCATTAATCACTGTAATACTCCTATAATGGTGAGGTAAAGAAGTATGAGCATCAGGTAGGAGAATAGGTGTTGCACCATTAAAGCAAACATTTTAAGAAAAAAAGATGCACAGCTTTAGGTAAAAATCATACAAATAAGTTTGTGGAAAAGCTTTGAATATTTTAGCAAAATTTTCAGAGATCAAATCTTTTATTTGCAAACATAGAAACAGGACTAATTCCCTCCTGCTCCCAAGCAGCACTGAAAGCAAGTTAGAAAGATATTGCAAACCAGTATGATGGGAAAGATGTTTTAGTTGTTTAACTGGAGATGCAGTACTGGGTCGTGCGTACACGGAGTCAGTTCTGAACATGGGTTACCTGCTGCTTCTCATGGAAAGGTCTGGGTCATAAAAGGAAGCCCTCAGTCTTCTGACAAAGCAATTTTTGTTTTAAATTGAAATTAAAATGATTAAAATGGAGATTAAAATCTGAGAAGAGTGACATTGAGAGTGGTGCTTTGTAGGTCTGCTTTTCTGCAGTTGCCCTCTGGAAGCCTAATGGCTGAACATTTTTACTGGGAGCTATTTGACATCATGATCATGGATCATCAAAGAAAGGCAAAAAGAGATAGTTTTCTACAATGACATTGTAAAGCACAAATGTCTCTGTTGTTTAATTCCTCCTTGGAGATGCGCTGGCCAGGCTGCGTTGGGGGCTCTGTCTGGTAGCACATGGTTGTTTCTTCATTCATGAGCTGTCATGAGACATCACATTTTCTCCCTAATCTACCAACAAGTCTGTGTGAAGAATGATGTTGATAATATAATAACCTGCTAAGAGCACGATGTAATTCTTCAGGTAGAAACTCAGGGATTGCCTTTGGTCCATGTTGAAAAGGATCTTCCCCTAACAGTGGCCGCTAGTTGATGCTTCAGAGGACAGCGCCGAAAGCCGAGCAGTGCAGAGCGGTAGGACATCTCGCCCCCAAGAAGGGGGCTGCCAGTCTTTAGTTGAGGTCACTGTCTTTGTACGTGGGCAGCATACCTGAGGCTGTCTTAGGAAAAATAATGTCAGGCATACGGCTTGCACAGCAACACAACCAGTTGCTTCCCAAGAGCTCAGTCTCTCGTGGAGGACAGGGGGAAAGGCTGGTGGACAAGAGTGCCCAGGCCCTTCTTTCTCTCCGTTGGCTACTCAGAGACACTGCAGCAGTCAAGTTATCCGCCCCCTTGTGCAAACGGATGCAACTGAGCTTTCACACCCCACTGCTTGCTGGTGACCAGCTAAACTAGACCGAAGATGACAGAAGCCGTGCCAAGTAAAGAACGGAAGAGGCTTTCTTCCTACGTGGTGCCAAGGGGAGGTGAGGACCTGGGACGCAGCAGGACTCTGGTTCACTACAAGGCACCCGCGTACTCTCCCTTCTCCGGACTGTGCTGCAAGGCGCCCGTGCAGCTCCAAGGCAAGCGAGGAGGGCGGACTAATGACAGTGTCAGGTTTACATTACCATATACATCAGCAAGTCAACAGAATACCTAAGTTGTTTGCAAACATCTACTGATTACTAAATTGGACAATTACAAATCACCTATGAATCAATGTAAACATCTGGTTCACATGTATGCGGCAAACTTCATTTCTCATGCTGTGCAAGCTGCAACAACTCGCCCCACTCCCCTGAGTTGATAGCAGGCTGCCAGCTTAGAGCAGAGTCAAATCCCACTGTTTTATTTAAAGGCAGGCAGCAGTATGCAGGTATCTATGTGTTTTCAAAGCAGGGATTGATGTGCTGCCACCAGGCACCTTGTGTTCAACTGCAGACCACTTACTGAGGAGCAGAGATTAGCTTGGACACAGCTCTACGCTGCCCTGGCTATACGGTTCTTGGGATGAGACGGAGCTGTGTATGTGGTGCCCTGCGGCTCTCTGTGGAGGTGCGGGTATGTGCAGAGCTCTCCAAAGAAACAAATTCAGAGAGAGATTTTTATAAAGGCATAAATATTTTTATCAATAAAACTTTACCTAATAGAAATTAAAAAATCTATATTGAATTTCAGCACTCCCCTAGCGGATATGGGGAAGTTTGACTGGGAGGTGTTTGCAGCTGGGATCTATGATGGGTTTTTGTTTTCTGTTGTATTTTGTTTTGTATGTCCTGAAAGAGCGTCATAGTGGAGCGCTCACTTTTATGTGATATTAAAATGATTTTATTTAGGCTGTGTAATATGGTTAGAGACTGGGATAGTGACAGTGGGCAATTAGCTGAATAGAAAAAATCCAAAATACTATTACTACAAGAATATTAGAAAAAGATTTGCTATTATTACTGAAATTATCACTTCTAGACATATTAGCTGTGTTTCTATGAGTTGTACGAGCAACCGCTTCTCCTCAGATCTGAAGCTGAGCCAAGCATGCATTTCCTTACTTCAAAGCACTTACAGAGGCAAAAGGCCTTAAAAAAGATGGGGTACTAAGTTTTCCTATCATTCAAGTATCCACTCTCTGCTTTACCCCTGACTTCTAGACCAGGCTTGTCATGACATTTACAGAAGAAAAAAGGATTTATAAACATTATTCATATCCACCAGTAAAACCAACTTTTTATAGCAGTTTTACAAATGCAGACTCTGTACTAAAGGTAGAGATATTAAAAGTCCTATCATTCTGTAGCAGTCAGCACTTCTTGGAAATAGGAAATGCAAATTAATCCTGAGTATTATGCCCCAAATCCTCTAGCTTCTATAGCATAGAGAGAAGTAGGAAACTATTAATCCCATGGCTGCTTCCATTCTCCAAATGTTCATCTTTGGGTGCTGGATTTTCTGTCACTGTGTTCTTGCTCAGTTACCACTACAACAAAAACTTTGATATTCACTGAGATACTTGGGAAAAGAAAAATTTGTTTCCAGTTGGTATTTCAAAACAAAACATTTTAATTTTGTTTTACGTATTTCAACTTCATCTGTAATGTTGTTCTTCATGTAAAACCAAAAAAGAAATATTTTGAAGAAGGATGAGACAAGAAATTTTTACTTGAATCTGTTCAGAATGCCCAGGCCCTGAAATCTCCCACAGATTCTTTACTGAAAAAATTTGGATTCATATTTTTCATTCATGGCCCATACGGGGAAAGGAGTTACACCCGGTTCTATGAAATCGTCAATGAAACCAAAGCTTGCTCTGGCTCCGGGAGGTCTGTGGCAACCATAAGCAAAACAAACGCGCAGGCGGGGAGCGGTGGCGCGGCCGCAGCCCCCGTGCAGGGTCGGGCCGTGCGGGGCAGGGGCGCAGAAGCCCCCCTGGCTCTGGAGGGTGCGCCGAGCGGCCTGGCAGCGCTGCGCATGCAGCAGCCAGTTCAGCAGCCTGAGTTCAAAGCAGAGAAAGCACACCTGCCTAGTGGGGTTTTACGTAGCGTTGCTTGCAGCCCTCAGGTTTCCTAAGAAGCGCTTGCAGAGGCAGGAACCGGCGTTCCCGCGAATTAGACCTGCTGCCCCCGGTGAGCAGGCACCTCTCCTTCCCGCAGCCTGGTGAGTAACTCCCACGTCCCAGCCAACGCGAAGGAACGAGCCGAACTGGCCACCTACGTCACCTGCCACCCGTCACGCATCAGCAGCGTCACCGTAAGTTAGGCAGAGCCTACTGCCTTCTGACAGCCCTGTTCTCCAGTCACTGATGTCATTACGCATCTTGGCTTTCAGCATCTCTTAGAAAAGAGAAATGTTCCAATTAGGCAAAATGGGGATTTCTCAATATGAAGAGAATCCTGAAAATTACAGGAGCCTCTTTTGCTCGCATATATATGAATCCATGTTCTGCAAAAAAGCAGAAAAAGCTTTCCTCAATCTTTTTTTTTAAAAACCAAATCAAGTATCACATAAAGCGAATATCACATTTTCAAAAGGTTTTTTTTAGATGACTGCACAATTGTATGACAGGGATGACTGCACCTCTCTGAAATATTCTTCTGCAGTTCTCCTAGAGGTGCTTCACTCATCTCTTCTGTAGGTTTCTTAGCTATTGTAAATAAAAATGCCGTCTTTCAGAAGGTACGAAAGCACCCGGAGTAAGCTGGGCTTCCAGAGGTGCCCAAGCAAGTAACCCATCCTACGCAGATTCCCTCCTTTATGTCAGTATTAAGCAAATGTACATTGAAGTTTGGTTTTATAGATTAATTTTTCTGTGAAGTTGTTGATACTGTTGTCATAAGAAGAAAAGAGGACAGAGGTAAAAGATTTTATGATTTGCTGTATATATATACATATATATGTATGTATATACATATATATATGTATGTAGTTGAACAATACGTTCCTAACTGTCGGGTAAATGCTTTATTCACATGCCAAACTTCTTGGCATCATGAGATTTTAAGCAGTTTTTACAACAGCAATTTGGAGTGCTTTTATCTTTGTGTGGGGGCCCTGCCTTCCAACGTTACAGCTTTACTTTGTGCCGTAGCTAACATGGTACATGTAATATGGTGTGGAGGTTCATTTTCCTGAATATTATTTCCTTCTCCTAGAAGATGAAATTATTTTAAGTGGAGATCCTTTTCTGGGAGTCTTAAGCCAGGAAGAAGGACATAAAAACTGTAGAACGGTCCTTGTAAGCTAGGTATTGAAAACCTTTGTCATAAGTGAGGGTGGTTTTAATTCTGCACTTGAGGAAACAAAACACAACAAAATTTCTGCAAAAGCAGACGGAAAACAGTCTCCTGGCTCACAGTGTGTCTAGTTCATTGTGATGCTACTATGGTTACTTCAGGAGAAAGAAAATAGCCTTCATAACCCTGAAATCCAACATGCTGCTGCGGCAGCTGAGTGGGTTCCTTTATTGACTAAAGCAATTTTCAAAACGGTGTACATCTGACTGTTTTCACCTAATACTAGCTCTCTTAATCCTTCTAGCCATGATGACTAATTTGTTTCTTATTGAAATTTTACAAATGCTTTCTCCCTAATGAGAGATCGCCATCTGTTTAGTCAAGGTACTTTTTCACTTAGACTATGCATGTATGTCAGAGATAAATTATTTCCTGTTGTTCTTGATTTGGGCAGTTGAAACAAAGCAGCTAATTAAAAGGAGATATTCTATAAGTAGACCTAGTTGGAAAACCATTTTTTTTTCTTCTCTAAGGTGCCTGCTACACTTCCTTTCCATCTGAAAAATTTTCCCCATGATATATTGCAAAACAACTGAAACAAATATTTTCATTTTATTTTGAAGTGCAATTTCTACACCAAATGAAATAGAATTTGTTTTGCATTAAGCTGCCATGCTATTGCAGTGTATCAAAGGAAGCTGCGCTGACTGCTGACGGATTAGTTGGCGTGAGTGTACAGAGACGGGGCCGTACTGTGAGTGCAGCTGGATGGGCCGGAGAGGTCTGCAGCGGGGCCGGAGCCCCTCCGCCTCACCTGCCACCTGGCAGCAAGGGGGAGAAGTCCCTAGGTGGGTGGAGAGAGCTCCTAGGTGCAGGGAAGAAAAATATTGTTTGGGCTTTGCCAGCACTTAAAGAGGAGCAGGACAGTCGCTATACGAGGCAGCGGAAGGCTTGCATGTGATGCACGTCTGGGTCTTCCTTACCTGCATGCTCCATACACCCAAACATCTGCTCCAAAGTTCGGAGCAATCAGAGGAAATGCATGGATTTAGAGCAACTAGACAGTCTTTTAAATGGAAGAGGATTTTCAATAGTGAGCTATAATGAGAACCTTGAATAGCTATCAACTCTCCCTTTAAAATCTGTTCTGCAATGCTAGTAGAAGGGGAGAATATTACTATTTGGTTTGCTGTTATTCAGTTATTTTTAAGAACCTCTTATCAGATTTGTAATAAGAACAGATAAGGCAACTAGCTGCTAGGCATACTTCTGTGCTGTAAATACTGGAGATCATTAAATGTCACCGGGAAAGTTGCTGTTGTTACATGGATACCCTATAGGAATGGATATACTCTCTTGACTCGGTGCATTTGACATCAGGCTGTTTTGCAACTCTCTCTCTTCTCAGCCTCTGTATGTGGCGAGATCTCTCTCAAAACCTCTGTCCTTTCCTCCCCCTTTTCGCTATAACGTAGAGAGGCGTAATGCTGCTCCTGAAGGTGGATCTCAGTTTGTCAAAGATGTCTGTGACACAGAAGAATCTTCCAGGGGACGAAAAACGTTTTCTGGTATTCGTTTGCACGGTGCCAATGATTTGGCTGTACTGTCAAGACACTTACTGGGCAGTTAGCTTCAGCTAGTTCACTGAGAAGATAATATAAAACAGGGGGTTTTGTAATGTAGCTGTTCGGCGTGCTTATCTCTGCATCAGACGGGGGTATTCTCGCTGCGGGGGCTGGCTCGCGGGCCCGGCGCTGGCGTCTCTTGTCCCCGCGTGTGCGCGGTCTCGCCCGGGGGCTGGCTCTGCCCAGGGAGTCTGACAAGACTTTGTGGCTGGGGGAGGAAGACATTACTGCCAAGGGCAAATATTTGCATTCATCACTGAAATTGCAGCATTCGCTTTCAAAGAACGTGACTGAAGCCCAGAGAAATTAATGTTAGTTTTCTGATGTTAGTCTCATTTAATGGTTCTGTAAGAAGTGCCGGAAGAACTGGGTTTTGACTGGAGATGCTGTGTTGTATGTCGCAAGCAGTAGAGGAAAGTTAAGACGAAATAGGTGTGGAGATTACTTGCTGGAGTAAGACTTGATAGGACTAATCTCAAAGAGAGTCTGCATACACAGAAGCATCAGTATTTGTCCTGCCACCAATAGTACTTGCCAAAGTTTATCTTTTTTCTTCTCATGCTTCCTATCAATATAATATCTGGGTGCCTCACAATCTTCAGTGTTTCTTCTTACAGTACTTTTCCAAAGGAAAGAAGTAATTGCATCTTTTCTTTTTTTTTTTTTTAATGTAGGGATGCACCATTGACAGGGAGAAGGTACGCGATTTGCCCAAAGTCATTCACGATATTTCCCATGAAAGCAGTGGCTGATGCTAGTTTTCTCATGGTAGAGGTAAAGACTGTAATCGTGAATTCATTAGTGGTAGATGAAGCTAAACTTATCCAAATATTTTATATATTTTTTTTCAAATATCTGAACAAATATTTATCTTTTAAATACAAAAAATATATGGGGAAAATGTGTGTCTGAGGGAGCATTTCCTACTAGTAGTAATACTAGGGTAGTGTCACTATTGATCTACTCTTAATTCCACAAAGCTTGAAGAACCTTGAAAAAAACAAACAAATGGTATTGTAATGCAAAAGGTGACCCCTAAAAAGTGAAGGCTAGAGTCAAGGGAGCGGGGGTACTGCCAGCTGCTATAGGTCTTGTTTCACACCTGCAACCTTCTGAGCACTGCCGCTCTCATAGCAATTAAGGGACGTCTAACTCTGTAAATGAACAGTGTGCTGTCTTAAAGTTCTTGCTACAAAGTTCTTGTACCTAGGTGAGTTTTTTATTCTACACACACAGTTTGATAGAAAAAAAAAATATTTGCATTTTCAGGTCTTTGGTTTCCTTAAGCTTTCCTTAAGCTCAGGTGGCAACAACTAACTGTTACCCACAGATTACGATAGAAAATAGGGCCAAAGGGGCTCAGCAGTTTTTTTGCTTTGTCCCCACTATAGGTTATCCCCAGGATAAACTAGAGAAACTACACTTAAACCAGTGCTAAAAGATTATCTAATCTGTCCACAAAAAGACCAACCACAGAGATTCCACAGCCTCCTAAGAATTTTTAAAGAAATGTTTATTTTTATACTAATTTCTGCTTTTATCACCCCCCAATTATTTCATGATGAAGAAACTACAGAAGCATGCTGTATGTCAGCCAGGACTGCTGAGCAGTGCGGAGAGCCAAGCAGGCCCCCAGGCTGCCGCCCGTGCCCAACGCCAGCGGCTCTCCCCGTCCGTGCTTCACCCCGCTCAACACGATACAGCGATGGAGTGCGAGTCCTCATCCCACCGAGTTCAGTTTCGATATTGTGTCCGTAAGTCCAGAAAACCACCTCCAACCCACTCTGGTGGTTGACAGCTTCTTAAATCTTGCTCTTGCACAAAAATTTCCTACAAAACCACAAGTTTGCCCATATAAAAACTGATGATGTCTGTCCCCCACAAACTCCAGCAGTAGAAAAATCCTCCGAAACTTAATTCTGACTATTTGTCCTTCCTATGCTATGCACTAGTGCGTCACGGTTTCACTTCCTACACTTTCAAGAAGCATTTCACAGATAGCGTTCTGCAGTGAAGCACATGGAAACATTTACATCCGGAGCTCGGAGGCTCCCTTCTGCCTCCCATTCTTGGGAATTAACCTTGCCTCTTCTGCGTGGGCACTTTTTCACTCCGAGCCATTCCACAACCGAAAGAAATTGCTAAGCCCACAGTGCATAAATATTGGTATTAAGTTATCCAAATTTAAAATCAAGACCTTAAAAATAAAATACTTACTGACCTTTTAACTCATATATAATTAAAACCAGTTCTAATGTTGTGCATATAAATAATAGATAGCTGTTTTCACAGATCAATGCCTTCTCCTGCTTTATAAGAAACATTTTTAAGCAAAATTATTGTGCCTTTAAGTTTAATAGGAAAATTTGATGTGTTAGCAACTATAGGTTGATCTCTGTACATTTTTCAATTGTAAATTGCACTTTAAAAATGCAAACAATTATTAATATTGATTTGGACTAAAACAATATTGAATTTCAATATATTTCTGGCTCTTTTATGAATTACCCTGCACAGCCAGTGTGATTATGATGAAAGAGTATTTGCACGCTCAATTTCTTTTTAGCAAGAAACCTTGAAGAGTGCAAGTTGTGTTCAGGCTGATAATGATAAACCTATACATTCAAGGAAAATAAGACTACCTTAAAAAATCTCAACTGAAGCATAAAAAATTAATATTTCATCCTATGTATGCAGTTCCTATATCATGCTTGCTGAACTTTTGTTATTAACAAACACTGAGAATTTAGTCAGAATACAGATCACTGCCTGAGACCTCTGTTTTGGTTATGCATCACATGCAATTATCAAACGATGTCAATCCATCATTCCAATTTCCTGTGACTAAGCAAAGAGAAGAATACATTCATGTCCTAGAACGCTGTAATGCGCCCATTTATTTAAGTGCCATTAAAGCCATGTTTCTGCTCTGCGGCTGGCACAAACATTTCATAGCTCTGTTGCTACAGGGTTTTGAGCCTTTCCTCCGGTCTCAGCGATAATCTCAAGGCCTGTTTGCCACTTGCTTGCTCCGGTGCCCTTGCATCTGCCTGGCAGCCTCCTCGGAGGGCAGGTGCTCAGCCGGTCGCTGCACGAGCTGCGGGTGCTCCCGCGCGCACCCGGAGCCCCAGCCCCAGCTGTCTGCAGCACGGAAACCCCTGCCCCGGGGGAAAAGACGTCAAAGAGAGATTTTTGTAGGAATGGATTTCCAGAAAAATTTAACTTATGGGAACGTTAAATGGTGCCTTTTTTTTGGGGGGGGGGGGGCTGCTAATCTCTTCGAAAAATGTGGTGCAGAAAATTTCTGGGCTGCTGAGGGTTTTCTCGGCTGGCTGAGGGCCCTAGTTCTGCCCGCCTCTGCCTGCCTCCGCGGCAGTGCGGCCGGGCGCGGGGTGCTCCCGGCCGCCCGCAGCCTCCGCAAAGGCGCCGTCGCGCTCGCTTTCTGCCGAAAGTGGAACCCGCAGAGCACAGCAGGCGGCAGCCAGAGAAGCCATCGCTTTGGTTTTGCCAGTGAAAAACATATTTTGCCAAACTTCATGTTTCCACATAGAAAACTTCAGTTTTCCGAAAAGGGCATTTTCTTACTGAAAAATCATTCTGCTGGAAAATTCCCCAACCAGCTCTTTTTCTGGAACTTACTCCCACATAGGTTGAAAATAACCCAAACTTGGTGACTTTCCAGTCATGTTACAAAAGCTCATGTTTTACTGGTGTCTCTGGAGAAGGCTGGAGGTGCGCTGCTTTGCTCCGGGGGGGGCGAGCTGGCTGGCCAAGTTTCTGTAGCGCTGCTTTGAGGGCTGCTGAGCCTTAATTCAATTGCATGTAATGAATGATTAATCATATTAAGGCACTTAACCTTGAATAGTGTTGTACTTATAAATAAAATAAAATCCAGAAAGCATTTATGACATTTAATATTTTTAAACCTCATTATTTTGGAAAGCATGATTCAAGAGTTTTGAGCACTTGAAATGGGTAAGCCAGAAAAATGAAATGGAGCATGATTTTTCTTTATTGTACATGACAGAGGTATCTTCTAGTATAATTTCACCCATCTATGAATAGAGTAGCAGAGTACCTACAAGCAAATGCCTTTGTGTTCCTTCATTTCACAGGTAATCTTGTTTCACAGGTTTATGCTCAGGTTCCCCTAAAACTCTAGTCACCGCTCACTGTTATTTCTCATTGTAATAGCACGGCGGTTTTGGTTAAAGCCAGGCGGTTTGCTTTGTCAGAATGGCTTTCTAACACAACGGTAGCTTTCAGAAAATGGATTCTTTTGTCATAATTTTGTGATGTAGAAAGCAAACTCCCTGACAAAGTCAAATTCTGTGCCCTATACTGGTAATACTAATAGTGTGGATATAACTATAATTATATACGTGTTGCGTGAAATGTACTATATATTGATACAAGATGCACCTAAAGACTCCAGTCTCCAGGAAAAAAACAGGGGCTGCATTAGTTTCACTCAGTAATGCATATCATCATTCCTCCCAGCAGATAAAAGTCTGGTTTTTAAGAAAGAAGAAAAATGTTCCTGTTAATTTTTCCTTAGCTCGATTCAGAGCTGCTTATTCACTAGATACTCTTTAACCAGATGAATTCTGGATACACATCAGAGTTTGTACCCTGCAGCGGCCACGCCTGTGGCTGACGCGCTAACTCTGGGCTCTGGAGCCCAGGAATAACACGACGGCTGACTCCTAAAGGATTCCCCACCGGGTGCCTTTATCGGACAGGAGAAACCATGCCAGCCGGCAGGGGATGGGGCTCTATTTTATTGCATTATAAGTGATCTACACCGCTAATAACTATACACCCTATCTTCACTGCACTGTATTTCTCAGGAAATTCCTTTTATCATCCTGCTTTTAGGCAGTGAATTTTAGTTCTCCATGGTCACGCTCTGCTTTGTGCTACCCGTGAGATTTTCTCCTGACTCCCTCAACCCAGAATTCACGTGCAAGTTCACTGAAAGCAACTCCTGGCTCCCAGCACCTTTCTTGCCAGATCCATGCCTCTACTTGTGCTAGCAAAAGGGAAATATCCAGAACCCCGAAATCTGGCTGTTAGTAATCCCTGTGTGTCCTGCTGCCTCATCAGGTGACAACTCATGGTTTTCAGTGCGATTCCAATGGAAGAAAAGCAGCATAATGTTTCAGAATAATGTATTTTTTAAGTCAAATCAGCCTGCATGTCAGGCATGTTATTTCTATTCCACTTGCAATTAGCAATGTGTGGGTTGACTGCTAGTGATAAGCTGTGGTTAGAACTGAAACTTAGCTTTGCTGCTCTGAGTGTTACGTGTTGCTGTGAAAGTTCAATCTAACAAACTACAGGAGCCATTAAAGGATCTCCCTTGGCTCCAGATAGCAACGTCTGAGCTCGGCAGCCCTCTTCAGGGGTAGCAATGACTGGAGTTTATGTACATTCACCACGGTGAAAATTACAGCTTTGCCCTTACCCTGACGTGCTGTGTGTGCCTACAGGGGCTGGACCACAGCATTAGATCCCCCAGATATGTAGGTATAACAGAGAGGTTAAGTGCAGCATTTCCAGCTTCGCTCTGGACTTGCCCAGCTTCCAGCCAGCCCACCCCATCTTCCTTTATTATTTATAATTATTTATTATTTATTTTTACAGATGAATCCCTTTTCAGCAGCATCACGACCGTATTATTAAATGTTGCACTCCAGTACAGGGAGGATCTGAGACCTCTTCAAACCATCGGCTCTGAGTTCGTGTGTTTCCAGCACACGTAACGTGAACACAGCACTAAGGAGATTCTTATCCACATCGATATACTGTAGCCGCTCCAGTATCATAACTGTGGACAAAATATTATTAGGGATCGGTTACACAGAATGAATCGAGAGCCTGGGGACTAACGCATGTAAAGTGTGCATCTGCTGGTTCCTGCCCATGATGTATTTGTGTTTTAGGGACCTACTGAAACATAAAGAGCTATTTTGGCTTGCACCATTCGTGGTAGCTTCTTTGCTGCCTCCATTTATCTTTTTCTCCTTCTTGCTTCACCCTGTTTTTCTTATTACACTGATGTATAATGAGCAGCTTCCTGTTAAGGTGTTTTAATGTCAAAGACATTAAAGCGATAACCCAGGGGACTCGGGGAACGCAGACGAGCAGCGACAGCAGGCAGAGGGGGCAGCACCTCCGCGGTGGAGGCATCTGCACGCTGAGAGCGGGCGGCTATTTCTAAACTGTTCTGAGAAGTTTCTAAGAAAAGCAACCTTATTGTCAGAGCCTTCACTTATCTGTAAAAGGATTCAAGCACACAGGAGAAAAAAATCAGGAGCCTATGACTCCGGAGGGAAGAAAGCGGAAGAGCTGCCCGCGTGGCGAGAGGGTGGCGCGAGGTGGGCGACGCCACGCGCCCGGCGCTCGCTCGGGGGCACGGAGGCCGGGCCGGGAAGGGGAAACCCCTCTGGCGACGCCGGGCAAGGAGACCCCGTAGCGCTCCCGCGGGGCCGGTCGTGCTCGCTCGACAGACTGTTCACCGCTGGCTAAAGCAGTACGGCCCAACGATGAACACCAGCTTCGCACTAAAAAACACTGTAAGAACTCAAACCGTCTTATCGTAGGAGAAACTCCCACCGCTGCAGAGGCGCTCCCGAAGCCCGCGGTGGTGCCCGCGGCAAGGCAGCACGCTCTCCGCCAGACCGGCTGGCTCCGACTCGCCCCGGGACGCCCCCGCCTGCCCCTGGCGCAGGGAGAGAGGAAGAGCCAGCAACTGTTTTTCTCCCGCCGAGCGCTGCTGGCCGCGGATTTGCTGCCCTTCAGAATGTTATGGCTAATGCACGAAGGATTGCGCCTCTCCAGACGCTCAACTTTTTGCTAGCTTGAGACTTAAAAAAACCCGCCATGAATCTGTCTTTGGCTCTTGGTCTCCAGGCAGGTAACCTTTACCGCATGTGCCGCGCTGGCACTAGTTGTCTAGCCTGCACCGTGTTTATCAGCCGCACTCACGTCCTGCGTGTATTGCAGCCTCTTAAATCCTGTATATTTACTCTTAGATACCCCCCCCCCCAATAAATACAAAACTAAATGGCAACTGTATCTTTTGGAGAAACAGCCAGAAAGTGTCTAGGCAACAGTTTGTGCTGAATTTTTCTCCTTGGCCCCTTATATATCATTGGTGTATCTTTCAAGACACCTCTGGGGACTTGAAGCTCATTTTCCATCATCATTAGTGAGAAACTTATCCTTGTGTTTCTTTTCATTGATGTCTAATACAGGAATGAGAAGAAGTGCTGTATATTCACCCTCTTTTTAACTTGATGATGCCATATGCAAATAATTAAACAAGGCACAAAAGCAATAGTTAAAAATTCTCCAAAACTTCCTCATTAAACTAAGCAATTATTGGCAAGAAGAAAGAGCTCTGAACTCTCTCCCTCCACATGCATGATAAAATACCCACATCTTGCACATGTTTAATTTTTGCCCAGGAGGAGAAAAAGTACATTTAATTACCTTTGAGGGCGAGGACAGCACGGTGGGTGCCTAGATGGTGACATTCAGTGTGTCGGTGAGGCGGCTGTGACTTTGCATGGGAACCGCTGGGATACCGTGCGCGAGGTCACATCTCTGCACCCGACTGGTGGGAACGTTAACTGAGTTCCAGCTACGTCATGGGCTCCCCGCGAGAAAATGATTCCTCACGCTCTAGGGCCACGATTCGCGACTTGGTAGCCGCACAGCTCACGCAGTTAATACTTCTAGCCATTTCGTCCTGCCTGCTGCGTTACGCCGGCGCAATGTCCCTGCAGCCGGGCAGTGAGGTGACCTGAGGAAACCGACTCAGCTGAGAAATAGTTCATCAGAAAAGAATGGCACCAAAAGAAAGCAATATTTATGGAGGTAAATATATTTTCAAAGCACGGAACTAGATTAAATCCCTCCATGTTCTATTCCTGCCATACAGTTTCTCTCTTCAGTCACCTACACAGCCCTTGTCACGTAAGTAACTAAGATTTTCACAGTCTGGAGTTGTGAAAACAATGTTGCTGTTCCCATTTTACAAATGAGAAACGGAGGCAGAGAAAACTGCAGAACATGCCTAGAGAAATGGGAACGAGAAGAGCCTGAGTTTGGATTTTCCACGGTTCAGGTAAATGTTCTGCTGAATCATCTTCCTTTTCCTTAGTTACTGAAGAATAATGAAAAAGGTAAAATGTTTATTTTATACATACGAGGAAACTGGATATGCAAATCTGAAAAAAGCAATAGAAGTTTTTTAAACTTATAATCAGAAGTTGTGTAAATCTGCCAAGAACTTCAGTTAAGCAACTGTTTTGCACTAGATGCGATATAGGTTAGTGGTTTCAGCAAATAAACAGGTAATTAACTGAAACTCCTTTTGTTCTAGCTGACAACATAAAAGCAACGAGAGAGAGAGAGAGAGAAGAAAAAAAATCACTTGGGAGTAGTACGGCATCTTTCAAGATTTCCAGCGTAATACACACAGATGGTACTCGGGAGGTTTTCTGGTGCTAATGAAGAGGTGTCAGACTGACAACACCCAAACTTGACGTCCAACATTTATTTGCCGAAAAGGCACAATAGCAGAAGCAGCAGCTCAACTTGCCTTTCCCAAACACTCATTCCTTTAACCAGTGGACATCTGTGGAAGGAAGGCCACGTACATTTAGTCTCTCTTCTTTGCCAGCAGCAGTGTAGCCTGATCCACAGGGCTGCTGCGCTAAAGCACTGCTTTCCTTTACTGCAATAGTTAATCCTGCGTGCCGGGAGATGTGAATTTATGTGGCATCTTCCAGCAGCAGGATGTACCTCAACCCAGCTTCTCCCACTGTCTCCTTGCGCCATTACCATCAGTAAAGTTATTATTATTTGACTCAGTTTTTGGAATGGCAAAGTCAAAGCTTTTATTTACATAACACAAAGTTTTACAAAAGACCAAGCAGTGAACAAGTTCAGCAATCAGGTCTGCAAGGTGCTCAGCACCTTTTTTAGGCTGGTCTCCTGGTGGCTGGCGTACGAGGAGCACGGTTAGCGCTTCGGCAGAAATGCGATCCCAAGGTCTCTGGAAGGCGCTGGGAGGTGGATGTGCAGCGTGTTTAGCAGGCAGCAACGCAAATCGCAAACCCACCAGCGGCGAAAGGCCTCGCTGCGGTGTCTGTTACTGCCGCCTTGTTTGCCAAATAAGTTATCTGTAAACTCTGCCATCATTAAAATTCTCCACAGTGACACCGGCGCTTTCGCTGGAACATTTTGTCGAAGCTTGCAAATGGAATTATCTGCTATGACTGCTCTTTTGAGCAGCGTAAATCTTCAACAACAGTCCTAAATAAACCTGTGATATACAGGGCATGGAACACCTATTTTTATAAATATCTCTGCAGTGGAACACTAGAGGTAGGAAGAATAAATTACAAGCAAGAAAATGGCATTTTAAAACGCGCTCTAACCCTGCTTGCTCCCACTCTCTCTGCACTGCTTTACATTAACTTAACTCCAGCCTATGGCAAGGCAAAGGTCACAGTTTTTATTTACATAACACAAAGTTTCTAAATAACAAGCATTAAAGAAGTAAACCTTGGCAGAAAAAAGAAATGTCTGAACCAGAAATAATAATTTAGCCTGTGAGGCCAGAAAGACATCAGCATTGGGGAATAATATGCCATTTTAACAAAGATATATAAGTGCTATCACCTGAATATAGTGGAAACACAGTCTCCCTGCTGGGGAAATAATCTCTCATTTCAGTTGAGGGGCACCAAATTACTCTCTGGTGCCGTGTAAGTGCTCATTGCTCAGCACCTCGCCACACACGGGACAACGCCGTTCCTTCTTCAGGCCAGGACTACTGCTCCTCCGTGCTCTTACAGGCCACGGCCCCACCTCACAGCACCGCAGTTTTAGCCATTTAGAAAGGACCAGAAAGCTCTGCCACATCCCACCACTATAATTCAAGAGACTCTCCATCACCTTACAGCACCTCCAGGAACGAGGAAGTAGTGCTTCTGTTCCGTTTCACCCAACCCCAATCTTTGTCTCCTCTTAACATTGGTCTTTTTTGACAGTTTTGGGGTAGGAGAATCTGGGCAAGCAAAAGAGTCTATAAAATTTGTGTGTGTGATAGTGATGTTCCAGGTGTCTTATTATAGGACAGGTAACGAATATAACAGGTCTTATCCAGAAGAAACAGTTGCATCACACTGTCCAAAGGAGATGCATAGCTGTAAAGCAATACCTAGATAACGGTGCTCTTATGCTGAGTTAGACAACAGAACTTGCTGTGCTATACTGTTGTCTTTAAATAATGCAGGGCAGGTATGATAAACCCAGTCATGTGTCAGGGAGCTTGGATCATCTTCTGCCTGTCTGAGAGATGGCTTTTGTCACCCTTGCAGTATAACTTCTATGCAGCAGCTGTGACTGCTACAGGCACTATTGGCAGGGGAAAACACACAGCTTTTTAGGCACTGACCATGGTGAAGGATGATTGGGAAGAAATACAGAATTCATTTTCTGGATCACCTTCCACTCCCAGCAAATGAGAAGTACATATGGATGTTTTCATTTTTCACACTACACTGCTGTCCCACAGGCCCAGGCTTTGTAACTAGAGTCAACTCAACAGTCAGTTGGTATTCATTACACCAAACCCGAGCAAGGAATTTCTAAAGGTCTTAAGGAGAGCATATTTGGTTTCTCATGCTTGAGAGAAACTTTGGAAGAATCCCAAGCATGGAAAGAAAAAGGGATAGGAATTTTTGACTTGCAGTGAGCGATATCTGCACATACACATCTCCTGTGTTACTGTATTTTAGAAGGGCTTTTGCAAATGATGAGATGTGACCAGCCCCCCCCAGTTTCTCAGAGATGTAGCAAAGCCTTGCTTCTCTTTTGTAATTCAGGGGCTATGGTAATAATACTTGCATTATATGCTCAGTTAGATTACCCTTCCCAGAGGCAATGCTCCAACCTGCTCCTATGGGTACTCAGATGCTAAAAATGCTGTCTGTGAGAAAACAGGTGAAACAGATCCTGCTCCACTCAGCCCTTATCAGTCCCAGGTGCTCAGGGTAGCTGTCACCAAAAGCACTCAAGGCCTTTGCAAGGCCCATGGTGGAGCTGCTTCCTTATCCCTGGTGCAGCCCCTTAGGGGATGGTGCCACCTATTCACCTGCAGAGGCCATGCGGCAGAGACAGCAGCACGGAGAGCATGAAAGGGGCATATCTGGCATGGGTGAGTAGCGCTGTGAAAGGCCCTGCCTAGCATGGTAGAGATGGGCAATGTGGGGCTGCTGCCTGGAAGGTATAAGATAAGGATGAATGATGTAGGAATGCATCATGTGCAAAGAAGCAGCTGGAGACCAAAGTAGCAGTAAGAGCACGGAAAGAAAAGGTTGAGATTGAAAAGGGAGTTTGAGTCCTGGGTGGGGGGTAGTGTCTGCAGAGCGGAGCCAGGGGAGGAAGAAGCACAGAGAAAAGTGGGATCCCAAAATGGAGAAGAGACTCTAGTGGTATGGGGGCAAAGGGGAGACATCTATGGACCTTGTATCCTGGGCAGGTAAATCACCCTCCACCTTTTCTCTGTCCCGTATACCGTGCAGTCTCTTGCCCCCAGCCCGCGCAGCAGCTGAGGGCTCCCTATTGCCATGTAACACCTCGAAGGCGCCTGCCTGGCGCGGATGGTGTGGGCTCTGGCAGCCAGCGCACCAGCCTCAGCAGTTCAGGAAACATCTTGCAGCCTTTTGGGTTGGAAGGTGCAATGCTGACATCCTGTTACCTGCTGAAAGGATCTACCTGAGCATAGACCCAGCACAGCGCTCCTCACACGGGACTCTCTTGGATCCTGCCCTGTCTTTATAAAAGCATATGCAAATTAATGAGCATATTCATTATTAATAATGACATAAATATAAGAAAGCCTTTTAAATAAACACTTGAAAGAGTACTAAGCCCCCTACCAGCATGAAGTTTAAGAGTTGAGCAGCAAAATGCAGTAGAAAATTGTGCCTGAAAGGAACAGATGTTTTAAATGAATGCTTTCAGGACACTGAACTAAAACATAATTCAAACACACACAGAAGACATATAGACTGTCTTCTCATAGCACAACCCCCTGAAATACCTATACAAGTAACCTTGTTTTGGATCAGCAAAGCTTATTCTATTTATTAAATCAATAAGTGTAAAGCCCATAGACCATTCTAGTTATCAACCTCTTCCAAATGAATATCCCAACTATTTCTAATCACAACAATCCGATTTCCATTATTTTGACCTCCTTCTACTTTGGCTGGATCAATAATGCCTGATGTAATAATTTATCAACACATACTGGGAAAATTATTGATTCTACTTGTACACATTAGCTGGGAGAAAAATATGCCAGGTTGTGCCTTCAGTCTAAATGCCTTTCTAGGCTTAAATTAAGCTGCATTCTGTGTCCGGATGAAGGATATTAGCGCCGTACATAAAAGAAATTGCTGTAGCAGAAATGGATGTTTTACTTGCCCCAGTTCCCCGATACTTTTATGGCACCCATCGCTGCAGTATCTGGTTTTCATACTCTAATAGCTTTGCGCGCTCCCTCGCTCTGCCTCCGCCTCCCGCCCCTTGCGCACGCCGAGCGCAGCACCGCGATCTGATGCTTCCCATCGCGTCTCTTGGGGAGGCTGAACTTGAGGCCAACGGGAGATTTCATTTAGTTGAGAGCCGCACTGTATGTGTAGGCAGCTTTCACATAAACCCTGGATGTTCAGAGTGATCAAAAGCCTGCATGTCTAATAGGGTAGGAGGTAGGATTAACATTAGGCCATGTGTGTTTGTAGGTGTGGGCTTCAGTGAAAACAGTGTTTGAAAGAAGATGAAAGAAATCTGTATGTTACGTATAATACATTATATTTTCTGTCAGACAGTATTACGCCTGAGAGCTATCAATCCCCATTCATGTGCAAAAATCAAACACATGGAGATCACGCTAATTTTATTTAACAGCTTCATGCTAACAGTACCTTGCAGGGAGGAAAATCAAAATAGTGCTTAAAAAAAAAAAAAAGCGCTGAGTCATTAAGAGGAATGAAACATTGGGAACATCCCTTCCTCCAGCAGCTATAACCTGTCAGCAAATTACTTATCTAACCTATGTGTTGTAATAGCCAAGTGTAGTTGCTTTTTCATATCCTATTGTTTCAGGAGGAGATGAAGGGACTTAAAAATTGCAAATGTTTCTCCCCTTAGATGCAAGAGCATAAATCACTGGTAATACTGAGCTCTCTGCCTCATATTGATTCCTTTGTGAACTAAGCCAGATGGGTTCAGATATGAGCATGATCTAATATTCCCCTTAGCTTGATTTATAGATTTCTTTGTGCATTACCTGACCATAAATGAGTCTTGCATTATTTCTTGTGTGCCTGTCAAATTAAAGAAAAATATTCTTGTTGACCTTTAAACCTGGGAGGAAAAAAAATGAGTCAGAGACATTTTACTGCATGTATTACAGTGATCTTAGTGCTTACGTGCCAATTAAGAGTGTGTGATTATGGAAGAGGTCTAGTAATTTGTGTTGTGTGTAATGATTTCATTTTCCTGTAAAGCACGCAGTAGACATGCAGACAGTAACACACGCTACACTGCAAAAAATCCTGAAAGAGGAAATAAGAGGAGAACAATTTGGCACAATTTATGCCTTAATTTACAAAAACGAGCGCTGATTGCAAGAACTGAATGTTTTTCTAGAGAAAATAATGTTCTTTAAAACGTAGGCACAGCAAGCAGAAATGCAGAAATGACTGCCACATAAGGTGTTAATACCATTAAAGAGAATGAGCATCATGAAGTGTTTGCTGACCCCAGAGACCTCTTCTGTGAGTAAAATGAGTTTAATATGTATGAAAAATAATGAGCAATGTATCATGAACCTATCATTAGAGCCCAGCCCTGCGCTCATGACTTGCAACTAAACTCTGATGGGAGACGCTCTAAGTTTTGCCTGAGCAAAGAGCTGGTGCTTAGACTGCAGGGACTGATTTCAACACTACAACCCAGGACCTCTTAGCTCAGCTTTCAGCAGTGCTTCTACAGCCTAATGAACCTGTTATCTCCTCTGTATTTATTCATAATTAATGCTAACAGCTATCAAATATAGGCATTAAAGGGAAAATATTTCCATCTTTGCCGTTCTTCTGTTCTTGGAGTAGGTGAAATAATAAACATGCTCTGAAACGGCTCAGCAGACCAAACACCCGTCATGTATCTGTTCAGGTTGTACCTATATTCTGTATCTGCAGCAGGAGATGATGTTTTCAGTCAGAACAAGATTTTAGCCTCTCTTTTCTAAGAAAGCACTATGTGGGGATATACACAGGGTTTGGTTTAGTTTTGTTGTGTTTTTTAGCTTGTATCTGTCCATGTTATGTGCACATTTAGCAAAACCTGGCGGGTTGCCCTGGCCTGGGCTCTTCTAGGGACATGCAGGCCTGTTGCTGTTCTCTGGTCTCTTTTCTAGATAATCTTCCATATGTCTGTATCATTAGGAAAATCCTATTTTAGATTCTCTCCAGCTCAGGTATCTCTAGCTGAGCCCACCCCTTCCTATGGTGGGAAGTCAGGGTTCAGGAATGCTAATGTTCCTTTCCAATCTTGCTAAAGCTGAACAGGTTTTATACCTGCCCAGGGATGCACCTAAATAGTGTATCTCTTTTGAGGCCAGTATGCTCTTGAGAGAAGGACATAAGTACTGATTTTCTTTGGTTTGAACAGTTTGTTTTAATTCCAGTAGCTGATCGCATTTGTTTATTTTTATTACAGTAAGTTTCCAGTCCCTGAGAATGGGGTTCTGCTGTGCTAAAGACACTTTTATTATATATGAGACTTCAAGTGATAGTCTTTGCCCTGAGGAGCTCACAATAAAAAATAAGCAGACAGAGAGAGGGAGATAAAAGACATGATTCAGCATCAGATGTAATTTGCTGTGTGAAGCTGATCCAATTGTATTTGAAGGATTTATTTTACAGATGAAGAAACTTAGGCGCAATGAAATTAAATGACTTGCAGAAAATACCACAGAAGTCTATGGAAAAGTAGGAACTAAAACTCAGATTGCCCTGTAGTTCCCAGGACAGTCCTTCTCCTTGAAGCACTGGGAACTATTTATACATTAGATGAACACAACTACACATGCTGTACATCCCAATCTGCAGAAATTATACAGGCCCACGCAGTTATGCCATGCAGCAGGTTTTTTATTCCTCTACTGTGTATCAGCCTGGCACTCTCCTCTCTTCCTTTCCTGAGTAGCTCTTGACTTCCAACACTAATGCTGCTTAAGGAAATATGTTTGCTGCATAAGTGACAGAAAATACACCTTTTAACCCCTACATTTCCTATTCTGGTCAGTATATTTGTATGAGAAGTGTTGTGGCAATAAATCAAAATGAGCAGCGATTGCCATTCCCCTTTCCATGGTGTTTTATAATTGTGGATTTACATCTGGCTAAAAGACACTGTTCAGACTGTCTAGCTTGCATTGTAATAACCACCAGCTCTCTCCTATTTCCTTTTAATATGGCAATGGAGACTGACAGTTCCTTCACTTCGCAGAACTCAGTGCATACATAAAATGAGAGTTAAAACCTTTTAGGACAGCACAAAAATAATAAAGAACTATTAGTGAAACCTTAAATCATAATGACAGTGTGATCTGTTGTCAGACAGAGACGCTCAATGACTACCATGGGATTTAAGTCAGGCCTCTTCTGCCCTGATAAACAAAAAAGGGAAGGAAAAAGAGGAAGTAATGTTAAAGAATTTCTAATAGTATTGAAGGGTTAACAGCAGAAGAAAACTGTTCTCTCTATGGTACTCCAGGGTTTTACTCCACAGGAGAAAAAAGGGGGGGGGAATGCTGTAGGGTTTAGACATCTTGTTCTCTAGTGTTTCTCAGTCTGGGCAGTATAAACATCCATAGGCACCTTCACACTTAAACTAAAATCATCTTCACCTCCCCTTGTTAAAGCCACTCAGAATATATATATATTTTTTCTTGAGTTGCCTAAAAAAGCAAACGCACGAGACTGATGGCTGGTAGCTTGCTGTTGATAAGATGCAGGCAGTGGTATACTTGTTCAAAAAGTAAAGCAACAGATGGACCTGTGAGACCCCTACCACACTCTGGACAGAGCCCTAACAGCAGAGTTTGGTGAGGAGCTCTCTGTTGGCCGTCAGGAGTTCACCTTGCTCCCTTCCTGAGATCTCCTTCCTCGTTACTGTCATGCTTATGGCAGCTGTGCAGGCTGTACACAGGTGTGAAGAACTCATTCTGAAGTGACATGTCTGCCAGTGCTGAAGGTAAGGAAAGAAAACCAAAACCTGCCTCCAAGTTCACAGGGATCTTCAACACCTTAGCCATCCAATGCAGCATCTTTGCAACCTCCGATATCCTTCATGGGAAATAAGCTATACTCTACAGACCGTCCGCGCACAGAAGATAAACACTGCTGTTTTGCTGGGCACACCATACTCCCCCTTATAAGGCAATGAGTAGATGAACTAAGTCAGGCTTTTAGGTAGTATCTATCACTACAGTCAAAGCATTAAACCCATCTCCTTGTCTAGTGGTTTATTCCTTAATAGAAACATAGATAGTAGTGACAAAGAAAATCACTTGGGTCATCTTGTTTATCCTTTACTAGGAGAAAGACTTTCTTGCATTTGTTGTCTTTACAGACAACATCTCAGCCAAAATTACCACCTGACCTAAAGCTTTCCAGAGAAATGGAATATTACTAAGATACACCATGCCTGGATGCCTGTTTGTGTAGAGGAGGAGAATGAGATCAGGATACAGCTTGCAAGATGGAAAAGGGTGTGTGGGGGGGTAAGAATCAAACCTTTCTCCTGCTCTGTGAGACATTGATGGAAGGAACAGGAGAAAACAGAATCATGTGTCTGAACAGCACTTTCCTGAGGGGGTGGGAATCTGTGAATATTGCTGGGAATCACTGGGATAAGGAATAAATCCAGCAATGGTCTCTAGGTGGATCCTAAAGGATTCTCCTCCCCTAATCCAAAGGATGCTCTGGAAAAGGAGCAGCAGTCCTTTTCTTCCCCATCTCTCTTCCCTGGGGGACCTAGGAAAGAAGTCACACTACAGTACTGATGTCTTCTCTTTCCATAGTGGTAAACAAGGGCAGCGAGGAGGAGCAAAAAAGGAAGATTATGTCCCACAAGCCTCTGTACAACAGCTGGAAGATAAAGTTGCTCCTTAGTGCCAGACCCCCTGAGACATCACTTTGCAATGTCAGAAATGTTTTTTTCATGGCTTAATGTGTGCTCTTACAGCACATGTTATGACTTAATTTCCAGCAGGTGTTTGTTTTAATAACATTAGAGATTACTTTAGGACAAGACCTAGGGCAGTGGAAAGAAAAGCAAGGCTTGGCTCTGCTTTGGCTGATTAAAGGTCCAGGCTGTGGAGACAGATGAAATGCTCTGCTCCTGCCACCTGGAAGTGGCACAAGCTTCCTCAGTAAAGGCTTGTCTGGGAGGTCATGCTCGTATTCGTCCTCTGCGTCCGCTTTCTCTACTCACCAGCTTCCCTCTTTTCCCTGGTCCCTTCCAAAGCAGCCTTTCACAGCCAGGCCACCCTCTGGTCCCTATACGTTTCTCCAGGGTATGGATGACGGTTCTCATTTCAGCTCACTCCCATGGTCAAATCCTCAACTCTTGCTCTGACATTTACACCTTTCCCTTGCACATTTTCCCCACTTTGCCTAATATGCCTGGTGCCCCATCAGAGTCTCTCAGGACAGCCCAGGTCACTCTTCTCTTGCCTTTAGTGGTTGCACACTGTGCTGTCCTGCCCTGATTCGGTCTGCGTATTCCGAAGTCAGATTAGCGCCCGGGAGGGGATACGGGATTGCCTGCTGCGAGAGCAGTGTCTAGTGACGGCAAGGCAGGAAAAGCAGAGCCAATTACCCAAAGTCTTCCCGCAGACCACGCGCTCCCCAGGCTTTCCCTCCTGCCTCTCGCGGGGCCCCTTTTGCTGAATAAGCCAAAAGCACGGTTTATTCTCCGCGTTTCGGACCAGGGTGAATATTGCCAGATAGGGCAGACAGGGTCTCAGGGTTTGTTTCCATTCGTGCTTGCCCAGGCTAAGATACCCCTGTCTCCTGGTGAAGGATGATAAAGACCTTCACGTTCCTGTGGGACTAGGAACTGGACTGATCTGGGAAATCATCTGAATAATAATTAGAGAAAATTAGGTGACATTTAGGCCTCAAAAGGGTGAAAATAGAGACAGAAAATTCCCATTCTTAGGTGCAGGCTTTCTAAATTATTTTGTTTATATTTCATCACAGGATTTTACCTTTCCTCTTCTGAATGCTGTCAGCAAACAGAAACAAAAGCAGTGGTATTCTGGTACACTGCTGTATTTAGAACAGCCACAAAAAATTAGGATCCAAATCATATCCAATGTATCACGTGATTACATGGCAAACTTTCACAGCCAGAGATAGTTTGTGCCATGCTAAGCCCTTGACAGAGATCTCCCCAGCAATGTGAGTGATGAGCTCCTATTTAGAAAGTGACAGATTTGTGTGGATCAATGATTATTAAAAAGAAAATGTTATTAAAGAGGACAGTTCAGTGCAGTATCATCCAGAAGCTGTCAATGTCTCTGCTGAGAAAATTAAAATAAAGTCATCTTAGGATGCATATTTCAAACATTTGGAATTTAATAATTAACTAAAAGGCAGAAGCAGTAGTCTATTTCCATAGTGTATTTCAGTTTTAATGGTAAAAACACTGATTCTCTGAGAGGCGGGAGACTATAACTTCTTGTTATTCTTATTTAAAGCTTGCAGAATTTTCATGTATATAAAACTATGTGACTTTTACAAAAATTCAGGGTGGCAACTGACTAAATATCTTACAAAATTCTCTGAGCTAAAAAAGGGCAAACATTTCATTTTGATACTTTTGAGCAAAAAACCACTTTTGATAAGAAATTATTTTTCACATTGAAGATTTGTTTCAGTGATAAAAATGAAACACTTATCTCTTGGACACACCTGAAGCAATTCTTTCCCCCAATAATTCTGGTTCACCCACTGAACAGAAAAACTAATTATTCAAATAGGTCAGTTCTTTAGGAACAAGCACTGCAAGTGTTAGTAGTTCATTTCATGCTGTCTTTAGTCTGCCATGTCTCTTCTGAAATGACGTAAGTAGTGGTAACATATCGTAGCATTGCTCTGAATCAATATTTGTACAGCATGAAGATGGAAACTCTTTTACAAAGTTTGTCATACCCTATATGACACCAGTCCTCATACACATTGATATTATTAGTTATTGGTGTTTTTTTCTCAAACAAATAAACTTAGAACTAAGAGTTACTTTAAACCCAATAGTATTAATAAAAGTTTCTTTTTTTCTCATCGTCTTTCAGTACTAAGACCCTAACTGCAAATCCTGTACAAGCCCAGAACAAAAAGACGGTTCTGTTTCAAACAACACAGCTAGGTAAAAATGGGACTGGTGCAGAATGATGGAGAAGTACAAGGAAAAAATTGTAAAGTGTTGGTTAGTTTGATAGATTATTCTGTCTTGCAAGGGACATCATTAGTGTCAAGTTCTACCTAGGCATCAGCGTGAATGGGAGATGTGCTGAAATCTAATCCTGGCTATGGCTACAAAAGAACACCCGCTACAGTGAAAAAGTTCTTTTTTTTTTTTTCCCTTATTTTCTAGTACTTTGATTTTGTTAGAAATATTAATATAGCCTAACCCTACAAATTTAGGTTCAAATTTCTCCCTCTGTCTCAAACTTCCTGTTGCCCTGTGGGAACTGTAATTCTTTGCCCATACAAAGGTCTTGCTCCCAGGTGTGGCCCCCTTTTCCATGATGTGATACCGCCTTTTCCTGAGGCTTTGTAGATTTGGCACAGGTTTTTAGAAAGAATCAAGTTTAAAAGAGATGGTGCTGTGTCACAGAAGATGGCATCTGCTGGTGCCATCTTAATTTTGTATTCCATTGAAAGTTTTAGAATGAAGACTTTTAATCTTAAACTGGAATTCCAAAACACTGGAATCTCCCAGGGGATGGAAGTTCAGTGTTTTGGTTAGCTGTACAGCCTGAGGAAACCATGGGGCACCTTGACGATGGATGGTAGCCAATTTTACATTCCAAAATGGCAGGAAAGAGGTCCTTGTGCCAGGTACAGCCATGGTCCTGCTGGTAGTTCTTCCTCCCAAGCAAGGAGCTGAAACATGGAGAAGGCTACACCTAATTTGGGCAAAGTTTCTGCAGCAAAAATTGACCTGAGGAGTCTTTACTTCCAGATGTGTTCTTTAGCCTTACTTATGTTTATACCCTGGCAACCAGAGTTATTCGGTATATTTTTATTTGCAAAATTAAATTTGGAGAGGAGAGAGACACTTTGTAAAGTAAACCAATATGAACAAAATAGCCCCTCTGGGTAAGAAAATATAGATTTGGGGGGACTGCATGTAAATTTATAAAAATAATAGCCAGGAAAAGCCATGCTGCTGTGTATCTCTAGTCACAAACCTTCCAAACAAGAAGATGAAAACCAAGGAGAGCAAGGATACGTGGATTAGAGACCATAACGTGTGAAGAGGCTGAGAAAGCTAAATTCGTAGAGCCTAGTGGAAGAGAAGACTCAAGGGGAACATGATCACAGTCTATAAATACTTTCAAGGTAACAACAGAAATGAAGGCAGGGAATTACTCACAGTCTCAGAAAATTGTAGGCCAGGGAGCAATGGCCTGAGCTAAGAAAGAAAAAGTTGAGGTGAGATGTTGGGGGCAGGGGGGAAGCCCTGACCCAAAAAAAAAAAAAAAAAAAAGACAGACAGATAGACAGACAGGGCAGTTTAATGGGCTGACAGGGAAAGTGCCTAATGGAGCACCACTGCCAGGTTTGGACAACTAGCTAGACAGGATATCATCGAAAAAAGGGGGAGAGGCTTAATCAGACGCAAGAGGCAGAGCAGACCGACGCAGCACTTCTGGGTCGCCGTCTGCGCTCCAGGCAAGGCCGTGCAGCGCCGAGCGGGCTCGTGAGGCAGAGCCCCTTCCGAACCGACCTGCCGCCTCCCGCGCCCGCCGCCTTCGCCGCGCCCCTCCGAACCCGAACCCGCGCGGGGAGGACGTCCTCCTTGGCCCCCGCCCGGCTGCCGCTTGCTTGCTGCCGGCGGGTGTCGGGAGGCCTCCAGCAGCCCAGACCGGCCGCGACGCTTGCGGATACGCAGCGCTAGAGGAGCCTCAAACTCACTTAAGGACGAGCAGCTGGAGACTTGCATGAATAATGCAAATAAATAATTGCACAAAGACCTCCCTGGAACATGGAAAAAGCTGGAGGAAACTGCTGCCTCTCCTCGGGGCACCTCGAAAGCCAGCTCTGGCCGTGTTTCTTAATGGAAAGAACAAGGAAATTTCCAGGATGGTGTGGGACTCTTTCTGGAGAGGAGGCCTTTCCTGGAGGAAGCACTGGGCATGGCCCCCAACGTGCCGGGGAAGGGACCTCTTTTGGTTTTGGCATGACGCTCCTCTCCTGGTGCTTCCTTTAAAATAAAGCACCCGCGAGGAGCTGCGTGCTGCCGCACAGCTGTCCTGCAGCTCGCCCTGCCCGTGCTGCCGGGGCACTGCAAGGTCCGCGGGCGGCTGGGAGGACTGAGCTTGTCCCGCTCGTCCCCAGCTCCTGCCCCTCCCGGCCACAGTGCTCGCGGGACCCAGGGGAAAAACAAGAGACGGAGCACATGGTGCACAAGGAAATACAGGATCTTAAATGCGAGTCTGTTCTTTCATGCTAGTAAAGGAAAAAGCATTATGGTACTGACACCGAGCATCTAAAGCAATTTTATATAGCTTTAATAATTTTAGCTTTGTAATTAGCAAAGCTAAAAAGCCTATTGCATCCATGCTGCTATCCTCCAGTTGAGAATCGCTACTTTTAAGAGGGATCTAGACTGTCGATGAATGTTTTGTTAGTGGTATCTTAGTGACTAGCTTCTTGCAGAGGGAGTTTCTCGGTCTCATACTTGTTTACAAAGAACTAATTAATGTAATGATTCTCTGAGGTCCTCGCAATAGATAATAGCAGAAATATTTTCAGAAGAGATCTGTGCAAAGTCAGGGGTGCCACTGGATTATAGAGGAGGCCCATTTATTCTAATGCCAACCACTAAAAATATCAGACACAATACTTTGAAGACCAAAAACAATGGGTCTTGCTTTTTTCTGGTTTTAAAGCTATATCTGTATTGTTTCCTGTGCTGAGAATCCCTGACAGTTACTGGTGAAATAACATATCTTAAACTTTGAAAGTAGTAATAATTTTAAGTCACCCTTTTTCTTTCTAAAAGTATTCCCCATCCTAAGGAAATAGGTAAGTATAGACAAATGTTTCCAGAAGGTATGTCCTTGAAAAATCGGGAGTGAGTAAAGGAACAAGAAAGGGAGATGCCTGTGCTGCCCCTTCCCCAAAGTTGCTTTCATTCAGGAACTCTGCTGAAACAGTCTGCAGCTGCATGCATAAGCTCAAATGATCGTATTTCTAAATAGCTATTTAACTGAAGGGAACTATAGTCATTCTAAAGACATATCTCTGTTACAATCTATAATGAATGTAATCTTCAAGGGGCAATAACTTCTCTCAATTACACAATTTTTCTGATAAAAAATGTCATATGTTACAATCTAGGTTGTCAGCTCCTCTGGCCATGGACATGCACGTTTCTCAGTAAAGCATCTTAGACAGCTGCAGTCTGAAACTATAAATAAGAACAGCAATAATGTTAAAACATAATTTAAGCCTTTTTTAAAAATTGCACATCAACATAATCTTTCAAGTTATTTTTCCAATATAAATGCATAAGGCACAACAGCTGATTGGAGATCTCCAATTAGAGCTGGTTTGTGGCTATTTCTAGAGGAAGGGCCTTTGGCTAATATAATTTAAATCTCTCCTGTAAGTGCACGTCATGCTTTCAAGTTAGCTAATCACTCCTGTCGCTTCAGAACAACGTTCAATTATTTGCTTGTATTAGTAAAGGAGTGAAAATGAGCGCGCTTGCCGGGGAGCTGCCGCGGGCCGTGCAGCCCCAGGCGTCCGGCGAGCGCTGCCCCGCGCCGGGCGGAGGCGGCCGGAGGCTCCCAAGAGCTGGGGCAGCCGCGCACGCTTGGGAAATCTTCCCGGCGTTGGGTGCCAAGGTCACAGCCAGAATCGGGAAGGAGAACTATAAATTACAAAGCGCTGGACTGCAGCCAAGCCCAGGGGAAGCTACATTTAGCATATCATTCTCCAAGCAGCAGGATGAAACCTTCACTCCTTTCAGAGAGAATTTGAATGGGATTTGTTATAAGGCCGTTCTGATTGAAATATCACCAACCGACTTTCCA
The DNA here is from genome assembly GCF_003343035.1 of Apteryx rowi. NCBI lineage: Eukaryota > Metazoa > Chordata > Aves > Apterygiformes > Apterygidae > Apteryx > Apteryx rowi. Next base: position 4,586,836 of record NW_020447196.1, on the reverse strand, counting down.
TGACAACTGGGGAACCGATTGCAATCGCATGTCGGGGGGGGGGGRAAAGCCTCTTCCCACCAGCCCGAAAGGATGATGAGGATGATGATAGAGCCCCATCAAATATGTATGAAAACCAGATGAATTTCTGTGCTAGCAACATGCTGATATAATATAACAGAGACTTCAGATAAACTCCTGACGTTAACCTGAGTTCACATATCTCCCAGTATAAACCAAAGGTTGAACAACAAGCTGATTCTGGTACTTTGCAATAAAAACGCTGCGAGGAAGGTTAATAGCAATGTAGTTAAAACAATACAATGCAGGTAATGTGATGCTTTATTATCTGTAGCTAGTATTTACAGACTGCCATCAGCGCCAGAGACCTCATATACGAAGCGTAGGATTAGAAGAGCTTCACGTGAGCGCAAAGCTCCCGGGCAGTGGCTGCCGTTACGCTAGGTGCAGATACGGTCTCTGATGCGCGGGGGATATGCTGCTCCTCCAGGAGTTGCAGCAGATACTTAACAATACAGGCAGCGCTATTCCAAAGCACTAAAAAAAATGAAAATGTGTCATTAAGAGGAAAGGGTGAATTAATTATTTTAAGGATGGGAAAGTTAGACCTAAGATGTTGAAAATTTTTAAAAGAAGTGATTTACCTAATGTTTCTGTACCATGAATGTAAAAACTCTGCATGTAACTTGCACCATTAACTCTGAGACCCATATTTAAAGATGTGAGATAATATTACTGCCGGTCTCTGTGGGAAAAGGGGCAGCTTGAAAGCAAATCCCCTCCCCCTTTGCTGCAAACGAAGAATACTGGCATTAAGGGCTGAGCCAGCTGCCGTCCTGCCGCTTTGGCACTCGCTTAGGTGACGGAAGGCCCTGAAGAGACGCAAGAGGTTTTGGGGAGGGTTGGGCAAAGGCAGGGGAGAGTAGTCATTCACTGGGCAGTGGTTTCCTCAGATTGATCTTACATCTATAGCTAATAAATAGATGTGAACCATTCTGCTAGGAAATTATAACAGATTCTTTAAAATACCATTCACAGCGCTTTGTGAACAGGGAAGGTAATATTGTTAAGGTGCATTAACAACGCGGTGTGGCTGACCTGAATAGCTGTTGTGAAGAGAAGCCAGAAAACTAATACATTTCCCCCTGTGGGGTGTGGATTTATGGTGTGTTTTTTCTTTTCTTTTTTTTGGATGTGAGTGTGGCAAAGTATACTTTTGGAGAAAGCTGGGGGAAAAAAGGATGCAAGTATTTGTAAAATATTTTAGAGACAGCAAGGAATGAACTTTCCCTAGAGCTGGTGGAGGTTGGATGGGCTCAGTTGTGCCCTGGGAGACGAGATCATGGAATAATACCTTGCCGTGCTCTGCCATACGGTCCGATACTTTGATAACCTCCAAATGAACCTGTTTCAGTCACTGCAGATCAGCATAGGATTAGCACGTCTCTCACTGAGAAATCACATGTCTAAGGACTGTAGGAACTAAGGACCGTGTGCTATAAGCACTTGTTTCTGTGAGCCTTTGGCATCTGCTAAAACGCAGAAAAGAGCTTCAGCTCTGAACTGCAACACAAACGACAGATTCACGGCATCCTCCCCTGCATGTGCCCTCAGACTCGTACGTCTGGCTGACCTGGATGCTACTTTTACAATTTCTTCCTCTATTTCATTACCCTAAGTGGATTTTTTGATTCCTGAGAAATGAGATGTTCAAAGTTTCAGAAACGAAAGACCTTTGGTTTTTTTTTCCCAAATGAAACAGCAGTGTTGCTCTTATTTCCTCCTGATGCACTAGTCTAACTTCCCATGTACACTTCAGATTTCTGCAGCTATTTCACTATTTCAGCTCATACCAGTTTATCTGCTTTAAGCAGACTGGTCAGGCAAAAAAACTGTTAAATATAGTAAATAATTATTTATGTACCATATTCTATTAAAGAATGTAAAAGCAACAAAAAAATTAATTGATCTTCTTTGAGCTAAGTAGTATCCCCACTTCAGGATGTAAAAATGAAGGCATGTTATATCAAATACTTAAATATAGGTGCCTGAAGTTAGACACCTAACTATACGTGTCACTGTCTAAGTACTGTTGTGGCTGTGCAGACTCAGAAGGGAGCGTTCTTGCATTGGAGGGTCACATTGAGCAGAACGAGAAACCAACATTTCTAAAACTATTTCTGTGCAGATATTTGTTGAGTTAAAAAGGACCCAAATTCAAATACCAGGATCTTCTGCAGCTTTGGCTGAGATTAACAACTGTTGAAAAACAAAGCAACCTGTGCTTGGCTCCTAGTTATAAGGGGCTGTCAGACGGTAGGCGTTCGGGTCCCTAAACTGGGCTTGGAAAGTTTACGTAACTGATCCCGCAGCCTTTACCACCGTGAATAATCACTGCTCTCTCAACGAGTGCCATTTACTTAAATTAACTGACTTCCATGAGGCTGGTGGCTGCACGAGGGGGTGGGAAGCTCAGGCCCGGCAGGATTTGCCGCGGTCGCGCTGCTCCGGGGCAGCTCCCGGCCCCGCCAGCCAGGGGTTTCGGTTTGCGCCCCGGCACGAGCGTGGCCTCTCCCTCCCCCCCGAGACACGGTTTATGGGCGCTGTGGTGTACGTTTCAGATCTTAAGTATTTTAAGGGAGGCGCGGTAATTGTCGGTCGTGCATATTTAACGGACCTCGGGCTATAAACATGCTCAGGAAAGTGCCAAGTGCCTAGTTAATGCCACTCTGACAGTGAATTGGCACAGCGCTGAGCTCCGATGCATCAAATTAGCATTGATCTGCAAAATGTTACTGAAAGGTTTCTTAAATCTGCCAAGTTTTAAAATCAATTCTGGAGAAAAAGGGCTTCTTCCTTTTTTTCCTTCCTTTTTTTTTCTTTTTTTTGGGGGGGGTTTTGATGAACCTTTCCAATTGCCTACCAGGAGGCCAAGGACGTTTCCACCCCCGTGCTTTCGAAATGCTAATTCTTTCCAGACTTTGTTTTCCCATCGGCATTCAATAGCGACCAGCCCCGTCCTGGGCCGTACCCTCCGCGCGCGGTCGAGCTCCTCGCCAGCTCCGCGGGCCGGCCGAGCCGGGACGCATCGCCAACGCGCTGGCGCGCGGCCGCTCCCACTGCTGGGGCGGCTCGGGCGCGGGAGGCGGCGTTCCCGCGGCCTGGTTAGCGTTCGCTCGCCCCGCTTGCGTTTTCCTGCGTGGGTTTGCAGTAGCTACGCTAGAAGGGCGTATGTCGAAAGCAAAGAACCGAGGTACGACGGTGACGTGTTTCTCCACAATGTCTATCTTGGCCCAAAGGGCAGTACGCGCGGTGGGACGAGGCTCCGGTCCCCAGCGCCGGAGCTCGTCCTTGCCGCGGAGCTGCAAGAGCTGCTGACGTGTTCTGCCAGCAGCGGGCGGTAAGGGCGCCCGCGGGGCCCCCCGCCCTCGAGCGACGCCAGCCGGGCGGCTTTTGGAGGAGAGCCGTCAAACGGGCTCGCTCTCGGAGGCGCGCTGCGCGTGCCGCCCCGGGGCGCGGGACGGGCTGGCCGGCGGGACGTGCCCTGGGCACCCCTGCGCCCCGGCTCTGCTTGCAGTGGTGCCGTCGCGCACGGAGGCTCTCCCGGCCCGCCGAACGCCCGCGGGGCTCTCCCGGCCCCTCGGGCCAAGTCGGGGTGCAGGGGGCCGCCCTCGGGCACCCTGACCCTGCCGGCAGGACCGGCAAAGGCCGGAGGTGGCAGCAGGTGCCTCCCTGCAGCTGGCGCGGGGCCGGCGGAGTGGCGGCTCGGGCCAGCACGACTAAGGCTCGCGCGCGCGTCGCTTGTCGGCTGGAGCGCTCTTGATCCCTGCGTGCTGCTTCCTCCTGTAACACGAATCCCCTTCAAGCCGTGAAACTCGCCATTTTTGCCATGACTAATTTGTGAAATCTGCCACCTTCGCTCGTGGTTTGCTGCGTGCCCTAGTTAAGCATCGTCTGTCTGATTAGAGAAACGTGTGATTTGTTTCTTGCAGAGGAGCCAGCACAGTCTCATTTCCCTCCTCGCGCTCAACCGCGCTCCCACCGGTGCTTCTCCTTCCCCATTCCCAGGAGGAAGCAGCCGCAAAGCCATTTTTGCCAAGATTTGTGGGCAGCAACTTCTAGCTTTCTGCTTTTACGTAAAGCGTACGCAGGGCTCAGTCTGGCATCGGCTGCAACCAAAGCAAAGCTTTAACCGGGGTTTTGGTTAAAGCCAATTATGTATATTATATTGTTTACCATCCTACTATGTTTCCCCCAGCCTGGTTACTGCAATATTTTAGCAATCGTTTCCCACCTGCCTTGCTGTTGCCTTGTTTCACCATATATTCATCTGTTACTCATTATATTTAACGTTGCTGGCAATACTAAATGCTATAGATGTACCCAATACACTACAGAAACACACGAGCAGCTGATTGGCCTCGCTCACAAGAAATACTGCTAATCTCTTGTTCTTCACGTGCTCTGGGCAAGATCCAGAGGATGCTTGAGGAACATCTTGTAACAGATTTGCGTCCTAAATTCTGATTTTTCTCATTGATTGGTTACTGTGGAAAAAAAGAATTCTTCCAGTCCCTTAATGTGTTAACTGTTTTTTGAAGAAGTGGCCAGTTCATCCATTCTCTTACCCATAATTTACACTCTCTTACAAACCCAGTGAAATATTATCTGAGTATTTCTGTCAGGGAAACACAGTGATAAATGGTCTTGTTTTAAGATCAGTGGGAGCAGTATAATGGATGTGCAGGAGAGCTTACTGACTTGCTCTTGCCAAAGTGGAGGCCTGCCATGAAGTTCAGAGGGATCACAAGCTGCCCAGGACAAGCCTCGCCCGCCCGCTTGTTGCTTTAAATGGGAAACCTTATAGTTCTGTGGTACGCAGAGTTTTGAGATAGTGATAGGTGAGCAAAAGAAGCCCTCCCCCCAATGCTACTCATTTCCTTTCCACCTCTTTTTTCCTGTATTCTGCTTTTTTTTTTTTTAACCAGTTTCATTGACTCTCAGTTAGGTTAATCATGTCCCTGTCCGAAACGCAATCATATAAGTAAGATCAGCAGCACCATTTCTATTAACGGGATAAACAGAAAAATCTCCAAGAATCCCTGTCCGTCCACGTTCATTACTTCCTTCCCACCACGGGAGCACTGAAGGGCCTGATCCTGCTGCTACTCATTTTCGGTTGGCAAAATTCCTGTGAACGTCTCCAAGAGCTGGATTAATGCCTGAGCCTCTGCAGCCCCTGCTCTTTTCTGTGTTCCATGCATTAAACACGGGAGTTTTGCAACCATACTAACCACAGCTACTTACTTACCACCACTGTGGACTAATCAGATAGCAATAAAAGCTTTTACTGTGCCATCCTGTTTGTGATCAGCAGAAACATGAAAAGCATGTTAGCAAATTCATTTTTTGGCATTAATTGTGAGCAAAGAGCATTATACTGAGTACAGATACATTTTTTTTCCCAGGCAGAAAAATTCAATTTTAGTATTTTAAAAGGTATTCTGAAGGTGCTCAGCTGAGCCCAATAGACACACTTTTCAAATACCATAAGGCAAAGAGTAGTTACTGAATCTCCTCAGTCTTATTAGCCTACATAAACATAAAAATTTGAATAATGTTTAAAAAGCTAAATTCTCCTGATAATCCATAATCAGTAAATGTTCATTACTGAGATGTAGCAAATATGCATGAAATTTCCCAAGTGACATTTTGGCTACAAGATTTAAGAGGCATATCAAAACCCTCCTCCATATGTGGCCCATGTAGCAACTTCCACAGATTGCAAAGGTCATTCAGCAGCAGCTCAGACCTTTCATGTTCCCGTTCAGTAACTAGCAGAAGAAAATCAGAATTCACTGTTTCATTTTACAGCTCTGGTGATTTATAAATAAATCATCTACACATGATGATTGATGTCTCCATATAAATAATTAAGTCTTGACCTTATGTTATGACACTTGCTAAATTTTTTGGCACTTGAAACTAATGCTCAGAAAATTTCCTTGACACCAGATAAATAAAGGCAGTAGGAAGGAAGGAAGGAGGGGGAAGCCAGGTTATTGTTTACACTCATTTTGTTCTGTTTGAGTCTATCAGCTAATTGATGATGAGGTTTATTAATCTCTGTCGCAGTCTATGCTATGGATTTAATTTTTTTCTGTGATTGCTGCTGAAAAGTTTGCCCCATTAGAACCAAACTTGGACTAGATTTCCAGCAGCCACAGTTTCACAGAGCTGCTCCAGATTGCCCTGTAATCCAGCCTGAGTACTTCACACTTCTTTTTGTTTTTAATTTACTTTGCTCAGCAGCAGAGCTCCAGGAGCTCGGGCGACACTGCCGTTCTGTGCAGCTCGGCTAGGTAGCAGGTGTCAGCAAAAGTTTAATTTGGGAGCTCATGAATTCCAAAGAAGAGCTTAACGGTTATCCCCAACATCGAGAGCTCCTGTGGCCTAGTCCTGGAAAAGAGAAAATCCCGGGGACATGAAAGGAATTGATGAGAAGCCAATCATCCGACAAAATGAAATCTTCTCGGGATAAACTAGGGATAGCTTTTTCATCAAATGGTGAGCATCATTAATACACAAAGTGGATTTAGCGGCTACATCTCTGATTTTCACTTTCGAGACCATTAGAGTTTACCATTCGCTCTCCCTCACTGATACTGTATATACAGGCTGTGCTCTGAAGAGCTGCAACTTTTAAATCTTACAATAAAATACACGCATATCAGAGTAATCTTCTAACATAAAAAAACCGAGCATCTCTGATTTTCGTAAGCATGCTAATCTGTACCCAACACAAGCCAGCTACGGACAGAAAGCTACATTGCAATACAACTTAATGGGGCTTTCCCAACCCCTTAGAAAGCTTTAAAAAAAAAATCACACTTACGAAGGTGCTCGTGCACTGTATTGCTCCTACCTACTTCGTCAGCCAATGCCAAAGGCCCCCGGACGCCAGCGATGTGCCTGCTCCGCGCAGTCACCTCTCGCCAGTGCAATAGTGCCAGGACACTAGTAAGAAATTATCCTTTGCTGTGTTTCCCGTGCTTTGAGTGTGCAAGTTTTTAACGGTAAGGGGGCATGTGCAAGACCAGGGCTGCCAGCATCACCTGCCAGAGCCAGAGGAACTCGGGACCGGCTGAGGAAATACCCGAGGGAGCCGCGTGGAGCAGCTCCGCGCCGCCGCCGCCGCTCGACTCCCGGCGCGAGAAAGTGCGCGGAAGCGCCGTTCCGCCCGCGCGCAGCGTGACCGCCGGGCGCCGCGGCCGCGCGC
>NW_020447196.1:4522292-4578775 GCF_003343035.1 Apteryx rowi | reverse complement strand
GTCGCCTGCTTTGCAAGTTTGCCACGTCCTCGGCGCATCCCCCCCCGCCGCATCCTGCTGAATTATGCATCGGCTGAAGGGCAAATTAATGATGTCCGGAACAGGGGGTTGTTAAAATAAATGCATATGTATAGGCACACACGCGCACGTCTCTTGCTGTGTAATAGTCCTTGCGTCTCTGGCTAAAACATTTCAACCCCCAAACGGAAAGTTGCAGGGGGAAGAAAAGGTCCCGAGCAAGCCCCAGTGAGAATCTTCAGTTGTTTCTTTGAGATTTTTTGGGGGGAGGGGGGAGAATGGGGCAGGTTGTCTTATATCTTATGTCTTATGTCTTTCTTATATTCTTCATTACAGATATAAGCTTCCTGGCAGTCATGTCTTCCTCCAGTCTGCAATTTAACGGTATTGAAAATATATATATTTTCAGGCCAATTGTGGAGATCAGTGGCCCACAAAGGAACATGATTGTGAACACAGACCCCAAGGGGGGAAACAATGGGAGTAATTGGAAGGGAATTGAAATGATGTCGATCTTGAACAATAAGTGAGAACAAGAATCGTTACGGTCGGGGCATCGTGGGAGCCGAGGTAGCATTGCCTAGAAGCTGGAGTATGAACCAGGTAATCACTGCGTAGAGGGTGGCTCTTGCACTCTCTGCTGGCTGTTTTCCATCCTCAAATACCAAGAGGCTTTTCCTGCACGGCTGTGCAGCAGAATAAACAGCCTCATAACGGCGAAACCAGGATATGGAAATAAGCCCGCGAATGGCCTCATGTGGGCTGCGTCACCACTGCTGGGAGTGAAACCCAGCAGCGCGGGGGCCAGGCTGGGTAGCGCCCGGAGGCGCCCGAGGTCGCTGAGCGCTGCAGCGCTGGCGAGGGGGCGGCCGGGCCCGCGAGCGAGGCCAGCCGGCAGCACACCGCCTTGCTCTGCCCTTCTTCCCCCAATAAAACATTACATGCGTCAAGGTGGAGTCGAGCTCCAACCCTCTGAATACTTCCAGGTGTGACTTATAAATAAACTATGACATTTGTTCTTTGTCTGGAGGAGCGGAAATACGTTATACTTTGTCTGCTCCCTAGCAATCAATTATTCCAACTAAGTAGGTGTTATTTATTAAAATATTGATTAAAGACCCAAGCGTGTAGTCTTTAAGCAGGCCAGATCTTCACTGATGAATGGAATATTTACTTGTCTGAGAGTTATGAGGTCGGACTTTATGTCGTTCTACTGTAATAGAAAAATAAAGTGTGTGTAGCAAGGTTTGCCAGGGGGAGATGCATTCATGCCACTTGGAGTTCAAAGAAAGTAAGAAACATTTCTTCCAAGAAAACCACAATCATGGCTTTACTTCAGCTACTTCTGTCATAGTCTTTGTGATGCAGGATGCATAGATTTGAACAGCAAAAATAAATAAATCTAACTGAGGAAAGTGCATTGCATTACCTACCATAAATTTAAAGCATGCCCCGATGTCTGCTGCTTCGACGGGCGAGCTGGGAGAGCACGATGCTCTGCGGGCCAGCTCCCCTGCACGTCACTGATGGAAACCGTCCTGCTAAGCCAGTGCTGGCCACCCTCGTGCGCAGCGTGAGCCAAAGCAGCTCTGTGTACGTTATTCATACTGTATTCTGAAAATTGCCTTTAATGAATGACCTTGAGAGCAAAGCCCAGCTAAGAGTCCCGGCCCCAGGTACAGGCTAAAATGAATTCTTTGCCCCAGTCTCTAAAGAGTTCACAGTTACAATTTCTTCAGTTTTGTCTTCCTTATTTGCAAAACATTCTTGGAAATTTGAAATAAGACATCTTTCTGCACTGCTTTCTGGGGCTTATTACTGTATTTGGGAGGACTGATTTTCTTCCCCTCTGTCTCTAATGGAGCAGAAGGCAACATGGATCCCCTCTGTTTTCTTTTTGGTTTCTGCTCCTGACTGCTTAATAACATGAGCAGATACATGTATGGTTGTGGATCTAGTCCGCTTTTAGTTGCTATTATGAAGCTGGAAGGAGGAGCAAATGTCAAAATGCCTTGGTTTCGAGATGATAGAATCAAATAAGTGAAAAAATGATAAAAATGTATATGTTCTTTATATAAGAAAAGAAAGTACTTGATAAATTTGTAGTCTATAACAGTATAAGATTTTCATTCAGGTATTTATAGAAAATGAGGTTTCTTACTATTTTGAGATTAAAACATGTTAAAGGAAATGCAGTATTTACTGAAGGAATATACTATTCTGGGAATCTTTTGCATTACAGACTAATGTGCTTATAATCAGATTTGTTGGTTATCTTATGTTACAAGTTGTAACCTAGAATCCTATATTTAATCCTGTTTGAGTTAAAGTCAGGAGAAAATTGTTAATCTTTGTTTAGCCATAGGTAAATTCAACTTATATTTTCAGAGTTTTTGGTATGGATGGCTGAAAGGCAGCATTTGGGGGAGGGGAAAATTAATTTTGAAGTTATATTTTGGGGTTTAGACACATTTAAAATATTTCTGGTGGAAAAATTTGGAAATTATTCATCTTAGGGATCTGGAGCCTGATGTTTATAGAAATACTGTCTGAATGTCGTCGAAAAAAAAAAATATTTCCCCCATCCTGCCCATTATTTGCAAAAAGACAAAGTTTTTTTATTCTGTTTTATAGGCAAGTTCATCTTATATTGAGTCTTTATTCATCTCTCAGAAAGCAGCACAGAGAAAAATGAAGAGAACATATGGTGTCTTCTATCAGTCAGTCATCATTACTGCTTCTTCACACTATGTCATCACCCCACAAATAGCAAATGAGTGTGAATTTCTCCCTGCTGAAAGAGAAAAGAGAAAACTGGTGCGTGCAGCCAAGTAAAAAAAAAATTAATAAATATTACGATAACCATCAACAGGAAGATTATATAAAATATTAAAGACAATAAGAATGCAGGGGAACCCCCCCCCCAAACTGTTAAACAATAGTATCAAATCTGCAAATGTTGAACTGGAGCAGAACTCATGAATTTCTCTTGATCTGATAACTAAGCTTGAAATATTGATGGGACATAGTCTCTCTTGCCTATTCTTTATGAATGATCCTGTGCTATTTGAGGTGCTCAAACAGATAGCACTCTGCGAGACATATAATGTAATAGTTTGTCTCTGGGGCATCCATAAAATCCAGAATTTCCTTTTTAAGCAGACATCTAGGAAAAATATAATTTTATTTAATTCCCTGATGTTCCTATTACATTGCTAGTGTAAAGCTTGCAATTCAAATCCTTATCTGCAAAGCCTCTCTGCCACTCTCAAAGTCTCTCGCAAAGAAATACGTGACAAAGCAGCCATGGAAATAGCTGCCACAGGAACTTCATAAACCCCAAGACTGGAAACACCTACCCCAGCTTCGGAAGGGATATTCTAAAACCAGTCTCCTCTAGCAGCAGCAAAAGCAGTTGAGGTTTATGAAAAAAATTAATATCGGCAACCCGGTAGGTTTCCTGAGATCGCGAGTCCTCGGAAGGGAAATCTTTAGGCACCAGAACAACCACCTAAGAGCTCATTTTTATTTTCCATCTCCCTCCTCCTGCCCCCGCCCAGCAAAGCCGCCCAGGCAGGAGCCGTCACCGTCACCGCAGCGCTGAGCGCTACAGCCACAGCAGCGCGGCAAGGCACAAACCCCAGAGCCTGGCGGGGAAGTCTGCTCTAGGCCAGGGGACCTCCCCGGCCGTCACCCTCCCTTCTCTTGGGGTTCTTCCCTCCAAAGCAGAACGTAACAGGCTCGGCTGTGCCGGGAGCTGAGCCGCCACACCACGCGCGGAGGCAGGCGCCTTTGCAAGCTCCTTTCCCTTTGGCGTGTAGCTGGACTAGGTGCATGCAGGATGGGGTAAAGCTGGTGCTCAAATCACCACCCAGGACTACAAAGAGCTGGAGTTAAATTTCTTCTGCGACCAGTGCCAGGATCCCACCTTGCTTTGCTGATGCTTCTTTAGAGTAGCCACGCCTGACCATGGCAACTGAGCTTTCCTTTAAAGATCATTTTCTAAAAATTGCTTACACTGTAGACTGCCACTGAAGGTGAGCATGGCAGGGCAGGGAATGGGACGGTGTCGGCTGGGGTTTGTGGAAGGAAGGAACAGCAGCAGGAATAGCACAGGGGTAGGTAGCATTGCTGGAGATGCAAGAAAGCAGGATTATTACTTGTTCCCTGAGAATAACAGCGAATCTTCTGGGAGTTAGCCAAAAATAAGAAAATATAAAATAATTCCATGCACTCTGTCTCTGGAGAAATGATTCTGCGTGTGTAGTGTCTGGGAGAGAAGAGAGGCAGGGTTTGTGTGGAGAGGCGACGTCTTTATTAGACCAAGCAATATTGCTGGGACAAACTGTTGGGTACACAAGCCTTTCCCTGGGAACAAAATAAAAACCTCTGGAAAAACTGCAGAAACCTCAAAAGAAGGAGTTGGACATGTGTTAGATCATATGGTTCATCCTTAGGTAGGAGCAGCAAATGGTTCCCTAGAGACAAAGGACATCAGTTATTGAATAAAATACAGCCAAAAGGCCCAGAAGAAACAATATGTTTTTGAAAGGGAAGCCTGAGAAGCCTTTGATTTAGTCTAGGTAAAAAACAGCCAGATCTGCCAAACTCAGAATCCAAAAAAAATCTCCCTCAAAGCTGCTCTGAGGGAGCTGCGGCTGCGTGGGCAGCCGGGGTGGCCGGAGCGCCGGCCTCCGTCCTCGGCACCGCAGGAACCTCCCGGATCGTTGCAGCAAGACATAGGGAGATGTGTGCGGCGATACTCCCTGTGACAACGTGTAAGGGCCGGGGGGTTGGAGTGTTTTACTGTTCCGGTTTTGTCGGTCCCAGAAGAAGAGCAGCTGAAACCCGGTGATTTCACAGGGCCTTTGAAGGGCTGGATCGAAGGGGCTTTGCCCTGTGGGATAGGGTCTCTCTCTAGGACGCAATTTGTTGTAGGTGAAACCATGCACTATTCTAACTTTGAATAAACCGGATTTATTCAAATCCAGTTCAGTTCTGGCATTTAGAGCTTGGGGTTTCCTGGGAATTATTTGGCTGTATTTGCTCTGCCGTTTCCAGTGACAGTAAAACTCAGGACAGAATTTGTATGTGCCGCGTTGTTGTCCCAGTTCGAGCAAGAGATTGAACCCTTGATCTAGCAGAACCGTGGTGGCCGCTTTGTGGAGCAGTTGGGATGACCCCCAGCACATTTTTCTGTGTGGATGAGTGGAATGAATCATGCCGGAAAGATAAATCGGCAGCAAATGTGGTTAATGCTAGCCAGCAAAACTAGCAGGATCGCTCCACCGCTGAGGAAACGTGCCCGAGCCCCGTCACAGTGACAGAGACAGGTTCCTTTTCGGGACGTGAGGAACAGGGGCAGGTCCCTTGGCATCAGGACCCCTTTCTCAGGGTTTTGTGCGGTTTGCACGGAAACACGGTGCAGGCCTGTAGGTCTGCTCCCAAGGAAGAGCTTGGCTGAGGACCGACCAAGGGAAAATAGGTCAATCGTGTAATAAATAATGCTTTTCCCAGCCTCAGGGTAGGCCTAGCTCCTGCTTCCCTTGTCTTAGCCCTTGTCTTTCCTCAGCCTGTCCCTTCCACCCCGGTGTTCCTCGGCACTGGGCCTCCCATACTCGCTCGGGAAACAAATATTCCTCTGCCCGATCTCCCTCCCACCTCCTCTTTTTTCCTTTGCTGCTTCTTTCTTTCTTTCTCATGATAATATTACTAGTTCAACCTTTTCTAATGTGATATATAATGTAAAGAATCGATTTTGCTCATGGTTCATGCAGAGAGGGGGCTGAGCCTGTGAAAGGAGCCAATATTTCTTGTTCTTCCTTCTACTATTCTTTTGTATTTATTGTGCTGTTTTCAATAAACAATTAAAGTAAGTGCAAGTATTGCAGCCAACTAGGATTTCACTTAGTCTGTTGGCTTGAATAGTCATAGTGTGAAATAGGAACAACTTGCTCTGGAACCATTATAAAATACAAGGCTTCACTATATGATACCGTTCCTTGTTTCACCAGCACTTTCACTAGCTAAAATAATGAGATGAGAAAAACGGGGGACAAAGGGGAAGCTGTAGATTTAGTTCTGGTCTTGCATAACCTCATTGGCTGGGTTTTTGCTCGCAAACCCAAGGGTGCTTGAGATTCAGGTCACTCCTCGCCACCCCCCCGCCGTGGTAGGCGTGTGTGTGAATGCATCAGAGAGGAGAGATAAATGACTCACATTATGATCCATCTTTATTTCAAATAGTACTCAGCAAAAGTGAGAGGGTGGCTTTTGTGTTGCAAAACCTTGTTGATTTAATTTTTATTTTGCAGAGCCAGGCATGGTTTGGGTAGAAGTACTATATATCTTAACACACAGAGGGTGAGGGCAGCACAGACCTGTGATTTTAGTTTGACCAGCTTCTCCAAGAAAAGCTAGCAGATCAATTTAGAAAAAAAAATAAGTAAACTATTTTTGGCTTGTAGCTTTTTCCCTGATTCTTCCCTCAAAGTTTTCATTTCTGAACAGGCATCATCATCTAGTCTTATTATAGATAATAGACTCTGAAGGGTAAGAAGGGAAAAATCCTGGCTATTGACATATGTGATGCAAACCAGCTCTTATTTCCTTCTTAAATCGGAGCTTGTGGAATACTGTAGCAGATGTCTTGTCAACTGTGTGAAGTGTACTGTTGTCTTTTTACAATAGGCTGCTGCCTAGGTGCACTGGTTTTCTTTAGAGCTAAAGCAGTGATGCCGCCAGAATCAGGCTTACCTTCCTTCCTGAATTTTGAATCACAAAAGCCTTTCCAAGGTCACTTCCTGGAATACCTTTGGATTTTCATCTCTTTTGACCATCTGGACTAGATGAGCAAGGTGATACCATTGAGCTCCTTTGTGAACAACTATCCATATGACAGAAGGAAGAATGGCTTTAAACGTTGTGAAAAGGGGAGGCAAAAGCTCAGGGCTGAATCACAATTTCAGTTTTATTTTGAACTGAACGATGTAACCTTTCAAATTCATGCAGCATTGTCAGTTCTTATAACCCTTTATTGGTCTGCTTGGTTTTGATTTCTGTTTATATTCCAGGGAAAATAGATTTTGGCATCCTCTAGTCTGAACACCGTCATCCCTTATTGTAGGAATAAGGTGAGTAAGAATTACTTGTGTGAGCAGGATGTCACTGAGCGGGCGCTTAGGCAAAAGAAGAAAAGGAATATCTGTATATTTTGATTCCAGCATTCTGTCCATTCTGGAAATTAAAGGAGAGAGAACACAAGCTGCTGCATTTGTGTGATTGCACTAAAATAGCAGCTTGTGTTTACATGTTAACTTTCCATTCTGAGGCTGCTGGCTGGGTAGCTCCAAGCACAGATTTGGGATGTGGTGAATACCTGTTTTTGCGGGCCCTGTTACGGGGCCCCAAACAGCCAACACACAAACACATCTCCTTTTGATGTGCGTGCCAGCTCCTGGGGCAAAGGCTTAGGGCACTGGGGATTTCATTTTGTCTTTACGCGTGCCAGAAAAGGAGTATATTCTGATATAAAAGAGAAACAAATAATTTTTGCTCTGGCTCTCTGGAACTGATCTGCCATGTAAAGCTGAAATGGTCAGTGTCTCTTTTAAGGTACAAGTGTGTTAATATAACACTGTGCTGAAATTCACTTTTCTATCGTGTGGGGCCAGACTGGGCCCTGATGCTCATTCTGGATTCTGGTTTCTTGGTATGCCAAATGCCTCGTTAGTCTCCAGGTCTGATGTGGTAAAGCCCTAAGAAACATTTTAGTGCGGCAGACGTGAGCCCTTTGCGAGCAGCCCTGCTGCTGTGTAAGGCTCGCACAGTCTTTTATCTAATTCATTCACACGGATCCCTAATAAAGGTTAATAAAGGTAATAAATCCCTAATAAATCACTGCATGGCTTCCACAAACGCTGGTGGTGAAAACATAGTAGTGTAGCGGAGATGCTATTCCAGCCATCCTTTTTTTAACGATTCGTATTATAGTTATGAAGTTGTACCTGAGGATTAAAGGAACTCCTCTCCCTTCCAATCCCAATTTTTTGGAGAGGACAAATTAGGATCTGAAACTAGATTGTCACTTTGCAAGTCAAGCTGTTTTCTAATAAACACAATGTTCAATTATTTGACTTTTCACACTTTAAAAAGCAATGGTACAGATCTCTGGTGGAAATTCAGTGATAATATGTCAACCCTTTTTCATTAAGTGTGACAGCCTGCCTTGTGCCAGCTCTTCTGCCGCTGTCAGAATACAGTAAACTTTTTGTTTGAACCCATGGGGTCCTTGAAGTTTATTTCATTACAGAGTATAATATCTTGTAATGGAAACTAGGTAATGATAATACCAAGAACTAGCAAACAGGAGATTTTGTATCAAAAGAAAATTCAATTTTAATTAATCTTTTCAAAGTAAGTAATTCAGTCGAGTCTTCAAGAGGAACATATTTCTGCTTTTCCCCACATTTTTGTACACTGATTCTGCATATTTCAAATCTGTAATTCAGTGGTCCAAGAGTGCATCTAAAGAGAAAGCAGAGATACGTGTTAGACCACGTCTTTGGAGATTTGCTTGTAGGAAAGGATTGGATCTTTTCATATAAGCAGGACCACTGCATTTTAGTGGCAGCACAAGAATCTTAATGTTTTTTCCTGTTTCTTATTCTCCCTCTTTCCCTCACGCAGTTTGTGTGTATATGTACGTATGTATGTACATACATACATATATAAATAAAAAGTATTCTTTAGTTTTTCAGTGGTGAGGAGAGTCTCCTCTTCCGACTTTTAATTTAAATGTGAGAGACATGTCTTTGTTACTTCCTCTGCATCCATTTAGCAACACAAAAAAGAATTATGTGTCAGTTTATATGAGTGTGGTATATGTGTGTTTAGTCTCAGTCTATATCTACAACCTACTGAGCCTGATGTAATAACTCATGCATCGGTGACAGGCATTTTAGAAATGATCCACTATAAAACGGAAAGAAAATACATAGAATGTATAAACTTGTAGTATTATCTCCTTTCAGCTAGTTCCCCCTAAGCCCCCCCAAACAACTTCTTTCTACATTTTTATTCTGATCATCTTTAGGACTGAAAAAATGATCTTTTGGCCTCACTCTCATTTTTCTGGCATTGCTTTTAATTAAAGCACTTCTGTTTCACAGACGATATTGTATTGATTACGATGGGAATATATGTTGCCTTGATGTGCCCTGCCTCCCCCCACCAGTGGGAAACAGTGGGTCTGTCCTGAAAAGATGTGGGTGGAAGGTAGGGGAGGATTCTGTTGCTCTGGGTGTAAAATGTATAAAATCATACGATCTCTGGGTAGCAGCTGTTTATTGACACCCACTTTACGCACATGAACCCGAGGGGTTCCCACGAGAGCGAGGGACTGACCAGCGAGTGCGGGAAGGGGGGCGCGATCTGCTCCACGGCATGACGCGTGCTCCTGAGCAGGGAGCGGGGAACGCAGCGCGCCCGCTCCCCCTCTCCCCTTCCTACTGCAGCCTGTAATAGAAAATAAATTAACATATTCACTTTAATCTCAGGCAGAGAAGAGCAGCGTATATTGCTTCTCTGGCAGCACAGGGTGCCTGTATCATCCCTGGGAGAGAGGGAACCCAGCTGCGAGGAGAGGCACCTTTGCAGAACAGGCGCCCGACGCAGGGCGTGCGGCACGGCTGCGGAAACGAGAGGGGCTGAGTGCCTGGCAGTCAGGCGGTAAACGCACAGTTTATTTCCCATCTCATTCTCTCCTTAGCTTTATTTAAAACTGTTTTGATAACAGGAGGCTTCTGGCTTTGGGAATTTAGCACAGGGAGGGGAGAACACTAAGATTATGTATTGCTGCCTCTGTATGTAGATATAATATAGTTTTTGTTGTATAGTACAACTTGAATTCAGAGGCACTGCTTCCCCTCGCTGCAGTTGGTAATACATCTAGCCGGAAAGCTTCAGTGGCATGGGGCAGGGATAAAAAGGAGAAGCAAAGAGTTGAAGAGGAAAAAGAGAAAAGAAAATGGATCGATAGAAAAACAGATAAAAAATAGAAAGGGGGATAGTGGTGAAGAGAAAGAGGAAAGAATGAAAGGGTTAGGGGATATGTTAGAAAAAAAGAAGGGAAAACAGGGAAGTGGCTTGAAGATATAAAGACATCACATTCTTCCAAAAAATGAGGATCTCCAGGAACCAGCAGAAGAAGAAATAGTGACAGCATGTTGCTGTAAGAAAAACTGAGCAATGGGAGGAACAAGAGAGAAAGCCTAACAGTAGAAATGAAGATAAAAGAAGAAAGAAGGGAGAATGCTTTTGAAAGTAGGTGAGGCTGGTAACAACAGGGAGGTGGTGGGTTGTGCACTGGGTGCAGAGATGCTGGTTGTCCCTTCACGGAGGGCCACGGTGGACAAAAATGCAAGGCTGGACCTGCCACTAGAACTCCCACTTCTCTAAGGAATACGTGAAAAGAGCTTGTATTTGTGGGCTATTTATTTGACATGCTGTAAAAACTTGCTTTTTATTAAGTGAGGAGAGAAAGTGAATCTGAGATAATACTCTAATTTGTAAAACAAAGTGTCTTTTCCTCAGCACACATAATGAAGGAGTCGTGCCGGAGCAGTGGAGGCAGCAGAAGGCAGCCAGAGTGAGCATCTGGCCAAGCCGGCCCCGCATATAAGAGATGCGGTAACAGTGGCCATCAGATCAGCAAATAATTAAACCCAAGAGTGATTAGCTTTTATCTTTGGGGCACTTTTGAAATCACTGTTTCAAGGCTTGTGCCTATAGATGTGACTTTACCACTGTATTTTTTCCAAGAAGCACCTTAATATCAGTGCCAAGCACTGAGTTAGGTTCAATACTTAAACAAGGGCTTTCCCCTGGTGACTTTGGAGGACGTTTCTTTGGAGCACGAGAGGCTTTCAGACGAGAGGCTAAAGGCTGACAGCTATTTCTGTTTCCTGCTGGAGTAAATGCCCATGCTTTCGGTAGCTCTACAGGTGTGATGAGTTGTCCCACACCAGCAGCAGGTGGGATGGTGCAACAGAGATAAAATAAATAGTCAGAAGGTGGCTTGAGGAGGAGGATGTGTCAGCAAATAGAGCAGGTCCTAGTAGTCAAAAAGTAACCACAGAATCACTTAGTTTGCTTGTTCCCTCAAGTGACTCTTTCATTTACTCTCTCGTCCTTGCTGAGTTTTAACCAGCTTGTCTTCCTGCGCAGCCCAGGAGTCTCGCGTTGCCTCTGTCAGCGATGGAAGGGGGAGACGTGGCTGTGTGCGCTGGGGGCTCCTGTGCTTGGTGCAGAGGGACATCGGTGTCCTCAGCCGGGCGCTTCTCCTCCGGCGGCGGCTGGATGGAGCAAGGAACTGCTGGGAAAGGGCACTTGGCAGGAGCGGCACATCGATTGGTAATGAAAATAGGCCTTTTGTATTGATGTTGAGAATATGCTGAATATTAGCAAGGCAAAAAGAGAGCAGCTGAATGCTAACCAGGAGCAGCTTATGGTTCGAGGCCATCAGCCGGTGCTGGTGTTTAGGAGGTGAGGTAGGGTGGGTTGCAGATCTGCTGGGGAGATGCCAAAGCTGTGATTTGCTGTGGCCGACACAGCTAGTGAGAGGCAGGTTTTAAATGTAGGAACTTTTGAGATCTAGCTCAGCTGTGAGAGCTGGCTTGTTTAGGCATATGTCCCTGTGGGCCCCTCAAGGGACAACCCTGGACCTGGCGGCATTGGCGTGACTGTTCAGGACACCCTGAGGCATCTGGCATGGCCAGTGTTGTCCTGCCCTCTGCTGAGCCCGGGGGCTGAGCTGCGTGGCTGTGTGATATAATTGTTATTTTGTTGTGCTCTTGCATGGAGAGTACCCAGAATAATGATAACCCCAGCACACAAGGACCTTGGTCCCAGGCCCCTGGCAAGGTGGTGCCGGTGCCCAGCTAATCCCGGCAGAGCTGGCCCTGGCCGTGATGTCAAGCGCATGCCAGAACCGGTGGCCAGGTTTCATCCCTCCCCCTCTGCCACCTGGGACTAGTGAATCCTGGTTCCTAAACCAGGATAGCAAGGAAGGCCATCCAAACAGACCTTGCCTATGGTTTAAATTGCTGACTAACACGATGAAGACCTGGTTTAATACTAATGCTACCTCCTTCTTATGCAGCACTTATCACCAGTAGATGTTAGCAGCATTAGTTTGAGCTAGGATTCAGATCCTCACCTAGAGCTCCTCCTTGCCCAGATAAATCAGGTTGCCCTGTCTATGCTAGAAGTATTTGTTATCACATAAACCTTCACCTTTTGTCTTAATATACATACTCCGATGCAGTATGGTAAACTTGCCCATGGAGTAAATTATGGACAAACTGAACTAATGGCTATAGACAGGTGGGAAGGACAGGTCGCTGATGGGTTTGTGGCACAGAACGGGTGTCTGGAGTCTCTTTCTTTGTCTGAACAAAGAGCTGCATCTCTCTGAAAACAAAATAAATGAACGAAGGTGAGGATCATGTGCTCAGTTGCTTTAATTCCTGTGAGAATACTGGGACTGAGAAAAATGGGAGTAAAAATATAAGAACTTAGAAATGACTGAGGATGATTCCTAAGAAGCATAGTCAAGAAACTAGATAAATAATGAAAAACCCAAAGGAAAAATCCAGTAGTGTTCAGACCTCTTCATGACAGGCAGTAAACAGAAGCCCTTTTCTCTTGAATGGAAGTGAAGGAGAAACATCAGAAAAACTGGTTTAGATTTTTATGCCATGGCACAATATGGCTGACATTTCATCTGCTACCTGTTAAGATGCAATGTTTAGTTACAGTGTCCTATTTTCTTCAATCTTTTTTTTTGTTTGAGCATGTGTAATTTAAAGCCATTTGAAGAACTGGAAATGAGAAATGAGCTGTCTTAAGCATGCAAGGTCACTTCCTTAAAATTTGGGCCTTAATGACATGCAGAATGGGGCTCGCTTAATTTGTGCTCCAGGCAGTCTTTGATTTTTGCACAGTTCCTTTGGGCTCAGCTTTTTATAGTGCTGCCGTGGGAAGGCGATAGTCATATTTCTCTTCCTTAAGGGGGAAGGGGACAGGTTCCTTCCTGTTTACTAGGCGGCCAGGGGAGTTGCACCAGCAGCGCGTTTGGCCCGGTATATGAAGAAAGCTATTTCTGGAGCTGCTTTGTTTACCGAGTGGGTCTGAAATGATGAACAGCGCGAGGCCTTTTGTTTCTGCAGAATAAACTGTGAAGCGGATTTTTTTTCCCCTCTTGTCCACCCCCATCTCACAAGCACTTGGCTTAAGATGAGCTCTGCCCCATTTGGGAGCTGGCTGCTCGCGAGGTCGGAGGCCAGGTATCGGCTGGGGAGGGAGAGCCAGCGCTGCCATGAAAACCTTTCTGCGAGCATGCACGGCCCGGTGGGGGCCTGGGGCATCAGCTGCGTGAGGACGTTTCCTCTCTCTTCTGCAGACTTTGCCCGGGGCATCATACCTATTTTATAAACCTCTAGGTTGTTTTCCCGTGTTTCTTGTCAGAGCCTGAACTGCCAGCCTCATGCCTTGGGTTGTCTGCCCAAGCTGTGAACTGTGGCAATTAAACCAAATTCCCAGCTTGTGCAAAATGCCTCAGTCTCTCCGTCTGACTTGGGATTCAGCAACACGTGAGCATCCCAGGTGGACTTTCCAAGAGGATGAACAATCTCCTAATGCACTTCCCGTTGCAAATACTGCTCTGCAGCCGGGCTGGTTGCACAGGCGAGAGGCGTCTGGATGTCACAGGCAGAGGAAATGTGTCAGGTGCAATCATTCGTGCTGCCTATAGCAAATGCAATGCTAGGATCGGAGGTCTAAAACTCAAGTAAATAGAACAGAACAACTGATATAAGGTCTAAAATAAAATGTTCTAACTTGGGGCTAGCAGATAGGCTCATCCTCTTTCCTACTTCAGTTTTACTTGTTCACTTGCACCCTTTATTTCCTTCTTTCTTCCACTGGCTTAGGGTTTTCAGTAACATTTTTTGTTCTTAGGGGATATAAAATAAATAGTTAAAATCCCAACCTTTGTGATTTGCCCTGTATTGACAAAGCCTGATGGATTCTCTGCTGAAGGCACTGACTGCTTTCCAGCACGGACAAAGCTGGCAGAGAAGGGGTTTTTTGCTGGGAACATAAAGCTAGCCATTTTGGTGAATTAAAACTTTGAATAAACTCCATTGAAAGCTGCTTTTTTGCTGGCCTCTTTGAAACCATCTCTCCCTAAAGAAGTCCCAGCAGGTCCCGGGGTGTCATTATACCATTGCACTGTTTTGATACTGTAAGCTCTCCGGGAAGCGCTGGGAAGCGTTTGGCCCAATGAGCCCCCATCCCATTTGCCACTCTGGGTGCTGTTGGAGTACAAATACTAAGTAACAGTAATAATAGTTAATATGAAGAGCCATAATAATGGTGTTCAGGCAATAGTATCACTGAAAGCTATTCCCGTGCCAAATGCCTCAGCCACTTTGCTGTAAAGCTCTTCCAAAAATGACAGCAGGAAATGGGAAAAGTATCTTTTCTCTTCTCTCTCTTTTTTTTTTTTTTAATTTCAAAGAAGTTGTCTTCAGGACAACAAAACTGTTCTTGCTCAAGCTGTCAAAGAAAAAAAATCGCATTGAGGCAGAGACCGAGCTTAAAACATCTCGGCTGGAGCAGGAGCTGTTAGGCAGAGTTACGAGCGGCTGAAGAGCGGCTCCACACAGGCTGCAGCCCTCCAGGGCGCTCACCAGCACTGGCTCTGCTCCAGCCTGGCTTCTTACAGGACCTAGTGGTGCCCTAATGGAAAAATGATGGCTGGGATGCTTGGGTGTCAGGAGACAGCAGGAAGAGAAAACGGGAGTCTGGATAAAGCTGTGCCCCATCACTGACTGGCCCATATTTTGCAGAAACTGGAGATGGGTATGATTAGGCTCAATTCTCTTTTCATGTGGATGAAATGCCTTTGACTTGAAGGGAACCAGTCCTTGCTGGGCCTTAGTGCCGGGGAGAGCGGGACGATGCTGCTGCAGTCTGTGGCCTCTCTAATGAGCAGGATATTCTGCGATTGCAGCCGCAGCCAACAAACGTTGGTTAAGCTGAGGCTTAACCATCAGGGACCAATTCCCCCTGCTGGAGCTGAGAGCCAAAACTTCTGTCAAAAAAGCAAATGAGGAAAGAAAGTGATGTGAGATCAGATATCTGCACAATCTCATATTTTGGAGCATCCAAAGGGACGGCAAAGCTGTTCAGGGAAAGGTTTAGTCCAGCTTTGCATTGTCTTCTATGCAGGCAGGCAGCATGCCTGAAAGCCTGGTTTGAAGCCCATTTCAGATGGGAATGTCATTGCTAATAGCCTGTAATTGCTGAATCTTGTCCCAGTAATACTGCAGTCGTATCTGTGGAGGATTTTACCGAAAGCTCTGCAAAGCACAGCCCTGGTTTAATGCAGCCTCCTGTATATCACCGGTGGGGATGGTGAGGCACAAGGAGCAGTGTGAATTGCCCCATGGGCCAGCCCGAGCCAGGGCATCCCTTGGTGACTCTCCATGCTGGCCGTAGCCACCTGGCGACATCTCGCCTCTCTTGCACACTGGTGCGTGGTGGCTCAGAGTTGGAACTGGAAGTTGTTGCCTCTTTGACATGTGAAATAACTGACCCAAGTACACCTGGTATGTTAGCAACTCATTTTGAGTCTCAAGAGAAAATAAAGCCTTTTGAGCTGATATCACATGTAATGGGGGGAGAGGGACAGGCTGGCAGATGGGGTTGTAACTGTTGTTAGAAATGAGATCTACTTGGAATCTGAGAGGGTTTTAAAAACTACTGTGTTTTACATTTTCTCTACCCATATCTACATTTTACTGAAAACACAAAATGTGAAATTTAGATTAGGATATATCAAAGCCAACAAATTCCAGGAGCACTGACTGAGACACAAATGTTTGAATTTTGTCAGGCTTCAGGATATCTCCCTAAGCAAAGCAGAGCTGCCCAGCCAATGGAGGAAGTTAAACACAAGGGAGAAATAATTTCTTTGTTCCACTGCTGCCAAATGATGGATGCTTAACAAAGCATGCATGTAAACAAGCATCATCAATATTTCTTAGCCATCTATTATAGCTATCAGGGCTGGTCATATTCTGAAGGACAGACATGCCAAAATTCCTTGCTAAAAAACATAAGAACTTTTGTGTTCGAAGTAATTGTAATAATCTCTCTCTGACTCCCCCTTGCCTGTCTGTCGTACTCCATTCCGCCCTTCTCCCTCATCCCGCTGTTCTCTCCATCAGCCGGAGTGAAGTGACGTCTTCAAGAGTGGAGAAAGAAGCATCTCCCTCCCCCGATATTATGAGTGTACATTAGTGGATCTGTGTAGTAATAGATAAATCAAGAGCCTGATTGGAAAGGATAAATATGCCAGAACAGTCAGCAATACCAAAGATACCCCATAAATTGAATGTCTGAGATGAAAGTAGCTGCAGTGTATCAGCAGAGATCAAATGGCCCCATCCTGCAGTGAGTGGTGCCCAGGAAGCCAGAAATAACTTCGCTAAAGTTAACAGATGCTCCAGATTTGCATCAGCGTAATCACAAATGGAATTTGGTTTTCTTAGATGTTTGAAGTTGGCATATACATCTCATGTCTGATTGAGTTTGGTCTGGTCTGCTCCAGGAGAGCCAGGGATGGGGCGCCATTTTACTCTTTTTTAGTTTTTAATAACTCTGGGTTTTAGAACTTCCGCTTATTATTGCAGTGGCTGACAAGGGAACTACAGGAAAATCCAGCTTTATTGAAACTGAAAAGGTCAGTTTTGCTGAGCGTTTCCATGGTGAAAATAATAAATTAAATATATTCAGACTTTTCAAGCTATTCAGATCTGCAGGTTGAGCTGACCAACTGGAAGATTTTCCTCCAAGCTATTTTAATAGTATCTTGTTGCACAGCTTGTATGTGTGGGTTTCCCCCCCACCCAATCAAAAAACAGTTATTCTCTCTGTTTAGCCAGATTCTTGCAATGCTGTCTATGGACAAACCATTAACAGGAGCTATGAGAAGGATCCAAAGGGAACTGGGAAGGCAGCTTTTAAGCATAAGCATTTCTATTTCACTGCTAAGGGCTTGATCTGCTTCCCCTTCACCTCTGTGGGCAGACTCCGATTGATTGTGCCCATAAGGGGTGTTTTGAGCAAACAGTCCTTTATTTGCCTCTATGGCAAATGCCATTTAGGCCTCCAGCCATCTCCCACTGAGTCCAGTGGAAGGCTTTGCTTCGAGTTCAGTGTGGGTCGGATTGGCCTATAACAGGGCCGAGTTAAAAAGGACTTGGACTGATTTTGGCTCATTCCTCAGGTGAGCACTATCTCTCTTTCACTACTTGAACGTAAATGGTATTTGAAACCACTGTCAGCTTAGTAAGGAGACAGAGGCACTGTTCTCCAGGGTGTTGCCCCTGGAAATGGTTGTCTTTGTCGGCACTACAAACCAGCAGAAAATTCCTGCCCCCAGCAAACAGATACTAGAGTCGGAGAGACACGTCTGTTCCTGTGCCTCCCTGCCCCGTTTCAAGGATGGAGCAGCTAACACGTTTCTTGTTCACCGGCTGTAACTAAAAGCTCTCTGGATTTTCAAATAATTCCTTCTCAGTTTCACATACTTTCTATATTTCTTTTCTTTTCTGCTTATTATTGAAGTGCTATAGGCACAAAAGAAAGGTCTTCCTGTTTTAAGAGTTCATCTGCTCCTACCACTCACTGCTAATTAGTTCTTTCTTCCCATAATTTTGACAAAACTCTCTCAATAACCAAGCATGGTGGTGTCTAGGACAGGGCTTCTTCGCTTCTCGAGCGTGCAGCACCAGCACTGTGGAGACCTTTCACATAACCACATAAAAGGGTGTCTATAACCTCCCCTGGCTATTGTGTAGAGGACATAATGTGTCTAAGCTATTTAAAAGGTGTAGAAAAGAGATCTCGCTGAGAAGCGAGACCAGTGAAATGTGTCTCCATTTCACAGTCAGGCTGCAATCTCTACCCCGTCTCTGATGTCAGTAAGGTTGGGGCTGTGACACCTGCTGAGTATTAACAAAATCCTAAGTAACCTGTGCAGGATTTCAACCTAGAAGCAGAGTATGCAAAGGGATGGTCATCAGTGGCTGGGACGGTCATCAGCGACTGGACCAGCCGGCGTCTCCGGCAGCTCGCCCCCACCGGGAGCCTTGGTCCCCATCGGTGCCATTCAACGTTGCTTCCTTCCATCCTGACAAGCAACAGAGGCAAGATGCAGAGAGGAGGGGATCGCAAATCAGCAGGACTTTCCCTGCAAAGACCAGCACCTAAGTGCTTTTGTTCTGCAATTTATTTTGCACACATGTTCATATTTTTTTGCATAGGCGAGCCAGTGCTTTGGAAGCAGCCTTCGCCCCCCTGACTGCACGCAGCAGGGCTCGGGCAACACGCTGATTGCTCCTGTCCTGCGGCCAGCGTGCTGTCGGTCCTGCACCCCGGGGCACGGGAAACTGTGAATTACAGACTGCAGTGATGCCATGGGGAGGTGGTACCGGGAGGCTGAGCCCTTCCACGGCGTGTGCACGCAGCAGGCCCTTGAGGAGGAAATTGTCAGGCTAATTCAGGAGCTGCCTGGGCTTTAAGTCTTGGACCGGTGCCCTTCACTGCCTCCTGGACTCATCTTTTTATCACTGCTTCTCCTTCTGCTCTCGCTGCTGCTCACCCCTCCATGACCTTTTTCCAACTCTAGTAGCTTTTCTCTTAGCATCACAAGAAGCAGGGAATGGCTGGATCTCATATTTTACTTGCAAGACACAACTCTATGTAAATTGAGGGAATTGGCTTTGGTTGTTTTTCTTTCTTTTTTTTTCTTTTTGCCCATAGTAGACTGTAATGTGTTTAACACCGTAATCCTGTATAACATCCTTGCAGCTTTTATAGCTCCAGTTTTCCTACATCCTTATACCTGTCAGTTCCTCTGTGTGATACCATGTAGCATGTGGCTGTACGTAGTTGACAGGAAGTTGTGTGTCGTTCCTCGTCTTACCTGCCTTACCGCCCTCCACCAAATCCTGTGGTTTTGCTCAGTTCTCTCTCAGGCAAGTTTTTCCCGCACTTACATGCATTAAAAATTCCCAACCTAGTAGCTTTTAGCTAGTGTTGCTGACTTCAGAAGCATTCTTCGGTCTACACAGCTCAAACCTGTTTCATTTTGCATTCAACAAAACATGAAGACTGAAGAACTGGAAAACAAGCAGATTTCAAACTTCAGTTATTCATGACCACTTTGAGTTTATACTCGCACTACACTGCACACGTATGTATGCATATTTGCTCACTTACTGTGGTTTAGGGTTTTTATTTCTCAGTGCAGGCAGTTTTGCTATTAAAATCTGCAGAAGTTTTAATTTTTAAAAACAGATAAGCCCCCCTGAGTTGGTATATGTGACTTTGTTCCTTTCCTTTTTCCAGTGACAGAAGTTTAAATGTAGCGAGCAGACTCAGAACAGGAACAGCCAAACACCTCTGGGATCAAAATGAAGACCCAGTAAGTAGCTGTTTCAGTCCCCGTTTGTTAGGGAATATGGTGAACAGTGCAGACTTACTCACTTACTACACAAATGAAATAAAATGGGTCCTTGCCCCTTTCTCCCACAGCATAAATCCAATCTGCTGTGACAGAATATTACTGTGATGTATGGTATTGTAGGAAGCAATTATGGAGATGGAAAGGAAGAAGAAATAGGCAAAAATTATTACTACCAATCATTGTTTACTTTATAGCTGAGCAGAGAGGCCTATTTTTACACAGTAGCTCTACAGTCTCATAAAAAAGACAACACAGACAAATATGGGGAGCAAAGGAGTGTAATTAGGCTGCTCCATGGGTGAAGATGCGAGGGCCAGAGACCCGAATGAAGCGAGGTGCTCTGGATCATGCAAGCCATTTGTGGCAGAGCTGGGCACTGATGACAAGAGTCCCAGGGCAGCAGTGTTTTATCTGAAAGATTAGCTTTCCTCCTATTAATAATGAATATGATCTTTCAAATAAGATTTTATGTATGTTTAAATTTAATAGCTCATCCTTCTGGAAAGGCTCAGCCCTGCTAGGTAGTACATCCAATTTGGGTTGGTTTAGATCTGTTGGGAACTGAGGATGCTCCTGTCCTCCTGAATCAAGCCCTCGGTAAGGCGGATGCTATTGACAGATTACCATTTATAGCTCTTTATTGCATCCTGCAGGTTTATTGCAACCGCCTCTCCAGCCCAGCTCTCCCTCCCTCTCTCAGAGCAAACATAATGTACAGCTCATGTAAATATAAAACATTAAGCAATTACTAGGTTATTTCAGATGCAGCGCTAATAATACATCATTTCTGAAGACCACAGCTTCAGAGGCAGGGCGTGCTGTACCCGTCACCGCATGCCGTGCTTGCAGGGAGGCGAGCGCAGGCGCTACTGCGCTGTCGCGGGGTCATCGCTCGCCCGCCCCAGGACGCAAAGGGGAGTCCCCGAGGTCAATGCGGTCAGCAGAGCAACCCGAGGGAGCTGAGCGCCTGTCTGCTTACACGGTGTGCAGAAGGTATTCAGACGGCAGGCTGCAATCTCCTGCCCTTTTCTGTCGCCTCTTACATCCCCGTCTTTCTTTTGTAACGACTGCAAGTGCTCTGCTGAAATAAGAAATGGTGAATTTGAGCACTTGTTGTATTTGACGTCCCTAAGGCAAATCGCCTGGCACCAGCTTTCAGAGGCTGGATGTGGGCTTCTTGCCAGAAATGAAGGTTTCTGAATTCATTTGGCTTTGGTGCCCTGAGCCCTCCCCCAGGCTCCTCTCCGGCTCAGCCCCGAGCAGACGCCTGGGCGACGGAGGAACGCTGGCGGGAAGGAGCGCGTTGCTGCCGCGGGCCGCGGGGCAGGGGCCACTGTGCTGCTGGCCGGCCCGCAGCCCGCTGCGCCCTCCGCGTCTCCAGACCCCCTCGGGGCTCGCCAGGGCACTGACGTTAGCGATACCGGGTAACACTATCCCCAGGTCGGCCCCGGCCCCCTCGCGCGGCCCAGGGGCCCCCTGGAAGCGAGGGGGCGTTTAAGGCACACGCGAGGTCAACCTGCCCGCGACCAGCCCTGGTGTAAGATGGGGCACTGGCCCTGTGCCCTTTGCAATAGGATATATCTGAGGGCGTTAAACTTTTTAACACGTGTGGAAGGCACACTGGTGGGGCATCTCGGGAAGCTCGTGCTGCCCATGCTGTGCCTGTTCAGCGGGTGAGCAGCAGAGCCGGTCTCTGGGCCGTCAATCCAGCACCTCAACCAGCGTGGAAGGCCCCAAGAAGATGCTTTCAAAGAAAGGTACAGATGCCTTTTGCTTCCTTGGATTGGAGAGCTGAAGAAAGCCGGGGTGTGCTCAAGAAGCCTGCTTACTTCTGTTCGTAATAATCCGTCTTCTGAATTTCTGAAGTTCATTCGGTAATACACTTAAATCGATGTGTTGCGGGTTATTACTGCGTAGTAAACTCTGAGTGAGTCATAGACAACGCACTAACCTCTGAGCTTTGCAAATTGCTGTGCCCTCTGCTAATTATTCCTGCTTTAACAGATTTTGTTTTGAATAGAAACATCATTGTTTCCATCAGAAACGGTTCCTCTACGAGCCTTGAAGGCTTGTCCCGCGTGGTGGCCCGGCGCGCTGGAGCTGGCCCTTGCCGAGGAGGGCTGGCTGGCACCGCGGCTGACGGGCCCGGTGGCAGCTCCAGCTTTCTTCTGTAGCAGTGATAAATGAGGTTTTACTGATTGATTTTTGGCTGGCCTTTTCCAGGCATTTGGCTCACAGCTGAGCTAGTTGTCATAGCAGTAGTGGGGCTGCATGTGATCCTGATAAGGGGTCAGTTTGCTGACGGATTTTCTTACCCTTCCCTTTTTCCCTCTGAAAGTGAAAAATGTGCTGCTTATGTTTCCCTAAAAACAACTGATCTGCAGTCCCAGTTTGGGACCCTTGGTACTTAGATGCTTAGAGGGCAAGGACTGGTATGACAGGAAGAGAAGCAAACCTTGGGAGCGGGATGTGATTTGCGTCTTTGAACCGTGTTAAGTCTGGAGTACTAGAGGCGCACCTTTGGTTCGGGGTCTGTATTTAATTTGTGTACATGTAAGCATGAGAAGCTGTGCTCACTTGTCTCCGCATCATTTATTAATTACCTAAACAGCATTTATAGTTACGCTTCATTTATTTAGATTTTCTCTTGTGAGATTTCCTTGAGCCCAGAGCTCTCGAGAGCGTTAAGAGGACGTGGCTGTCACCTGGAGGTTACCAGCACGGCACTGCTTCGCGTTTGCTGTGACCATATGTAATTCTCATTTGATTTCGGGGTACGAGTTAGGGCCACAATCTAACTCTTTACAGACATTACAAAAATCTGTCAGGCTGAGCATTAATTGACAGTCTGTTTGGACGGCTCTGATTACAAACTGTAACAGGTTCGAGGCATGTTTGTATGTGGGGAAATAACTAAATTTGGGGCATTGTGAGGAAGTTTCCACAGCCCGTGCTTGTAATGGACCTGCCTTGTGAACGCATAAAAGTTTCCAGTATCAAGTCTATCCTATTGTTAAATTCAGAATTTCAATACATTTAAAGAAGCAGTGATTAATATTTCTTCACATCTTTCTTTCTGATATATATAATTTGCTGAGCATGGCTGAGACAGCTGAAATAAGAGACCTGCTATTTGGCCCTTTGGGAATCACTGGTCTGGTCTGGCTTTTTTTTTTTTTAAAGAAAGTTTTGACTTCTTATAAAAGCCTCAATCTCCAAAAAATAAATGTTTTCCACTCACAACTGGAGAAAATTAAAATGTTTTCAGCTTTCCCATAACACTTTTGACTGACTTTTTCAGGAGAAACAAACCTTTCTGGTGTTTCTCATTCTTAACCCTTCCCTCAAACATCCCCCACAAAAAATACCCAACACATTCATAAAAGAAAATCAGATGAAAATTTTTATGCAATCTTGGTATTTACAAAAGGAATTTTTATCAGCTCTCAGTTTGCAGAAGAAAATCTCATTCCTCTAGAAGAAACAACCCAGACATGTCTCTTTTAATGAATTTCAACAACGAGCATCAGTTTGTGATTTATTGGCCAAACTCTAGTCAAGAGACTCAGATATTGATAGTGCTGTGAGCAGGGAAGAGATTGGCAGGTAGCCTTTCTCGCATTTTGTAGAAGAAATGACAAATCCTTATTATTTTTTAGATTATCTTTAAATAACTTGCCATAGTCCAAGGCTATCCTCTTTATTCAGCCAAAACTCACAGAGACTTCCAATAACTTGATCTGAGTTAGCAATTTAAACTAAGAACTCTGCGATTGAACCATTTATTGGTACAAGAATATTAAGCATCTGGAGATGATTTTCTAATCCCACAATACTTTCTGAGACTTTGAAACATTTTGATTTGGGTGGAATCAAAGCTTTTCAAAACAGTTCAGGTATGCAAGAGAGACACCTGGAGCACCAGACAGCCTGGCAGAAAAGGCTTAAATTTGGGTTTCCGCATTCTGGGTGCCTGCTCCAATCATCCGGGGAATTGCTGTTTGGGGAGCTGCTCTCCCGTATCCGAAGTATTTGAGTTTGCGGCTCCTCCAAGCCACAGGGCTATCCAGGCAGGCTTTGGAGCTACAAAACGGTTGATTTTTTCACTGAAACAGCACAAATGGGGAAGTTGATTAATTGACGTTTTCTGGCAAAAGATATTTTGCCAGAAAACCTGTACCCAGTTGTAATTAGATGACTCTATCTGGCCTGGATATTTCAGGCTTAAAATTCTGTTTGGAGATCAGATGGTGAATTTTCACCACTGAGAGCAATTTCCTAAAAATCTGCTTAGTATTCTGGAAGTTTGCAGGATGGAGGAAAAAAAAATCAAAAAATGCTTAGGGGCAAATTTTCTGCTTGGTGCACAGGGAGTTTTAGCACATAATAACTGCAGTTGGGTGGGTAACTCACTGCACTGGAAATTTGTTCCTTAATATCTTGAGATTATAAGGCAGGGTAGTTTTCTACATAAAATTCTGGTTCTTTGCCTCTTTAGATATCAACTTTGTAACCAAGAGGAAGTTTACTGTTTGTAGTGCATAGAGGAGGGAAACAAATGTGCTATTGCATTAATCAAAACCAGCTGAAATAGCTCAGGTAAACTTTCTGCTGGTTGGCAATGTTACCATTTAAAAAAAAATCCTATGGTAATTGAATCTAATGTTTGTGCTGGAAGCTGAATGCATTTCAAATGTGAATTAAACCTATGCAATGTAGAGCAGCGGTGCATAATTAAGGCGTTTCATAACTGGGATTGTTATCTTTATATTATGCACCAATTTTCAACACGTCTACAACCTTCTTTCCAAAATGAACCCAGTTCCCTTAGAATATAGGCATCATTTCAGCACTCACTATATTTTATTCCAGGAATTACAAAACAAATCAGGAAAGGAAATTAAAAAAAAAATGTATTGACCAGATTTTACCATTTGAGCAAGCTGTATTAAGAAACTTCCCAATGATTTCGGAAGGAGGAGAAGTGGGGAGGAGAGGACTTTAATAAGGCAGTTTGTTTTGGAGCAGCAGCATGTTTTGAGGTGAGTCACCTCCAGGTATTGCAGCCCTGCGTTTGACAGGGACGTTGGGATCCGCAGAGCAGTGTGGGCAACAAGGTTGTTTTGGAGCATACCTGATGCTTTTTCTCTTCAGAAAGCTTTGAACCCCTGAGCAATGGGAAGATTTGTTCTAGGTGATCAAGCTAAATCTAATCCAAATTAAATCCGTGATCCATGTCTAATGGAGATGTGAGGAGTCTCAGCAGCTGCTGCTTTGATCTCCTGATCCACTCGGATCAGACTGAATTACTCGCTAGTGGAGACGCTGCTGAAACCACCTACGTGGCAGGTTGGTTTTCAGCTTGTTTTGCACTGGGTAGGCCTCTCAGTGGGAGTAAAAATAGTCTGAAGGCCACTCAAGATCACACTTATGAATATCAACCTCTTGAGGAGGATCACAAAGGACGGTAGAGCCCGGGGAACTGGGTCCAAGAAGGTGACAGGTGAAACAGCAAAGTTGGAAGCACAAAGCAGTGCTGAGAGCAAATGCAGGTTGTGCGCTGGGAAGAATTGAATTCCGGCTCTGTCTCCAAAATGCTCCTAATTAGAGCTTTCTGGAAGCTCTGATCTGCCTTAGAGGTTTTGACAGTGACTGGGACATGGATAACTTGGGGTGAGCGTTTTTGTTAATGTTGACTTCCAGACTGCTCTTGGATGCACTGGTAAACATGTTGGGTAAATTGTTAATTTTAGATTTAAATGTTATCAGATTTCCACAAGATCTTACTACATTTTTTAATTTTCTCCTGTTCATTATATATTACTCACAATATAGAAACTGTAATACTTTTAAAACTTCCTTAGTTCTCAAGATAGTTCTTAAACCACCCTAATCTGCCAGCATAAAACTCCATAAATGCACACACAAATGATTCCCTGTTATTACACTCAAAATATAAAGCAAACACAAAGAATTCAATTATCCTTTCCCAGTCACCATTAAATCAACATGGGAGGGATGAAGATCATACTAAAAAAATTAGTTTTAAAATGACTGTGTAAGGTGGAGAAGTTCCTCCTAGCCAGTGTTTGCAGGATACAATACCAGTGTCAAAATACCCTCTTGCATGGAGAATTTGGAAAGGGCAAAGGATCAGAACAAAATGTTACCAATAATGTTCTGTAAAACACGTTTCACTTCATAAGGGGTGCTGTAATAATTTTCTTCTAATTTTGACCTTTGTGGGTTTAACATCACAATGCCATGGTTGGAGCTTTAGATCCAGCTGAACACAAAAACCTAAAAATAAACCTAATTTGTTCTAAGGCAGAAAACTGAGGTCCATGCAACTTTACCGTGCAATTACAGGTGTGTTCAGCTTCACTCAACTAGTTCCTATAGAGAATTAGCTGATAACCCTTACAGTGCCAATTTAAAACTAGCAGCAGAAGCTGCCAAAAGACAGAACAGGCAAGTTCCCTGCAGCTTGATATTTCTCCAGAAGCCTTCTTCCAAATGAGTAATTTTTCTCCTGCTGCTAATTCATTAATATTACCATACTGCACATTCCTGTAAGATGTGGGAGTTTTTCAGGGGGAATATTTTCATCGTGGCTATAAGCACCGAAAGGCAACATGGTCCTGAATCGGGCATCACAGGGCTTTTGTATGCGATGAGTTTGACTCGTTGCAGTCAGGTCTCGATGGTTCAGGGCAGCTCCAGATCAGGGCTCCCTGCCTCTGCCTGCTTTTTAAGACCCTGTCTTCAGCAGACTTTGAAGCCGGCTCTGTGCAGTTAACATAAAAGCTTTGGACTGAGCAGCAGTCCCAAAGAAACAAAGCTGGACCATATGAGGTGAATTTGAACTGGCTAGGTCACCAGCAAGGGGGCATTTTAAGTGCAATTGAGCAAGCTGTCTGATCCTAAAATTTGATTAAGAACAGATAAAATTATATTGCTGGGCAGTTAGAGACTTCTCCGAGACCAGTTTAAGCCCTTGCCCAGGGCAATCCATGAATATTCAATGTAATGACCTCTCTGATAATATTGCAATCACCTAAACATACAAATCATGGCAGTTTTTATCCTTAGAGCAGGATACGTTTTTCATTATTTTTCACCTCGATTGACAGGCACGCCTTGAACTGGAGTGGTTAACACATCCTGATAGCTGTATGCGGCTCCTGGCTAAGCCTTTCTCATCATCTGATTGATTATTTGAAGTCTGAAGTAGTTGGGTGAGCACCAGCTGAACTGGTTTCCGACTATCTGCGTGGCATAAAGCATGCTGTAAATGTGGGAGTGTTCAAATTTGGTCTGCAGCTCTGATAGGGACATTCTTCCAGACAAATGAAGGGCTGGGTTGTTTTCTCCGTAGAGCCTCTTCTTGGAGGCCCCAATCCGTTGTCACGCAGGAGGTGCCTTTCCAGCAGGCTGGACATGGATCCGTGTCTCCCTGCACATGGCGTGTCAGTGAACACCTGTCTCCCGGGGACTCAGAGGACTAGGCTGGTTTGTGCGACGGCTGGCAGTGTGGAGGACATTGCTAGCAGGCTTCCCAGGGGTTATCTCTGGCTGTTGCAGGGCCAAATTTACCTGTTTGGTAGGGAGAGAATCAGAAAGAAATGGGATTGTTAAGGGACCTCAGGAAATGATTGTATTTATACCTCTGCCATTCCTGACAGGTTCTCTTTAACACATTCTTAAAGACCTCCAGCCTAATATATTCTTCCCTTGGAGGCTTTAGTGCTCCTTTGGTATTTAACTGTTGTGGGGATTAGAACATTTCTTTTTTTCTAATGCCTAACATGAATCATTCTTGCTGCCATTAAAAGCTACTGCTTCCAGTTCTGTCAAACATGGACAGATATTGCACTCCTTATGCCTTTGCAAAAGAACTTCGGCTACACAAATATATTCATTCACTGTCTCCATGTAGGTCTGTTTGGGGGATTTTGACCTCTCTCACTGCTATCCTTTGGACTCTTATCAATTGGTCAAGGTCTGTCCTGAAAGGCAGTGCCCAAAACTGGATGTAGTTTCCCAGCAAAAGCCATATCAGTATTGAGAAGAATGGAAAGGTTGCTTTGTGTGTCTTGCAAGCTCTCCCCTTATTTATGCACGAATGTTTGTCTCTATCAGAATTGTGGCATTCTTGATTCACACTCAGCTGTAATTTACTACAATTGCTAGATCTTTTTCTAAAGAACTTCCAACTAATCAATTTTTCTCCATCCTGTATTTGTGCAGTTGATTATTTTTGCATGCCCTAATTGAAATGCATCCTATTGTTTGTGCGAGTTCTCCAGCTTGTCAGGACCATTTGCAATTCTGATCCTATCCTCCCACACATTTGCAGTCCCTTCTGGCTTGGGGTCATTTGCAAACGTACTGAGAATATGCTGTTCTCTCTGCCAGGTCACTACTATGACATTGAACAAAACTGGCTCAGGACAAAGGTATTCCCCGAGGAATACCTTTGTTTTGCACATCCTTCCATTTTGACAGTAAACAATCAATAACTCCTGCCTGGTTTTAGTCATCCAGTCTTTCTTGCATTCACCCACAGTAGTTTCATCTACATCATGTAACCATAGCTTATACAAAAATATCATGTGAAACAGTGTCAGAGACTTACTAGATGAAGTATGACAGTTACTGTTCTCCCTTATCTGCAAGGTCTGTTACCTTGTTGCAAAATTAAATTATTTTGTTTTGACATTAGTTTTACCTGACAAATTCACCTGTGCTGCTGTTCATCTCCTTCATATCTTCCATGGGCTTGCAAATCACTTGTTTATTTGTTCCAGAACTCCTCGCTGCTCTTTTATTCCTCCACTCTGCCATCCTCCCCTCTGTTAAACATGGGCGCTGTCATTTGCCGGCTTTCCCATGCCTCCTCCATGAGCTCTCAAAGGTGAGCTCCTAATGATGTCCCTGATTGGTTCAGCCTAACAAGCTACAGACTATATACTTTAATAACTAATTGACTGGCTGTAGTAATCTGAAACTCTTGAGTCTGTTTCTTTTCTTTTCTTAATGTAGATGTTGATAGATACTTTCATCATAGATCTTAATTGTTAGCCATCTACATGGCATTGACCTTTTGATGAAGACTATTGCATAAAAGGTGCCTTGAAATCATCTGCTAGCAGCACTCACCCCCACGGAGCAGCAGTACAAACCAGCTCTCCCTGGTTTTCCTCTTACAGTTCAGTTCCTTACAGAGCTTCCTAGTTGTACCGTGTTTTGTGAATTTTCTATGCTGATTTTGCTGCAACCTACTTTGCTATTTGTCAATATTTGCCTTGATAGGCAAATGGTAGGCTGGACACTTTGTAAAACCACTTCCCACAGGCTTGCTAGAGGCAAAGAGGGAACATCCAAAGCTTGGGGAACTTGCCAGTGCACAGAGGCTCTCTGCCTTCTTGGGGAAGAGGGAAATCTTCCGGGTCTTGCAGAGAGTTTGCTAAAAACTGGAAAGGCAATGAGTTTGACACATGGGCTGTAGATGGTATCAGGGTGGCTTGGTTAGCTGCTTTGGCCTGGTGATTTTCTTATTGTATTGGTTGAAATA
Source organism: Apteryx rowi (assembly GCF_003343035.1). Taxonomy (NCBI): domain Eukaryota; kingdom Metazoa; phylum Chordata; class Aves; order Apterygiformes; family Apterygidae; genus Apteryx; species Apteryx rowi. The sequence continues at coordinate 4,549,580 of NW_020447196.1, read as the reverse complement.
TATTTTATGGTGTCCTTGTTGGCACAAGGAAGACTGGATAAGGCTGTGGCTGGATGTGTTGAAGCCAGGTGGAAGGTGTGCGGTCTTGGGATGGGTCACGCACCCTGCTCTGACAGCGCTCAGCAGCCAGGAGGGAACAAGCCTCCTGCCTTCAGCCTTGGTCCGTATGGGGGACACCTCACGTGAGCCTCGGAGGGGCACAAAGTGGCCTGAGGCACGCTGCCGAGAGCAGGTCCCTGCTGCGCATCCCAAACTGCTCGGCAATCAAACAAAAATACATCTTACAGTCACTCCTATCCCTCGTTCTAGGGCTATGCTCAGTCAGTGTAGACTAATTAGATGATCTGGACTTTCATTGTACCATTTAGGAGGCACGAGGCAACCAGTAAATATCGCAGACTGTCCTTGTGTTCGTGCATAGCCCTTCTCTTGCATTCCTATCTCCCGCTGATAAATACAGCAGAGCCAAAGGACGGCAGCTGAGAGGAAATTGCAGACAATGAAAGTCCTCTGGCTAGCCATTCATTGTGATATATGGAAGAATTGTGTTAATTTATATAAAGTGGCTTTTGCTAAGGCTGCTTCTACTTGAATTTGTTTTTTGAAAAGAAGAAATTATTCTGCCTCCTTACTGCAGACTTCTTAATGCTTGTTGCATTCTTCCGGCAGGTCACTCAGTACCTGGAGCATCCCACTGCTTTTGTGCCATAGATGAAACAGTGTCCGTTGTTTCTCCTTCAGGCCTGACCCCTCCAATCCACATCATGGGGCGTCTCCGCTCCTGTGGGCTCAGCCAGCACGTGGGGAGCCTCGTGTGGAGGGTTTAAATGAGACAGTCTTGCAGGGTCTGACGCCCCCCTTCTAGTCGCAGTCCTTGGCTTCTCAAAGTTGTGGCTGACTCCTTCCTTCGATGTCCTAATTCAGTCTGATAAGCTAACTAATAAACCCTTTACTACTAATGAAGCACTATTACTTTCCCCCCTTGCTTTTCTCCCTGAACCTTTGTTGCATCTTTTTTACATATAAATCCTCTGCCTCATTTTCTTTCTATTACTGCTCTCATATTTGTCACTCACCTATTTTAGGATTTTTTTTCTGCACCCGATAGACTGGTAAATGAGAACTGGATACCTAATAATTAGATAAATATCTAACTCCTGTGTGAAGATAGGATTAGTAAGGTCAAGACTAGATCATTCTGAAGGAAACCAGTAGGAGCTAATGAATAAATCAGAGTTTGAAATCAAATTTCTTCCTATTTACTATTTTTAAGGATAAAAGAACATGGAAATACTAAATTGCATTGAAAAACAATTTTAAAACTGATAACTTTTTTAACACAATACATCATCAATGTATGGAACTCGCTGCTTTGGGATATCAAAACTATAGTGATGTTCACAGGAAAAGGAGCAAGGCATTTATTTATATGGCTAATGTGAATACATACCATTAGAGAAGATTAACTAAACAGAAGAAATTTGTAAAATGCATATTTAAGATATATTTATAGATGCGTGTTTGTGTGTGTGGTCAGAAATAAAACCTCTGTCTTCAGATCATAAATGAAGCACTGACGGGAGAGTTTTGTTATAAAACACCTAGGTGCGTGCACAGTTCGCTGAAGCACTTGGCGCGCGGCGCTGTCGGAGATGCCGCGCTGGATGGACCAGACCCTGGTCCGCGTTAGAGCCGTTCCTGGCACAAGCGCGTATGGCACCGGGTGCAGCGTGTCCTGTCTGTTGAAGCAGTAGGGCGTCTTAGCTGGTCTCATTTCATGTGCCTGTTGGCTTTTGCTGAGGACAGCAGAGCTGGCACTTCTGTATTTCGGAAAAGCTTCAGGAGACCTCCTAATGAGAATGTGTCACTAGATGAATTTTAGTTGTTTAAACCTTTTAATATTAGGTTCATAGAATAAGGTTCTGCAGGGACGTGAGCTTTGCACTGCTGGTGAGCACCACGAAGTGATTCTGCCTGGGAGGACACCTTGGAACGTCTCTCCTTCCCCAGGTACCTGCATGTACATACAAATACACATGCACACACACACATCTTCCTAAGAAGCATTTCCTCTTATTCTTTTGTTTGATTTTTAAACACCAATACTTTTGTCACTATTTTGCTGTTCATTCCCTCTTCAAACCTGATGTTAACTAGCACATTGGATCTAAAACCAACCGTAAATGCTATCACTGACCGAGGCATGGCATTTGATTAGAAATAACCGCAACTATTGCAACAACAGCATTGGCAATAGAATAACAAAGCTAAGCACATCTCTAGAGGGCTCTACACACTGAATGATCGAAGCCTTGTAAATCCTGTCAGACAGCAAAATACTGGTGTAACTCGTTAGCAACAGATGCTAAGGTAGCGAGCAGGAGTCCATCTCCCAGAGTCCAAGTGAATTCTGCCAGCTGTGGGGAACAGCGGGCGCTGGCTGTGTTTTTAGTTGCATTGCCTGATCCCCTGGGTGCACTAGGCATGACTGAGGGTCTTCTTGCGCTTGGTGCTGTATAAGGACAGAACAAATTGGAGATGTTTTCACCCAAGGAGTGCGAGTACAAGATGATCCTGAGCAGGGAGACAAGCAGGGTGGGAGGCTGCGGTGGGGGAGCGCGGGCCAGCGGCGATGCCTTGTGCCTTGTCGGCATCGCAGCAGTACAGCAGACCAGAGCCACATCTAGGTTTTGACTAGGGAGGCATAGGCATCAATAATATTAGAGGAATAGATATTATTGTAACTCTTTGATAAATAGCTACAGCAAAAAAGAGGCAAATAAGATGTTGTGATAAAAAGACAAATAGATTACACAAGATACACTAGAAAGAAAACAAGTTACATAGCTTTATAAATCACTCCAAGGAGTTATGTGATACAAAACTTTGCTCTTTGCTAGAGAGGCTAATGGGGAAGTATGGGTAGTACCTGAAACCAGGAGAACAGGACAATGGTAAATGAGAGAAGTTACATGTAAGGAGAGGCACTAGGATTGCAGGAAACTCTTTATTTTATCGATATAACATTTAGACCTGGCAGGTTAGGCAGACCTGGATTCAGATCTATCCTACCACTTTTATCAATGAGTTCAGCTCAAAGAACAGAAAAAATGTCCACAAAGAACTCGGGGCCTCACAGAAACTCCTGGTGACTTTGGCCCTTGGAGCAGACCTTGTATTTGGTTTCCCTGTCCTGTTGAGCAGCTGTGTGCTTCCTGATCCCGCTGCATCTGGGATCATGTCTCCCACACTCAGAGGGAGCTGGGTCAGGGGCTTCATCCACAGCCAAGCAAAAGCGGGTGATGTGAAGCTCTGTCCATAAGGCAGCAGGAGACAAATCTTGATAAGCTCCTTCTGGAAGGGATGGGGGGGGGCAGATGAAACATCAGCCAAGGGAGGGTGTTGGCAGCATTTCTGAAAGTCCCTCCAGAGCTGATGTGTTTCATTCCTCTTTATAATCTTCTTGAGCTAAATGACACATTGATAAACTGTCTAGGATAAATAGTGTTTTCTAGACATTACCAGACAGTGGGGACTTTTTCAATGATCCTTTGTCACCGTTTAAGATCAAAAAGGTTTGTAACCAGTGAAATGGGAGGAAAAAAAGCTTCTTGATATTGCAGAGGGTGTTTAAGTATCCCATTGTTTAGTTAACGTGTTTTGACAGATGTGGTTTCAAGATGCATAAAAGTCTAAAACAAAATACCTATATAAACCTCATCAGTTGAGGATTGGAATTTAGATTTACTTCTTACTGAATAGAGCTATTGTGTTGTACTATGAAGCTAGTGAAAATGCATAGCCATAACACTGCTTGGATTTAAAACACTATATACCAGGTGGACTTGCGCAGAGTGATCAGAATACTAAGTGTCACTGGTGGCTTGCAATGAGACTGAGAGATTATTTTTGTTTTAGGAAGAAAGATGAGTAGGCATACTGTAAAAGTGTAAAGAATCTCTGGTTGGGGCACACATGGTATACAGGCCCAACATATTTCATTATGATTAAGCAATATCAAACACTAAAAGTTGGATTGCTTATTACAGTTACGCTATTGCTCCCTGCAAGTCTTGGCAAGTTAATCTGTGCCTCTGGCTCAGCAGGAGCTAGGGCATTTGGAGTATGTTTTATCACTTGTTCCCTTTCTCTGATTTCTTTATCTTAAATAAGGTCTATGCGTGAGAACAGTGAGTCTGAGCTTTGATTCACACTTCAGGATTTCACCCAGCATCATTGTAATCTCTGCTGCATAGAGCAGAAGGCTCTGAAAAAGCACCTGACAGGTCTGCACCGTGTCTGAGCCGGGCAGTGATAAGGTCGGTGCTGCTGTCGGGTTTGCAGCATCCCGTGAGGCTGCACAGCGGCGCCTGCTGTGCTCGGCTGCGGCTCCTGGTATTGTGGTAATTTAGGTATTTTTAGGGTAATAGGGGAATGGCCCTGGTGGATGTAATGAGGGTTGTCGCTGGAGTGCTGTAAGCCCTCTCCTAGCTGTTAGCAAAGCAGCACTTGTTGCTGCTGTTTTTAACTCAGAAGGCAGAGGGATCCCTGGGGCTCGATTCTTGTGTCCCTGGCCAGCTGTAATTCTCAGCGTGGTGGGATCACATCAGCAAAAAAAAAAAAAAGAGGAAAAAAGAGGAAAAGGAAAAAAAACATTGGATGTCTATAAACATATCTGAAAAATCGATCCAATAAAATATTCAGTGAATATATTCACTAGTCATTTATGCATCTCTATAAGCTGAAAATAAAGAGGGGAAGAAGGAAGGCAAATCATTATATGCCTTATTCCAAATAAATCACACAGTTGTCAGATCAATTATTTCTCAAATATGAATAAAGCAATTTTTGGTCCTCGGCAGTAGTACATTAGAGAACTATACTTTATTAATGTTAGTGTGGCTCACCAGAGCCTGATGTCTGGGCCTTGCAGTTACATAGGCCAAATTATTAAATTGCTCAGATTCTTCATGCATTTGTTTGCTCATTTTGGCTACGTATTGCTAGACATCCAAATAGCTGTATGTCATTGTTGTTTTTACTCCTGAAGTGTTTGATTTGCCTTATGCCCTTGGCAGATCCTTCACAGCAAATTGTTTGCTGAAAAATAATTTCTGTGACTATCTTCCTATTTGCTTCCATTTACTGTAGCTGAGGCCTTGAAGATTCCTATTTCTTCATCTTCTTGTTATTCAATTCGATTTAGTTATTAGCCTGTAAATATCCCTGAGAAATTAAAAAATCTTGTCCAGATGGATTGATGGCTCATAATTAATAGAAATAGCTATTCAGAACTCATTTGTATGTTTTGTTGGTATGTTCTGCCCTATTCTGAAGAGTTCATGTCTGCTCTAATTTGAGAAAAGACTTTGATTCTTAATTTTGTGCCCAAATGCTGGAATGCTAACTGACAGCTTCTCTTTGCTTTCCTTTCCATTTTAATATACACAGCATTTAAGGCCAAATCAGGCAATATCACTCATTGACTCCTTAACTGTTAAATTCAGTGGAAGCTTTGCCGAGTGAGGCTGGAGGGTTTTGGCTAGTTACTAATTTAGGTGCTGCAGAAATATTGGAAGAACATGTATGTTATCTCTTGTGCCTTAGACAAGCATAAAGAATGGTGTGAGATCAACAAAAAGAGGAGAGGGAGCCTCAGGGAAGCAGAGTTAGGAGAGAGGCTCGGGGATATGGAGAGGGAAGATATACAAATTTGAGAAGGAATATCTGAGGATAGAAGTGGAAAGGAAGCTAGGATGGCTGGTAGGGGGAAGAGATGGGGGAAAGGGCTGGAGATAGGGAAAGAAATAGGGTATGGCCCTGAACAGCAAGGTCTATCAACCTTAGGCACATTTCAGGTTTTGTCCCAGCTGCAGTTGCATGCCTTGGCCCTCCCTAAGTCCTGGGCCATCTCAGCAATATCAGCAATTAGCACATTTTTCATTCTGGAAAACTATGCTGTTGCTCTAACAGTCCAAACACTGTCAAAACCCAAGTTGGGATCAACTTCAGCTAGAGAGCAAGTTGCAGGGTTTACCCATCCTGCGTTGCTCTGCAGGTCTTTCAGTGCCAACATGGAGAAGACCAGCTTCCATCAGTGCTTGCTGCCTCGTGGCCAGCAAACCACCCTGGGTTCTACAGTAGGCTGCAAAGTGCCCATCTGCTTCAAGCAAATCAAGAGATCTCGCTAATACCCTGCACCCATAGTATCATCTTCAGAGACAGCCTCTTTTTTCACTTGACTTTCTCAGAACTTAGACATGCAATATTTGATGACTTAGGCAGAAATAAGTCTATTATAAAAGCTAATCTTTGCATTACACATTGAATCCATTACAGATTCTCTCTACTTTAATGAAAAGCCTGGATGAATGACTTAAAGAAAGAAGAACTTACATCATAAATATGACTGAGGCAGTTGCCTGAAAATTACCATGAATATATTGCAGTAAATACTGCCTCAATTAAATAAATAGAAATACTCAGTGGAACTGTTGAAAGAATTAGGTATTATTCAGTGTGAGTAAAGGAGACTTAACAGACCCTTCATTCTGTGGCATTTTTGTGCGCTTTTGTAAGGGACAATATTTCCATAGCATTTAAAAGACACATTCTGTCCTTTCATGTTGAGATGGTGTCTCTGACATGAGAGAGAGTTCACAGCTTGCAAAAAATCGTGGTCCTTTTATGGAAGAGATATGGAGCTAAGATACAAACTGAACCCTTCATGAACGACTCGTAAACAAGTGCATGAAGTATATGCTTCCATGTATTGTATCCTCAGAGCTAGCCAAAGGATGTAACACAAAACTTCTTGTGGTTGTTGTATGTATTGGAAAAGAAAAAAAATGGCATAACCCTGTGCTGATGCAGGTTTTTTATTGCAAACTACTGCTCTTTCACATTGCAGTCCTCTGTTATGGAAAAAAAAGATTGCCAAGCAGATTGAAATAATTGGGTCAGGATAATGATTACAGTGAAGTTTTGCTTTGACAGTTAAGCTGCTATTTTACTCCCAACGATGCAAGAATTTTACATTGGTAAGAGAGATGAACAGATAGAATATGAACAGTAAACAAAGTAAACTTGAAACCCTTCTATGTATCATTTTTCTATTTTTTCTCCTTTCCTGATACCTACTGGGCCATACAGATGTCGCCTTGCTGTTCATTACTATAGCCAATATGGTTTTTCTGCTCGGTAAGAGGACAAGCCTCTTTCACTTACCTGTGAGAACAGCATACTCAAAGTAAAACTATTTATTTATAGGACAAATGGGAAGGTACTTAGAGGAGATCAAGTACATAGAATGAAATGGCAAGGTTTTCTTTTGCATCAAAGATGGAAGTGCTGCATTGTCATCCCTCATTTGGAAGATCCTTCCCATTGTGGATGTTCTAACCTGTCTATCTCCATGCAGAATACCCAAGCCCGCACGTGCCCTGTTGTCATGGGTACCTGTGCTTGTCCATGAACCCCACACAAACAGAGCCTAAGCAATCACGTACACACAGAGAGAAAATTCCCTTTTCATCAAAAGAGCTGAATTTTTGCTCATACTCCTCTCTGTCTCTCTGCAGATGCTTATTTGCTCAAACGCAGTAATACAGAGCCAAATGTCAAAGCAGGTGCCATTTTCAGATGGGGGTAAAAGGACGTGTTTTTCCCAAAGGAGTTGTCTCCTGCAATAGACTGAGGGAATTGGTGTTATGACCTTACGGAGATGAAGGATCCTCAGGAAATTTCATAGCTGTCTTGCCTCCCGACCACTCTGGCATTCGTGGTCGTGGCCATGGGACTGACTTGCTGCCAGCTACTCTCCCTCTCCTAGCCAAAATAGAAACAGCAGACTGGAAGTAAATCAATGCAAGATAAAGTATCAAGTAAGGATTCAGGCTTTCTGCCCCCCGTTCCACCTACTCTGTCAATATTTCCCAGCCCATGGGCTATGGGTTCCTAATTTTTGATGGAAAATGCAGGCTGATCTCAAAATGTGACAGAAATTCAGAGGGAGGAAGGAGAGGATGCCAGATGGCTCTGCTTTGCACCTTCCTCAGTTTTCAGGATACTAATTCATGATTTGCCGTAAATTTATCATTCTGCCCCCATCTTTGTGCTGTGGAATGAAATTAAACTTTTGGTCTGTTGGCTGCATCTTCCCACAGAAGTAACAAAACCAGCAATGAGGTGGTACCATGGAAGAAGGATGAAGAATGTTTGTCTTTTTGTGTGTATATGTGCAAAGAAGGAGAGAAAATTGGGGGGGAGGGGCAGTGATATGGAAGGAAGGAAAAGAAGCTCTTAAAGAATATAACTAGCAGAGCTAAAAACACCCCCTCGCTACACACAGCAAACATCTCATTCCTCTGAGAGTCTGGCTGGAGATATCTTAAATCTATGAGGGACCAGAAGGAACTATTTATTCATCTGATCATTTTCCAAGGTGGAATTATAGCCTGAATTCACAAACTTTTTGAGGTACATTATTTACTACAATACAAATGCAAATGGCACTTTATTTCCTAATTTTCTTTGCTCTCTTCCTGCTATTGCAGTGTAAGATGGTGAAGCAATTCCCCTGGGGCATGGTGGGCCACTAATCTTTACTTGGAGAGACAGCAGGATGTGCTGTGCTTTCAGATCTGTGTTTCATTGTCCTCCTCTGTCCTTCTTGTGGCATCTCTTCAAAGCTTCCACAGCAAAAATTTAAACTATCCTATTATTCACTTTCCATACTGTAGCTAGTAGGAGTTTGATAATGTATTTTTTTCACTGTGCAGTCATATTATTTGATGTTATTTCCTTATACCATACTTATTATATCAAGGACTAAAGAGTGATAAGAATATAAATACCCACTGCATGACCTTAATAGAAGCTTTGTGGTTTATGGAAGTGTTAACTTTCTTTTATGATAATCTGCACAAATATAGTGCTCATAGTAGAATGGAATTTAGAAGTGTGCAGTTGGGAACTCTAATTTTTCTAAGTTCAAGAGATAATTAGGCACAGAAAACATGTCAATCGTAAGCTTTCGGAGCATGTGTCACTTTTGCATAGAAACCAAGGTTATGCATGTAATTCACATATTCTGACAGAATTTTTGACCAGGCTTTTAAAATTATATTTCTAAAATTTGAGGTGATGTTTCAGCATTTCTAAGTTCAAATCAAGGGTTGTGCATGTACTAACCTATTTAGCAGGATGTTACTAACCTATTCAAAGCAGCCATCCCTAAATCTCGTAGTTCCTTTTGTCTTCCTTATTTATACCTTTTCCATTTCTTTGGTGCCTGTGCAGTGGTACGACACAAAAAATGAAGTGTTCTGTCCTCAAGGGCAATGAACTTTTTGTAGAGCCCAAAATAAACTGTGAATTCACCTGTGTGCAGTTCTTCAGCTGACCCATTCAAGCAAAGCATGCAGTTGCAGTGGGATTTCCATGCATGTTGTGCATGTAGTTAGTGTGCCTGCAAGTTCGAAACACCAGCAGCTTGATATTGGCAATTGTATGAACAGTTTATGTTTAATACTTTGGATGTGATCTAGATGCATTTTATAAATAAATCAATATGTAAATATCCTTTGGTTTTACATTCTGCAATTCACCTAGCTTTTTGGTATAAGTCTCTCTTAAAATGTCTTCCTAAATGAGAAGACTGCCACAACAACTTGCCCAATAATACGGTACATAATTCAGTATTTGCTATTGTTTCAGATAAAGGAGGCTCAAACATGCTTCTTTGTTTCAGAGACATTCAAAGTTAGATTTGGATGCAATGGCTTTTACTATAAATCTGCAGACACTAATTTCTACCCAGAATTTTAGCTAATACGTTAGTTTGCAAACAACTGTACAGACAGTATTTTGTTTTCTCCAGAGAGAAATAAGCAAATATGCAACCTAGGTAAGAATAATTAAATCCTTTGTGTCTGTTCCTGTTTTTAAAGTTCTTCAGTGCTACCGCAGTGGCTACAAGGACATAGCCTTGTTCTGCTGTAAGGTGCTTTTGCTACAGAACATATCTATATGGAAATAAAGATAGCTACAAGTGTAAGTACTGTGCTGCATATGTGAGTTCTGGTCAGAATAATAGCTTTAATACAAGAATGCATACTTTCTTGACAGCTCCTGCTATATTTTTGGTAACCCTGATGGGAATTCTAGGCATTGAGAACAAATCCCTTTTTCTATCCAAAAACACTATTCAGATGAAAATTGCAATTTAGACACAAAGGCCATGATTGAAAATAATCTGTGCAGCTTGTAACAGGAGAGTCTGTTCTTAATAAAACATTGATCTTAGTCTTATTTGTCACTCATAACATGGTTTTCTTTGCAAAGTAAAAACTGTCTCCAGAAGGTCTGGTTTAAGCAATAAAGTAGTATGAGGAGGTTCCCTATCTTCCAGACATCGAGTTTGTTTTGTGGGGGAAAATTGTATTAAGCTTACATTTAAAGGGAAACTCTGCAAGAAGACAGCACTGAAAATAAGCAGCATTTTCAATCAGTTGTTACTAAGATTTCGACATTTTTTTTATTATGAGATTTGGTGGCAAATCTGTTAGGATTCAGAATTCACCGTTTACATAAAAACAAGCCATATATTTTCAGTCCCTGGAGTGAGTTGAGACAGTCTACTTTAAGGCGGAGGTCTTTTGATTGCTATTTTTACAGTTTTGAGCTGGATGTCATGACAATCAGCGTGATAGGTGGGCTTAACTTTGAGCAGATTATGAGTTATAAAAGAGGTTGTGGTGCTGGCTGAGAACTTTCTGCCCCTTCCAGGTTATGACGCTAGGCTTTCCCTTCCGGTCACTGCCTCCCAAAACCATCACTTTCGGGTCTTGCAAAATAAGTGGAGCAGTGCCATGTGTATCTACGTGCACACCCCCACCCCTCTGTTAGCTAGTGCGAAGAAATCCATGGTAATTAGAGTATGATCTTGCAGTCTTAACACAATTAAATTGATGGGAGGTTTTCCTGATTAAGATCTACAGCCTGAATCCTTCAAATTGGTGTATCATCTTGGTGTTTAGGAAACTATGCAAGAAATCATTATCAACTAAGATACAGCCAAAATATTCTTACCAGATTAGAGTGGTTTCAGGACAGATAGGCATTTAGACAGGATTTTTTTGACAAATTGTCCCAGCATCTCTTCTCAGTGGTATCCAGTGACAGAACAACAAGGAATTGGGCACAAACTGAAATACAAGAAATTCCATTTAAACCTGAGAAAAAACTTTTTTATTTTTTTATTGTGAGGGTGATCAAATACTGAAACAGGTTGCCCAGAGATGTCATAAAGTCTCCATCCATGGAGATACTCAAAATCCTACCGGACACAGCCCTGAGCAACCTGCTCTCACTGACCCTGCTTGAGCAGAGGGGGTGGACTAGAGATGTCCAGAGGTTCCTTCCCACCTCACCCGCTCTGTGATAGTGTGAACACAGGTCCTGGTCTCTTACTGTGGGGCTGGCAAGGTGCAGAGCAGGAGGCAAGGTCTGCAAGGGTCTCCCATGCATGTTGTCCACAGGAGAACACTGTCCATTTGGATTTTCTTCTTTTGAAGCAGCATTGGCCAGAAAGCATCCTTAAAAGGATTTAAATTTGCATCTCCCACATTCTAGAGGCATGTCTGAGGCCTGTAAGATTGGAATCTTATTTTAAGCTTATATTTAAAAATGTATTTTAAATACATTCCAATTAGCTTTCTCTCAGCAGTTTCTTTACCTGTCACTTGTCATATGGACAAATCAGTGCTATGCTAGAATTCAGTCAAACTCCCATGAGCTTGCCTGCAGGAGAGAAACTGCTCTTATTTCTGTACATAAATGCTTGGTGTGTGCTCATGCACTGCTGTAGTGGAAGAGCTGTTCAGGCATCCTGCCACCAGTCTGGGAGGAGAATTCCCAGTTTCAGTGGAGGCTGTTGAACAACAGCAGGAAATGCTGCTGTGTTTGCAAATGCCAAAGGTAGGAAGGGGTTTGGGACTCATGCAGTGTCTTTGTGGAAAACAGGTCATGATTTAATACTTTTTAATCATTGCAGTGAGTGACCAAAAGGATGGTATCTTGTAGATAAGAAAATCTGGTGAGTGGCACCTCTTTCTTTGTTGGCTCCGAGAACTGATTTAATGTTGCCTTTTGTTAAGCTTCCACAGAATAGGTCTGTCGCAGCAACACCGAATCATACTAGGGCCAATATTGATTGTTCCACAACGACTCAAGGTAGTAGCTGTTGCAAGTACTTTGATCATTTCCCTTCTCCACAGTGCATATGCTGCTTTTGTGAAGGCTTTAGAAAATCCCAAATAAATAGTTTTAGTCAAAGGAACAGGGGTGAGAGAGTAAACCATGGTTATATACATGTAGGTGAGAGCAGAATTTTGTGCCTGATACAGCAAGGCTGGTGCATTAATATCGCCCATCTCAACTGTTTATCAGTCTTATGATCACTCAAGAAATGCTCTGCATTTTTTAACCCTCAGTTTTGATTTTCGTGATTTTGCCAGTAATTTATATGTGATTGGCAGAACTTTGGATATAAAAGCCTACTTTAAGCACAAAAAAATCAGACTAGGTCATGAAATGCTACATCTGGGTTCTCTTCGATGGCCTCCTAACGCTGAAACACTGGGGATTCCCACGCGCAACTTCCTCTGCTACCACACTGTCTAAAATACTTACTGAAGAGCTACACTGTTTTTGGACACTTTGCTGTATGTTTTGTGGTAACCTGATTGCACATACTTGTCTCCATGAAAAACGTGAATACGGCAAGATGCATGCATGCCATGAACGCTGTATTTGCAGCAAGGTGGGTGCAAACGACCGAGTTAGCGCCGCTCAGCAGGCGAGCTGTGGTGCCTGGTTCTCCCAGCATGCTGCAAACGGGAAGTCACACATTAACCCAAACTCCCTGTGCAGCACAGCCTGACTTGGTGCCGAGCTCTTGCTGCTCCAAGTGACAGCAGAGGTACGGCGCTGCATATCTGACTACACCCTTAATTATATTACTCTTTCTCTGCTTGCCTCTGCGATAGTGAAAATACTGTTTCATTTCAGTGATTGAAGTCTGTGTTACATCTAACCAGTGACTCACACAATAAAATTGCCGGTCCTTTTATCTCTACACTATTCCTTAAACAATCTGATTCTCTATTTTTCATTTGATATGTACATTGCAATATTGTTAAGGTTTTCAGCCACTGTAAGTTTTATCTGTTCTGTGAGGCAGATTGCTGCAGTGCCTTCCCAAATAATAGCTATTTCTTCTTCAGGTTCTTTGCTTGAAGGCTTCAAAGTCTTTGTATATCTGCAAATACCAGCTATTAATCCAACAGCATAATCAATCCAACACTGCCATTGTATTGGAAATGGTTTTGATGTTTTCTGTAATTTAATCTCATCTGAAAAATTTGAAATACAGCTTTCAACTCCATCGGTCGTGTCATTTGTTTATGACAGGACAGTGGGAAGATTGAGTTCAAAAGTTCAGGCATGCAACTTGTTCCCAAGCTCTTTTTGGGTTATGATATTTTTGCTTTCTGCTTAGTCTTTCTCTTTAAAAATCAGTTAGTCACATTTGATGCTCTGAAATTCTATTCTGCTTTTATTTCCTCTTTCTCTTTTGGTATCAGCAACTTGTAGAATTTTTTTTTAACTATAGAATTGGTTTCTTTCACCTTTTCCAGCATTTGGATATCAAATGATTATCACCAGAAACAATCACTTTCAAATTAAATCACCCTAACTTTAGCTTACAAGAGATTTTTTACAGAAAAATAACACAAAGGTTTCATTCTCATAAATATAATCTTGAGTTTGGGAATAATGTGACCATTATATTCGTATTTCTTCCTAGGGATGGCTTCTATTTGTTTGCTGTCAAATGGATCTTCAGTGCAGTTTGACCTTCTGCTTAAGAAAGGGCCAAGTCATGTAGGACTGGGAGAAGGTGTCGAAGACAGATCTGGAGTTTTGGCAGCCTGGAGCCACCTCAACCACAGTCGCAGTCACTGTGATATTGATTCTGTCACTGAGCTTGTAGAAATAGTTCCGTCCTAAAGGGCAGAGTCAGAATATTCTTGTAATTGCAGCTTCTGAAATCCACAGCAACACTGAAATTAGAATTTTCATAAATATATTTCCAGACATCCTGGTAATAGACAAAATTCTTGTGTAACGATCAAGAGTCTTTTAATGAACTTCAGTGAGTTTTGGATCAGGTCTTGAAAAAGGGAGCAAGAATCAACTGGGGTGGCAGCATTCATCAGCATTCCTCTTTGGGCAGCAAGCCAGGACTAGAGAAAGCAAGATAAAATTGGCTACCTGTTCTCCCACTGGTGCTGTACAGATAAGTAGATGTACAGCCTTTGGTTTAAAGTATGTCTATAGTATTTGGAGCACTTTGTTTTTTTCTATCCTGCCACTCTGCCACCAAAAAGTCAGTGAGCCTGAAAATATTCACTTAGAGATTTTGATAGCTGTTTTTTTTTAATATTTAACATATTTAAATAGTGTCTGTCTTTTACATGAGCTATTTTTCTGAATTTAAGTTTCTTTTTTCAAGGCCAGCTCACTGCTGCCCATAGAGACTAAAAGTGTTTGGAAGGAAAAGGCTGTTTACATGTTTGGATCAACGCTGGATTTACGTGGAACGTCCCTGAGCCCCTCTCATCTGCCAGTACTGCAACAGTCTGGCAACAGGTACATAATGGGAGGCTTGTGGACACTTTGATATTACTTGCTACTTTTTCCCTGCCATTTTAAGGGTACACCTATTGGTCCAGTTGCAGCTTGGCTGAGATCACATAGCATCAGCCAGAAAAGTGATGATATTAATGTTCTGTTTCCTGGGAGCAGCTGGGAATGGCTGTTTGAACAGAAAACAGAGCCGGCACAAAAGTCATCCCGTGTGTGGCTGGCTCTGGGCTCTTGCTGCTATCAAAGGCTCGTGACAAGAGGGGAAGATGCAGGGAAATGTGGAGGCACGCCTCCTGCTTGCAGCATTTCTGCGCTGCCTTGTCTGAGGGGAAGTCTGGGGAGAAGGAAGGGTGGCAGGGAGCCCCTAAGCTGCTGGGACGCTTGGAGTACGCTTGGCAGCGTGGTGATTAAATGTTGTCTCTCTACATTCTCACTGATCTTGCTGAGGTCCCTGGAGTCTCTCAAGGACCCAGCTGGCTGCCCAAGAACAACTCATTTCAGGATTAAACCCAACTGATCTTATCTGAAATTGTCTTTAAAATGGTTAATTCATTTTCTGAAGGTCCATCATGGTAGTAGAAATCTAGTATCTTTATTAAACCAAGCCTATTTTTTGTGTGATCCTGGGTTCAGAAGAGAGCTTGTTAAACTTTTATGTGTACTGTTCCCTCCATCAAGGTTACTTATCTTTGTCACACAAGAAAAGGAAACATATCAAGTGAAAAAATCAGTTTTATAGTTGGGAAATGCCTATATTTTGTCTTTCTATGATGTGTTGTCATTCATCATCTAACCTTTGGGAAATCATGGGCACTCTAACAATGTAAGAGGCCAATAAAAAAGAAAATGATTTCAGTAAAATTGTAGCTAGGGATATGTAAAAGAGAAATGCCCCTGGGTAATAAAAATTACCCATGCAGAGTGGCTGTGAATGCATTAAGCAGGCATACTGCATACAGCACGCTATGCCAGTTTGGCGGCAGGGTACGCTGCTCGCCAGGCTGGGGCTTCGAATGACGGCAGGAGACAGAGAGTCAGGAGGACAAGAGGTCAAGCCCAAAGCAAAGGACTAAGAAGCCAAGTACTTGGTAAGTGCTCATGTGTCTTTACCTATCTCTTTTGCCTCTTTGTTAGAGCTGTCTCTTTTGATCTTGCCTTTCTCATTATTGCTGTCTGCTACAGAATTTGGGCTCAGATCCAAGGTCGAGGCCTGCTCCTGCTGAACATCTCCCATATCCTTCCCCCGTTAGTCAGCCTGTCTCATTAGAGTCTGGCAGGCTTTCATGATGCCATAGTAATGGTATTTCTCACTTCCTCTTCAGTGTATTATAGTACTGTGCTTCTCTCCAGTTCATATTTGGATAAATTTTCTGTCCTTGTCCCTCTTGGGCTTGGTTGCCATAGCTTTCGGAGGCTTCTGAACATACAGATCTTCAGTCTTCACTTCACTTTTTTTTTAAAGACCTATCCCTGATCCATGCCCTAGAAATGAACCATGGTCCTAAATACTCTGAACAAGAAGGCAGAGTCTTTTGTGAAAACTGCTCTTCTCAGCAAGCCCTGCTCTGACAGATTGCTGTCTCAGCAAGCAGTGCTACTCAGGGTGGAAGTTTAAAGTTTACTAGATGTTCTCATTTTATATTTTACATTTTTGTTTATTGCACTTTTTTAGCTTGTTGGTTCTCAAGCTAGTGAGAAAAATAACTCTAAGTTTAGGGTTAGGTCAATAGGTAAGGTAAGTGACTTTTGTAAGTGGAAATATGTCCTCCCACATAGCCAGAATTATCACACAAAGAGCACTTCACCACTGAGGGCAATTGCCTGTTCTGCCTGTCTGACCGGCCCCTAACAAGCAAAAGTGACATGCATAAAACAAGGCATTGTTGATAAGAAATTACTCCAAATAAAGGAGTAGTTCTGCCAGCTAGCACTGGTGCCATGGAAAAGGACTCTGAACCTTGACACTGAAGTTAGAAAAGTCTTGCAGAAACACTAAGTCTCACAGCAGATAATGTCCTTGCCTGACAAACAAGTCCAGACACAATCCCTCCTTCTTTTCTACTGCACATTATCCCCACAGACTCTTTATTAATAGGAGTCTCCTTCTTTGCCATGTGACATTTTCCGTTTGAGAAGACATAAAGGATTCGCAGTAGAGGCCAGATCCTCCCCCCAGCAGACGCTGCATTTCCTGGCTCACCGCCCCCCTGGTGTCCACCCAGTGAATGTAAGCTCCTTCTCTCCATCTGTATAGACTTTCACAGCTCCTTTTGTGAGCAACTCTGAGTTTTCTCTTTGAATCATACTGCTGCTGAATTGAGTCCTTTGTATCTCCTTATTATGATTTTTAAAGGGCTTAGCTAACTCTGTTGACACAAATATTCAAGCTGAAAAGCTGAGTAAATGAATCCATGATGAACTCTGTGCTGTTGTAGCTAGACATCCTCTGGTCCCAAGCTAGGTGCTTTAAAATGAGCTGGGGTATCAATAGGCTCCACTGCGGTCCTTCCTGTGCCTGAAGCAGAGACATGCCCAAAGAGTCTAAATTAATAACAACTTTACTGATTTTATTCCAGCTGCACCAGCTGTTTGTTTATGTAGATAGCCAAACAGCAAACACCCACAGAGTTGTTAACTCCGCAAATCTTCAGTAAGTATTTCCTAAACTACTGCTGACAAATTTCTGACAAGACCTTAATCTCTGTAAAATCTATTGGGTGTTGTCAAAGCAACATTAGTCAGGCTGTCATCGGGCGCTTTGCGGGTGTGATTCAGGGATTTGCATTCCCATTCTCCGGGCTGAAAAGTGAAACTGGGCGAACTTCAGGCAGAGACAGAACCGCTTGGAGCCCTGACCCACTGAGAAGGTGGTGGATGGTATCGAAATGCCCTGAGGTCTGACTGCAGAAAGAGGCCGGAGCCTGGACAGGTTTCTCCTCCTCCTCGTGTCTTTGGAGGGGATTTTTATCTTTGGAAACAAGTGAAAATTACCTCTCCTCTCAGGCCTCGGAAAGCAGCAAATGTTATTGTTCTTCTGCCCCTACTAAGTTGGATGCAAAAGAAGAGTGGAAAAAGAAAGAGGTGCTGCACAGCTTAAAAGATGCAATTGGCAATAATTAAAATAATAAAGTCAGCTCCTAAATTAGCACTGCTGTGTCATGTTTAATATAGGAACAGTTCTGGTTTATACTTGCATTATATCTATACCTCCTATAAACCCCCAAACAGTTCATTGCAAGGGGAGCTGGGTGTGGAGGAAAAGGCCCGAGGGAGCAGAGTGCTTGCTAGCCGCACCTTGCCTGCGTCCAAGGGCAAAGCCTGCACCTGGCTGCCCTTTGGGAGCTCCCCAGGTCTGAAATGCAGCAAGAATCCAGGTTATTTTCTGAAGCTGAATTCCTTATCTCCGGCCGGCCATATGAACAACTAGAAGAGTTGTTGCTGTCAGCAGTAATAGTAGCAAAAAAAGTTACCATGTCTTCTGAAAATGAAAACAAAACAAAACAAAACAAAATCACCTCTCCTGGCAGCACAAAAAGCAAGGACACCAGGCAGCAGCTCAAACAGAGCCCCTGCGTACAAACAGACAGAGACGCCTGTCAGGGCTTAAGGGGGAAAAAATGGCAAAGCTGTAGCACCACATTAGTGAAATTGTATGAGCCTTTTTATTTTCAAGGATGCAGACAGATGCCACCTGAAATACAGGATGCTTGGAAATACCACACACAATACCACACGCGCACATGCGCTCGCACACACACACCATTAAACCACACCAGTTCTTTGAGCTTCCTTTCTGAATCTCCTCACGCCAAATTACATTAACACTGTTAATGCTGATAGAAACCAAGTGAAGCTGTTCTCGCAGCGGTCTGAGCGTGTACTGAACTACTGGATAATCTAGCAAAACAGAGGCCGAGACAGAGTTGCAGATAACCATCTCCTAGAAATCACTTTTGTGCTCACAACAGTGAAGTAAAAACCTGACAACTGTATTTGAATTTCGAGCCTAGGCAGCAAAGGACAGTGACTGTGGATGTTATTGCTGTGGCCCAAGCTGGGCGCGTGCAGGTCGCTTTGTAAGTACCTGCGCCCAGAGCAGCCTCGGCGGGGAGCCTGCCGGGGGTGAGGTGAGCTGAGGCAGGGTGCAAAACCCGACCAGCGCGCCTCTGGAGAAGGGGGCTCAGCCTCCCTGCAACAAACCGAGTCTTGCACCCGTGTTGAATTGGAAATCATTGAACAAATAGAGGTAAATATAAGCTGTTTTTAAAATAAATACCAGTCAGTTGGTTTATTAAAAGGTTAAGAAGCACATAATATCCTTAGTGCAGATAGAAGGCCACCTTATATGTTTGGCACAGCTTCCGCTGCCCGGGAGAAAGGCTGTATTTTGTCTTTGGGGGAGAGAGCAATCGGGTGAAACAGCCATTCTTTAAAGTTCAAGAGAGAACTGAATTCTCTGATTCACAAGCTCGTGTTTTTTATCATCTCTGTTCTCTAGCATATTCTTGCACAATCTCCTGCTTTCCTTCCTAAACTACCACGTTAGAGCTTTCTTATGGGAATAGACTTTGGATTCAGGGCAGCATAATTGGTCTGACCAAACTGAAACATTGCTCTAGTCACACAGGACATAAAATATGATTAGATAATCAGATAGACCAATTGCTTATCACTTTGTTTTTAAATTGAAGCCAGGAGCCAGCTGGGTTAAATTTGCAGTCTGATGAAAAAGAGATTAGATGAGTAGTTTATATGAATAGAAAGTTGTATATCTAATCTTCCGCAGTTGGCACTGAAAACTAACCCTTGCAGTCACTTTGGGGCTGGAACACTAATGATTTTTGGCCAGAAACGGCTGCACCAAGGGCTCGCCCGCTGTCGCAAGCGCGTGACTCCACGGCAACCACGGCGCCGCTCTGCAGGCACAGCCCTGCCGTCGCCGCACGGGGGAACAGCGCAAGAAAGCGAAAGCTGAAGGCGTGGTGGTTTCCATCATTAGCGGGCACTCTCCTAAGAAGTAGGTCCTTCTTTGCTAGCAAGGATGGCAGGACCGTTTCAAGCAGAAAAAGGAAACGTTGTCCCTGCAAAAACTGAAAAAAAAAGTATCAACTTGTTTCAGATTAGCAGACTCTCTTCATGGATGACTCTAATATGTCTGCGTAAGAGGGAACAAAGTACAGATCTTGATAAACCAATGGTTTAAAATTTTAATGCAAGATCTCAGAGTGGAAAATACTTTCCCTATACACAGTAAATAATTAAAGATGATTTTCTTACCAAAAAAAAAAAAAAAAAAAAGGAAAATCTGACTTTAAATCAGTGTGAAGACATGGATCATAATCTGCAAAAACCTGAAGGCATTAATCTTTTGAGAAAATATTTACATAAGCATATTATAAGCTTGTTTGGGGATTTATTATGCACTGATTGGAGAGTATATTATGTAGATGGTAATGTAAGAAAAATTAAGATTTGTAACCATGTTCTGTATTATAACTGTACAATATACTGTTAGGGTTCAGCAAAAATTATGGTATCGCAGGGAACTTGCATGGGAAATGATGCTTTCCCATTATACAATTGGTCATATGTTCATAACTGCAGGCAATACAAAATATTTTGTCACACAGCACAGTAACTTCATCAGCCTCTTCCCACAGTTCCACTGCAGCAGGTGAAAAGGGAACAAAGCACCTCTGTCTACCATTAGTAACAATTTGGTTTTGCCCTTCAAAATATAGCCAATTTGCCACTCCTCTTTGTAGAAAACAGATGTGCATTTTAAAATGAAAAATACTGAGGCAATAAATCATGAGTAATGTGAAACAATTTTGTTCTGAAATGTTTCTACAGTAACATTGTAATGCTGTTGGAGCTTGGAGCACCAGCTGCAGTAATACTGACTACCTGCATGTCCTAAAACCAGTTTTGTAAAATTTCACTATACCACTGCCTATAAAATATGCACTTAGATTAAACAGAAGTGTTCACCTGTCATACTAATTAATTACAATTCTAAAAAAGAAAATACAGTATAGCAGCTTATCTCTTATACCTGACAATTAAGTATTATTGAGCAATGCTGGCATCCTGAAGCACATTCGGTAGGTAGTGTAAGAGCACACAATTCTTGGAAAAATCAAAATGACAGTTGGCTCAGGAGTCATGGTACTGTGCACTATGCAAAGCACACACAGGTGAAACTATGTCTTCTCTGGCATGCATTAGCAAAAAAGCAAACACACCAAAAATCATTGAGGAGTCTCCTTTTATTGAAGCAAAACAATATGTTGAACTGATTTCTTTCAAACTGCCGGAGATATTAGAGAAACATTACAGACATCACCACATTGACCACTAATTCCTGAAAAAAAAAAACCACAAAACCAAACTCCCCACAAAAATGAACAGTCTTCTGAGCAGTTTTGATAGTACTGCCATAATACACATTTTTAAGAGATAATGGTTCCTGTGGCAGCAACTTATAAATACAGATGGGCAGATTCATTTAAACGGAACAATGACAGTTTATACTAGCTAAGGATTTGCCCCAAAGGACAAAAATAAAATTATAGAAATTCATAAAAATCAATCAATAGACTGAGAAACTACATTAGACTCTCAAATCCTTGATGGGCACATTTTGATTATACTAGAATTTCTTACTCTGAAGTGAAAGTCAACAGGGAGAGTAATGACGCAATGTAGTGCTTTACCTTGCTTGTCTTTTATAATAATTTAGTTCAAGCAGGCTTTGGGAAAATCACACTTTTATTTCAAGATCCAAAAGATCAATACAGCAGTATAAATTTAGGGCCTGTGGGAAAATTTACTCAAAATTGTTTCATCATGAAAATGCCAAAGGCAGATGCTTTTATTCAATCTGTTTCTTTGAAGGGACCTTCTAATCTTAATTCCAAACTAAAGACATGTGGCCATTGTATCAGCCAAAGGCAGAAAATGTATCTGTTTCTGTCATACGATGTTAGGGATATATGTAGAGTAACTCAATGAAAAAAAACAGTATTAACACACTTTGCCATAAGAATCTACATAAATACTTTATACTAACAGATGATTCTATAACATATAAAATATTTTCACTTATATACCTACAAAATTTATCTGTTGCTCTTTGCTTAAATAGTGCTTTTCTATCCCAAATGAACAAGGTTGTGGAGCATCCTAGCCAGCAACACTCTAGCTTCCAAAATTTTTTGGAAATATTAGTGGAAAAACAGATTGAGCTGAACTTAGAAAAATCTCTGCACTGATAAATCAGCATTTTCTGTTATTTCTATATTTGTGATGGCATGTGTAATACAGAAATGTTCTAGACATTTATGGAATCACCTGAAACTTGTAATGAAATCATATATCCACGTAAGGATGCACTAAAGAGGGCCTAAGGTGACCTTAATCACTCAGCATTAGACCCTGCTGCCCACTTGATGGGGTGGTGCTGGCAGGTGAAGGGTTCTCAGGACGTTACGGGGGCTCCACGCTGGCCCTGCCCTCGTGGCAGTCCCAGGCACTTGGGTGGGTCTCTGACCACGGCACCTTCCCAAAGCAGGAGAAGAGCTGATGCACTGTGTAGCAGCTGGATTATTTAGCTCTTCTTCTGACACACAGTCTGGGCTGGAGGGCAAAAGGGAGGGGTGATGCTCCTGTATCACATGCTGCAATCACAGCACAGAATCCTTGCTTTTCACCCAATCCATATCGGGACTGCAGCTGCCCCTGGCAGCATTGAATTTTCATCTATTGTGCTGTGAAACCGGGGGAAAATAGCTTGACCTGTATTCACAACAGTTGTGCAATTTTCAAATAATAAAAGGAAGGTTTATTTACCTAATGCTATTTCTTTTCAGATAGGGAACAGAAGCTACAAAGGCACTGACTGCAGATGCTGGGACAGTAAGGTGAACTCTTAGATTCTGCTTGGACAGCAGGATAAAAACTTAAAATAGAGAGGGACGAACAGCAATAGAAAAGTGAAAAATACTGGTACCAATTTATGAACGCTTATTTCTTGTCTAAGTGTAAGGTGACCACTTGTTACAGCTGCCCTTCTGCAGCCTTTTCTGCCAGGTGAATGTCTGTGACAGAAAATTTGCATTGGTTTAGATCTTTATGATAAGAATAAAAAGAGATTTTTCATGCAGTCTAGTTACTTTTGGCTAACTAGAGCATGGCCTGAGGAGAGGCACAGTCCTACAAGATGAAAGGGCTACCAAAGAGTCATAGTTTTAAAATGCTTGAACCAGGGTTAGAAACACTGCTGGGCTGGCCAGTCATAAGAGCAGGGTTTTTTGATTCACATCCTGGGCTCTGCGACAGACGGTGTCTCCCTTTTGCTGCCATTTACTGAATACAACTGTGTGTTGGCCAGACCCATTGGCCAGGCTCTCGCAGGCTGGGATGCGAGGGACCCTTGCGGGAGGGGAGGATCCACCTTCCCTGGGAGAACTGCCCATGTTCCCGGGAGAGGGGGACTTTTGGGAGTGTGCAGCAGGTAGAAGACAGGCACAGCTTGGAAAGATGAGGGGGAAAAACTGCTGAAGGCTGAGCCTCGGCGGTGAGGGAAAGGATATACACAGCTGAGCCTTGGAGGTGAGGGAAAGGAAATTTTCCCAGGGACCCTTGGGAACTGTGTATAGCTCCATGTAATTCAGAGAGACACTGGCTGGACTCAGAGCAAGACTGCAGGAAGGCTGCAAGCACACACAGGCCAGGGAAGGTTGTGTTCAAACCTTTTTTTGTTCTGCTTTGTCTCATTCTGCAGATTTGAATTTTCCCTATTTAAGAGGAACTTTGTTCTATTCAGTGTTTGAGTAACCTTTAAAGATTGGGAGCCCTTACTGCGCTTTTGGTGTGCTCACAAGGCAAATTTACCTCAAAACTCTGGCCAGGGCAGAATCCCACTACATGTTGCAATGTTGCATCTCCTGTACACCCAAACTGCTACAGTGGGAATTTTGAAGATGCCAAAAGTGCAAAATCTGGCCTTCAACGTGAGAGAGAATGATCTTTACCATGGAGATAAGTCCTACTGGGAGATGAGTGACAATAACTGTCAGTTGAATCTTTAGAGGGAAATGCTCTAAACTAGTCTCTCAGACATTAAGGTCTACCACTGAATTATCTCAGCTGCAGAGTCAAATGCAGTGCAAAGAGAGAATTAACATTATCTATGTGTGTAATAAAGCTGGTCTTGCTCCCAATCTGGCTGCCGGTATCATTTCTGTGGTTGGCATTTCAGCTGGCTGCCAGTATAGCCACCTTGCAAATGAGTTTAATTTGTGCAAATTGCAGAAGTTTTATTCCTTCAAATCCTAAGACAGGCAAACAGGAAGTTTTAGGTAACAAACAACATAAAATAAAACACAAGTTTTTTTCCTAAGAACTGAAGGAATGGAGTGTTATTTTCTACTGAGATTTAATACAATAGAGGTAATTCTTCTAACTCTCAAGGACTGTTTTTGGAAGCAGGGCTTGATGACCCAGGGGAAGAGATGAGGAAATTAAAATAAGCTGGACAAAGAAACCCAGAAAGCCTGCTTTGGAGAACAGATACTACAAGGCAGGATACCTTTTTTTTAAGAATGGTAAGACTGTATGGGTGGGCAAGGGGGATTTGGAAAGAATGAAAGCCGGGAGCTATTAGTATTAGTATTTGGAAGAGTGACTTGAAGACTTTAGTCTTTTCCCTCTAGTCTTGACAGTGGAGGCAAAGTGAGCTTTCCTGTCTCCTCCCAGGAATTTGCTTCGAGCCTAATCAGAAGGGGTCACCACTAGGGATTGAAAGTGGCAAAACATTTTGCTCCAGGTTAAATTAAAAACCTTTTTCAGTGTCTGCATAAACTAAAGGAATTCCCTTGAAATTAAACAGCTTATCAATGAGAATGTCTAAAATGGGGCTTTATTCAGATGATGATGAACATTAATCTGGGCAAAAAAAGTATTTGTTCCTTGTCAAAAGGCTAATAGAAGAAAGAAACTCCTGATTCTTCTTTCAATAAATATTTCATAGTAAAGGTCTGTGAACCTTGGACATAAACCCATAAAAACCTAGAGGATGACTACTTGACTTTTCTGGTTTTCCTGATTTTCACACATCTGTCCAGGGTTTCTAAAAACAATCTTTCTCTGTGATTGCCCTGCAGCTTTCACACACCACTTCAGAGCCATCTGTGCATGAGTAGCTGCCATTTTCTCCCAACATCTAGTGGACAACTTGGCCAACCAACAGAAGATTTTAATCATGCCCATTTCTTAATAACAATGTACTAATTTATTGTAACAAACGGATTAACCTCAAGATCCATGTCAAGTATTTTATCTGTAAAAATCTGAAATGCTCTCTGCTTCTTGACTTTTGAAACATAAATGGTCCCTGATCAGTGATCAGATGAAAAGCTGTGACATTCCTGAATCCCTTGATGCAATGTGATTCATTTACTTTGCTTTAAATTCGTTATATTTCATTTATTTAATTTAAGATGAATGTATAAATTGACTCCTATTAAATATTTTATATCCTTTACATATTTATATGTCAAAATTAGTACAAAGTTTAATTTATTGTCTGTGTAGAGTTAGTCCCAAACACACTTTCCTTAGGTACGACCATCAGTGGGAGTGAGTCCCAGCACTGGCAGTGCACATGGCCCTGTGTACCTGCCAACATGAGCAGGACATGATATAGCAGCAGCACCCGGATCTGTGCTGGACAGGAAGAAGCACCTTTTCCCTGCCATTTTACTGTGCATGCATATCGCTCCAGAACTATGATGCCAAGTTGCTCCACCTACCAAAACATTTCTCCTCCTGCCTCCTGCACAGCACCCCTAGCCCCATGCTCCTGTGCATCTCCCGGGATGGATGATACTGTGGATGCCATGGTGGTATTGTATTCTAGGTGTATTCTCTGCCAAACAATGGCTGCTGCTCCCCACAGACCAGCAGCCCTCGACAACGCTGGTTGTGTGTCCTGCTCTGCACCAGCATGGTGCCCAGGCAGGTTCTGCTTTTCCTGCCATGCTGTGTTTCTCTGTCCTTCTCCCAAGACCTGGGCATGGAAATAGACCCTCCAGGTCCCTTAGCCAAAGAAGTTTAATAGTATCACAATATTTAATGGTATCATGATACTTTCTTGATATCAATGTCAAGAAAGATACTGCTCATCACCAGTGTGGAGTGATACTCAAAACTGTGTGTTCTCCTTCCACCTAATGGAGGTCAGGGATATATGTGAAGAGCTATCAACTCAGAACAGTACTTGCTGCTATTTTACTGAGACACAGAGCATTCAGGTGACACAGCAGATCTCTTGTCTCTCATGCTTTATCCAGTATTTCATGGTTCTGGCTATTTTCTTTTCCTGACGTATTACAGGCGGCTATTGGCCATGCGAACCCTAGCATAGGAATTGTTAATTTCTTTAAGTAGTTTATAATTTTGAGGCAAGAACAAGTCAACTCAAGTTCTGAAGAAATCTGTGTGAATATAAGCAAAAGTCACACTGAAGTCAGTGAAAAGACTGGTATTGGCTACAGTGGACCTTGTTTGAAGGTTATTGGCAAACATTGTTTTAATTGGTGTTTCTTGTAAAAGAAACTAATATAGGGAGTGACGCTTATAAAACCACCTCTTGGTTTTTGATGAAACTGCAAAGGGTTCCTCAATGAGCTGGGTGCAAAAGAAAAGTCACTCAGCACATGGCTGAGGAGTTAAAAGTCCCAGCTCTCGCTGGGGCTCCCCCCCCCCCCCCGAAATCATGTGTGAAAGCCAAACACAAGGAGCAGCCTGTTGTGAGGGTGACAGTCCATTCATGTCCATCAGGGCCTGAGGAAAGCCTGGGGGCCTTCTCCTGAGCCCCTGGCCCACCTCCCTGTCAGCCCCCAGCACAGAGGAGTAACGGGGAGCCCAGGAAGGAGGGTCGGGCCACGATGGCTTCCCGCCCTCCAAGGGGACGACAGAGAAACACACTCCAAGGCCTGCAGATGTTATGGGCCTACAGAAAGGGCCTGGGGAACCCCTGCCTCCTTCTGTGCTGTGGGTGCACCTAAGAGGAGCTGCTGGGGCGAAGCACCTCGGGGGACACCTCCGGGACGAGGTGCCTGAGGGAGCCTCCGGGGTGAAGCACCTCGGGGGACCCCTGGGGCGCCCTGAGGCGGGTGACAGCACGGCGGGGGCCGCCGCCGGTGCCCCGCGCCCCGCTCTCCTTCCCAGCGCTCACTAAGCCGGGCGAGCAGCGTGCGCGCCCCCGCCGCGCGCCACCTCCCCGTTTGCGCCGTTCCGGCCGTTCCCCGCACCCGCGGCGGGCCGGCCCCGGCACAGCCGTTGGCCCAGTCCCTCGCGGGCC
Organism: Apteryx rowi; assembly: GCF_003343035.1. Classification (NCBI taxonomy): domain Eukaryota; kingdom Metazoa; phylum Chordata; class Aves; order Apterygiformes; family Apterygidae; genus Apteryx; species Apteryx rowi. The sequence goes on along the minus strand of NW_020447196.1, from coordinate 4,522,501 downwards.
GGCTGCGCGAGGGGCGGGCGGGAACGGGACTGAACGGACAGCGCCACCCCGCCCCGCCCCCACGCTGAGGAGGAGGAAGAGGAGGAGGAGGAAGAGGAGGAGGAGGGCGGCAGCGCGGCGACCCCTCCCCTCCCCTCCCCTCGCGGCGCGGCCTCGCCGGGCGCCTGCTCCCGCCCCGCCGTCACATGACAGGCGAAGTCCAGCGAGGC
>NW_020447196.1:4499467-4522108 GCF_003343035.1 Apteryx rowi | reverse complement strand
GGGGCCCCGGGGGGCCCCGGCCCGGGGGCGCCGCCGCGGTGCGCTGGCCGGGGCAGCCGTGCGCACAGAGCCTCGCGGGCTGCTCGGCGCGAGCTCTCTCACGCGTTTTATTGACAGATTAAGCCGCTTTTATCATTAATTTAAAAAGGTTCCATTAAAAAGTATCAAAATGGGGGGTGGGGGGGGGAGAAGGAGCTTCTCAGATTGGCCCCAAAGAGGTCGTTCTGGGACGTGGCTCTGAATCTTCCACGTTTATGTGAAAATTGCTGTCCCGCAAAGTTCCTTTCAGCCCGTCTTTTCTTCCAAGTTCTGTTGTTGGTTCCCTTTTCGCAGACTGTCATGCCAGTTCCAGTTGTTAGCAAAATTATACTGCAAGAAAGTGAGTACACAGGAAATCAAACAGGGCAGTAACTTAAAACTTCACTCAGTTACTTGTTACTTAACAAGGAGCGTTTACCTGGCAGTGAAGAAAATATCCAGTTTACACCCTAAATAGCAGTGATTGCTTTTGCTTTTTCCCTTTTTTAGCTCGTTTGCTTAGGCTACTGTAAGCATAGGCCTCTTACACTATAAGTATTTGATGTGGCAGCAAAGTCTTAAACACTGAGTAGAAATTAAGCTGATGATGACTCTCAAACTGTAGCTTGAAACAAACAGAGAAGACCCAGTTAATAAACAAATGATAATTCCTTGGAAAAAATAGTTCCAATGTTTTCTTAAATTTATTGATATCTGGATCCTGTGTTAATGACCTGCATAGAATAGAAATGGCAGTCTGTGAATTTTCTTCTGAAAAAGCAGAACAAGAAGGCTAAGTGAAAAATGGGGAAAAACAGAAATAAAATAGGATTCGTGGTTACCAGTGTGTTTTGGTGGTTTCATCAAAACAAAAACAAAACATTAGATGCTTCATAAATTAACAAAATGTAACCTCTCTGAAAATATAAAACTTCTGAAATAAGATTTGAAAATAAACAGTTCTAAGGCAAAAGAAAAAGATCCTTTAAAGAAACAAATGTAGTTTAATGCTCTTAGCTACATTTCACTTCCAGTATAATAAAATAAAAAAGCTCATGTGTGGGCTTAGGCCTAACTGATGATAAAAACTGTATGTGACAGCCAACAGGGAAACTGTCAGCTCTTGTGGGAGGCCTTTACCAAACTAAGTAAGGCTGAATACCAGTACTTGGCTAATGAAAATGAGGGAGCTGAACTTTGGTTGTTCTGGTCTTCCAAGTAGCCATTTCTAACACCTGCTTCATTGGTTATTTGCAGAAGCTTGTAGCTTTGGAGATGCGTGTGCCGTAAAGTAGTGCTTGCATTAAATACGCTTTATTACCAGTTATCAAACATTTAACATTGTATTAGAAGGTCTAAATATAAGGAAACCATGGATAGTAAATGCTTTGTTTTTCAGCTGTTGGGCAGAAAGATTCCACCGTTTCCTTTTTGGACAGCAATACGTGGGTGCTGGGCAGCACAGCAAGTGGTGGGATAGTCCAAAGACGCTGAAGTGACTGTTACAGTTTTGAGCTGAGTTTGTGCTGGAGAAGCCAGTGTCCCCCACGCTAACAGAAGAAACAGATCTTGAAGGACCAGCAAATATATTGTACTAATTAAATTCTGATATTTGTATGTCTTGTGTTTAGTAAACTGCATGAGCGTTTAGAGACCGCTCACCCAGATTGAATGCTTGTAGTTGCCTCTCTAGAAAGAACTTTGCCATAGTACTGTTAGGTGGTAAATGTACAGGGTTTTATGCTGATGGAGTTGCGTGTGTATTTTCAGAGTTGATACACATGTGAAGCAATCATATACATGTACCCATCCAACCTACTGCACATGGCATAGCTTGATTTCCTATATTTGAAACTAGTGGAGACGGTACTACAGAGGCAGTTTTTTTTAACAGTTGAGCAGGAAGGAATATGAGAAAAAGACCAAGGCAGTAGTAACTTCCTTACCTGTGATGTGCTTCATAATCAATACTAGAACAATGGTCGCAACAGAGCAGTGGTTACATGGTCACTCCTGTATTTGAAGACGGTTGTTGCAATCTTGAGTACTGTGAGAGCTGCTCTTTCAAAGTCATTATTTGCAATAAAAACCGGGTGTGGAACCATACTTTCTTCTTAAGAGAGCTGTACTACTTAAATTCCTGTGTAGCTGCTAGTCTGTGAGAAGAGCAGCCTGTGTGAAGTGTGGAAGGGTGGCAATGGGGTTGCACCTACAGTGATCCAGCTTCTGCTGGCAAAGCGGAGCCACTTTGTTAGTCCCTCTGTAACTCCATGCAGGTGCAGCTGGTTTGCAGGAGAAGAGGAGGGGGAAGAGAGAGCAAAGACTGAGGAGGAAGCAAACTTCTCTAAGTCCAGTCCTCCCTGAAACCTGGTAGTTTTTCTCTGCAGAACTTCAGTCTGGAGACTAGGTCTGTTGCCTAGCCAGCATGTAGGACCCAAAGCACGAATTCACATACGTGTGTTTGATGGCGAACCCGAGGAGTTGAGCAAGATCTGCAAAAACATTCAGCCCAACCTTCTGGTCCTGCAAACCTTGCTATGGGATCCGGCACCCTCAGCAAATGTGACTGTTATGGCAGCCTTAAAATAGAGACCAACACCGTGCAGGTGAAAAACCTGTGCAAGTCTAACGCAACAGCATAGGGCCAGATTCTGCTGTTGCTTAAAGCCATGGTATCCAATTCAAGGAGGGGAGGGGAGGATCTCTTATGTATAAGAAGGAACACAGGTTTGCTGGGGAGGTCAGCTCAAAACGTACAGAAAAACAATCATTTTGCATCTTTAACTAAAGCATTTCAGCTTAAGTATTAGGATGACAGTAAAAGTCCCTTTTAAAGTGGCTTAGTGAGGCTATCAGTAAGAATTGCAGCCTGACGTCACTATTTGTCCTTGAGTCTCTTTCTGGTTACCAAGGGTTTTGAGCCCAATAAAAGCATTCACAGTAAACTTAATGGAGATGAAAACCTGCTTTTGCGGCAGCTTCATATCAGCTTCATATCAGCTCCAGGGTGTACGAATAGGCCTGGAGGAGGAGGGAGATCAGAGTCTTTTTTTTTTTTTTTTTTTTTTTTTAATCACAGCAAAACCCCCTTGTGAACAGGGTAAAATTACAACTGAAGGGTCTTTTTTCCTTTCTTTCAACCAAACAAAAAATAATAGGACAAGTTGTACTAGAATCGATGCCTCTGTATGTATGTGTATGTTCTGGAATTTTTTTTTTTTTTTTTTTAATCATACACAAGGATACAAGAGCAACCTATGGCATAAGAGTAGCTGATTCTGCTCTTTTTCCTTTTATACTGGTAATAGGGTGAGTGTATGATTTCCAAGTCCCTGCATGGAGTTACTCCAGGGATGATCCTGCTTGGATGACAGGTAGATTTTTCAGCCTACTGTGCAGCACTGAGTTGCTGAGCCACTGCTTTGCACCTGAAGAATCTTGTCCTTACTTGTTTAAGGTTTGATATCTGATTTAAGTCTTTAAGTAGCTGTTGCCTGGATTGTATGAACTTGCTTCATGCTTCAGATGTGGGTACCCCAAAATGAAAGCTTATGCTGGGCTTCCATGCTGTGTTAATGTGCCACCAAAGGTTGTCTGCAGTCCTTGTAATTAGCACCTGCCACGTTGCTGGGGTTATCAGGTGTGTGTGTGGGGGGAAGTAATAAAAAAAATCACATTTGGGTTTTGTGCATCGTCAGCTAAACTCCTAGACAGCTAGTTTTAAAATTAGATTAGCAAGAGAAGTCTTTCACCTTCTAAAATGACTTACACTGTTATATCAAGTAGTTATAAACAAGTAAAATAAAATATTTTATTAGCTCTTTTATGCTGCGTCTGCAGTAAAAAATTGTAGGGTTTACATTTCTGACGCTGATAAAGTCTTTGAGGAGGTTATTTTATGCAGCTGTAAACCAAAGGTTACTTTTCAGTTTTTCTCTGAAAACTATAACAATTAAGATGTCGCACTTTGGTTCTCTAAGGTTAAATTCATAGGTGGTTCATTTCTTGTCATTTTAGCATAGCAACAGTTTAACTGCACTGTTCTGTCATCTGCTCTAGAAGCATATCTAATAGAAAGTGACCGTCTGGCTATTCAGAAGGGTGTCTTCAATAAGCTGAGAGAAGGTGAGGTAGATTGGACAAACAGGACTTAAATCTTAGGATTTTATTGATAAAGCAGTATTCATCTGTAGTATTGAAGCTCCAAATCACTGTTTTGCTATAACAAACATAAAGTAGGGGAATGCTCTGTTATATTCTTTTCTTCTCAGACAAGTGAAAAAATAAATCTTACAACAAGCTACACTGTTTCTATAGGTAGCTCCAAAAACGGAGCCGTAACAAATGTGAGCAAATCAGCAATATATTTTTGTAGTATTTTTTTGTAATATTTTAAATAGTTGAATTACTTAATAACCAGTTTATTTTATTTTATTTTAAAAAAGAACTCTGTCTTAAACTTCGTTCTCTCAATTGAGCCCCTATTGAGTACAAGCTTTTAGAAATATCCAGGCTCTTTGGTGGCAGCAGCTGGTTGTGCTGCCTGAGCCAGCTGTGGGAAGCAGCTAGCGATGTGCGATGGGCTTGCGGAAGTTGCGGCGCCTCTGCTGGCGATGGGCAGGAGCTCAGGCACTCCCTGAAGCTGCTGCTGTGTGTACAAGTGCAAGCATATGTATATGTAAAAGAAATACGTGAATATGATGTGAATATTGGAAATGCTGTCATCCTACATCTGCTATCTGCCATCTTTCCTCTGCAGTCCTGGTTTTAGTTCCTGTGACGTTTCCCAGAAGGACTTGCTGAAGGAGTTTTACCAGACTTAATGTAACCTTTCACTTCTGTTTTCAGGGACCCATTTTCTTCTCTCCTGTTTTGCTGTTACTCAGCAGACCGAGGCTGTTGTCACTTTCTGCGTTCCCTTTTCGCATTGGTTTACCTGGAGGAGTGTGACATCTGTGACATGCTATAGGCTTTAGCTGCAGCCAGCTGTATCAGCTGTGCCAGCTCTTTTTCTTTGGTACTCATGAGTAATGTGTGTATTTTATTCTTCCTCTCTATAATGCCATGTATCGTAGCTAGAGAGCAATGCTTGTATACAGCATCTATTCCACTGGAACAATTAACATCTTGTTTGTAGGGATTGAATTAAACCTCCTTTTCTATACTAGAGTAAAGTAACAAACACTATGCCTCTAAATCATGCTAACCGTTGTTTTGTCTTGTGTTAATTGTCAATTTTAAAAAATCCTTTCTAGGCCCTCCTTTTGGCTGGGGAATGAGACCTTGAAAGTACCTGCAGCACTCTTTGCCTTGAACAGAAGACGCCTGTGTGATCGCCTGCGACAGAATAAGGATGTCCAGGCAAATTCTGTTGTTCTGCTGCAGGGTGGGGAAGAAACCCAGAGATACTGTACTGACACCGGTATTTTGTTTCGCCAGGTAAGAGCTGAATCAAAATTTCAAATCAGTTAAGAAACCAGCCCTTGAATTGTGTGATTCTTAAGCTCTTTTTTAAAATATTATTTTCCCTTTATCTCAGAGGTGCGTGCACATTTGCATTACTTTGCTTCACTTAAATCAGTTAGCTTCTTTGTAACTTTGCCTCTTCAGCTTGGAGTTACTCTTACTCTTTCAGTGCTTTACTATGTAGGCTCATAATCTGTCTTAATGGGCCTAAATCTGTTCAAGAAATTACTGCCTGTCAGTGTTTAACATAAAGATAGAAACTTAATACTTCTTGTTTTTTTCAGTCCTGTCTGTCACAAAAAAATAACCTTTGTTCTGCAGTGCAATGTTACTGTTGATCTAAGGGCTAGAGATTAAATTAATTCACAGAGGAGTGTAAATAGTGTTTTCCACATAACAGGATGTATTTTAGAAGTTACCATGATGTATATTTTCAAACTGGACTCTTCTATAAGTACTTGTATGTTCTTATGTTACAGATAAGACTGAATAACTTGTTAATGTGATGCTAAATGCTTTTGTAGTCTTTGGAAAAGTTGGCATAACATAACTAATTGTGGCTCCTCCTGCAAGGTTGTGTGCTTTGCCTTGCCACTGCTCTGTTGAATGCTACAGTACTGCTTCATTTGTTTTGTTAATTTAACTGAACTGTTGTATGTTATGAAGAAACAAAAAGAATTCTGTCTTCTGATCTGGACAGTGCGTGTCTTAATGTAGGTATTGGTCTGCTTTTAGAGGAGATTAATTCACCTTTCAAGGTAACAGTGTATGTCTCTGTATACCACTCTTGTCTTTTTTACCCCATCCTTATGAAAATTCATCTCTGTGTTCTGTTAGGTGCTTTCTTTGTTTGCTTGTTCTTAATGCAGAATACCACTTGGCGAAGGGCTATTTTCGTTGCAGCTTCCCCTTCTCTGGAGAAAGTCAAGTCTTTGCTGCAGGACTCTGCCATCCCAACCCAATGAATCTGCACTCTGCTTTTGCCTTCTCCTCTCATGTAACACGATTGTTTCTTCCTGGTACTACTTGCCCTAATTCTAGTTTGGAGGAATATATTTTATTACATCGTATATATTTATTGTCCTGAGTCAAATGGTGTTTATTTCTTAGGATAGTTTATTAATCTCAGATCCTTTCCAGTTGCCAACAGAGGGATTTGCATTATTAAAACTAACTGTACTGAAATGCTTTAAATCTAACCCACTTCCTTCCCTTCCAAAAGCAAAAATGATCTCTTTCAAATACATGGAACTAGGAATTAGCATGTGCCGTACTGTATTTTTAGAGTTGGTGGAAATGAGGGTTTTCTTTTAAGAATGTATTTCATCTTAACCTAGGAATCTTACTTTCACTGGACTTTTGGAGTAACTGAAGCAGGCTGCTTTGGAGCAGTTGATGTTGATACTGGAAGATCCATACTCTTTGTTCCACAACTCCCTGAAAGCTATGCGGTTTGGATGGGAAAGTAAGACATACCTTTTTAACTGTGTTCTAACCTATCTGGGTATTTAATGTAATGTGACTGTTTGAACAGCTGAAATGCTATCTGATTTTTAATACCAGTTGTTTGTATGGTCTCCCATTCTTATCAATTGGTATTGATCTTATGATATCAAGTGGTATCCCCATTTGGTGATAGACAATACATTTAGAATTTAAATACTACTGTGGTATCCATGAAAGGAAGCTCAACCATAAAGGAAACCAGAAGTCCTCTGTTAAGACACAAAAGAAGGAAAACAGAAAAGCAGGCATTTTCAAGTTGATTTACCAGTTTGCACCCTTCTTAGCTAATGGGACTTTTTGAATGGAGAAAGGTAGTTTAGCCTCTTTGATCATACTTTTTTGATACAAGCTAACAGACTGTAAGAAAATGATTTTAATTCTTTGCTGTGAATATGCCATAAATATCTCTTTTTCAATCTGCACCAGTAGTAAATATTGCTCAGTGCCATAGCAGTGAAGGAATTGATTTATTTATGTGTTCATTTACTTTCTCAATCTTAATTATATTTATACCAACAAACTGTAATTTTTTTTTTGGTGTCTACATCATCTCAGAATATTGGATTACTTCTAATTTAATATTTTGAGTTCTGATTGCTCTATTTCTAATTGAAGCTATCACTTATTTTAATGCTAATTTGGGGAAAAGGAAACAGTTGCAACCAATCCCATATGCTGAACTGTGTCAGACCATATGGTAGGGCGTGGCTGCTGTCTTCTCGGGGAGTTTATGTGAATATTACTGTCTTAGACCCACCTTGGAACTGAAATTGTTTGTGATCACTTTAAAATGTGAATATTGCTATCTGAAATATTTCAGCTGAAAGCTGCACCTGTTTAGGAGGGTAGGTTCTGTTTAACTCCCACATGTACTCTCTAAACTCTGTTCCCTGGTGGTGGTTGTTTGCATTTATAGACAAAGCTTTTTCTTCCTCCTAGGTTCTCTTCTGCTAGTTCAAATCAGTTGTTTGCTACCCGCACTGATTATGCCTCATCTGAAAAGTCTTAAAAATATTATTGAGAATCCACTGTGTCATTTTGCATTTTCAAAGAAAATATTGTGTTATGTACAAATGGCAGCCTTTTTGATTTGTTGTGCAGCACTCATTATTGGTTCATTTATGGAATTTTAAGAGTGGGTAAAAATGGTTTATTGCCATTACCTCTTCTTGCAGAGTATAGTGAGGTAATTGTTTTTATCACAACATCTTTTCTTTCTAAATTCCCCTTGCCCTCCTGAATCCCTCTGTTACAGTCCTGTTTTCTTTTCTGTCAGCTGTGGTCATGTACTTTTTCTGCTTGTCAGAAAGAGGATGGATGAATAACTCATGTGTGAGTCAGTAGCAGTTCTGCTTCATAAGCTAGTTGGCAGGGGGTACTGCACAGTGCTAGCGATTGTATTCCTTCCCAGAAGACTCAATTTTAAGTCAAAATTAGCTTTGAAAGAAATGAGTTTGCCTTCCATCCTCTATTATTTATCTACTGTAGTGTGCCTTGAAAGTGCTTGTATGTGTGCCTGTGGAAGGTACTATCTACCCATTGAAGAAACCTTTTTTTAACACCAATGAAATACATGTCTATTTAGTTCCTTGTATGGTGTTTTGCAAGCTTGGTATCTTACAGAGCTCTACAGCTATTCTTGTAGTTCATAGTGCAGGGTGGGATTGATTTGTCTGGTGCTGATTCTGTTTTCTCTTCAAGGCAGATTGGAAATCTGCTGCTTAAATTTTGGTGGAAACAGATACTTTTAAAATTAATGCAGAAGGCTCTTTCCTACTACTGTATTACCAAATGATTTACTTATTATAATAAACTTGTATTGTTTTTGATAGACTGTTGCTCTTTCACATTTGAAACTAAACCCCTTCTTGTGCCTTGAAGGACGTATCTTTGGTTATGTTCAGAGACATCACTTAGGTAATGTGACAATCAGTGGTGTTAACCTTTTTCTCTTTAAATAATGCACAAGTGGGGCTTCTTTGCTTCTTTCAATTTTACAGTCTTATTTTGGCCAAAAACAATGAAGTATTTGAGAGCATTTGTTAGAGATGGGTAAAGCGTTACATTTTGGGGGGACTGTGAGCATTATAATTATTTTAATCTCACCAGCTACACCTCTGTTTTTACTGCTGTCTTTTGCTGGTCTTTAAACGAGTAAGCGTTGTCTGTAAGTGTAATATCAATTCAGGATTGAAATGATAACATTAAACTCTGATGGGTGTCTACCTCAGGAGAGGTAGAGAGTTAAAATACAGCCTGTAGATTTTAAAGAAATCTGATGGAACTGGAAGGGATAGAGTTTCTACAGTGAAGTTTAAGGATCAGATCTGAACATTGTGTTGTCACCTTAAATATTAAATGGGGATAGTATTTCAGAGGGTTCTTGACATGGAAATATTCAGTCACTGTAAAATACCGAGGTAGTGTTCCTTCAAGAAAAGCAAATGTTATCAGTAAAGGGCAGTGTTGCATGTTGAGGTGATGTCTGAGGACTGTAAAGAGGAGGTGAATGTGGAGTTGACAAGCATGCTGCCCTGGTCTGGGGTCTGCCAAAGACCAGCGCTCTGCAGTGCCCATGTTGAGGTGAGGAGCACTTCTCCAGGAGGGTCACTCTTCTTTGTCAGACTTCACCCTGAACGCGTGTACTCTAACGGTATGTACATACCTGTAAGACTAGGTAAGGCTACTTTTTAGTAGTCTTCGGAGCCACAGTAACCTTCTCAGTTTTAAAACTGAACAAATCCAGTGATACAAGATTATAAAGGCTTCAGAAACGTAATTATGTTGTGAATGTCCCACTTTCTCCACATGGTCTTATCTAGGCAAGTTTTAAAACTGAGGAAGGATTTAACTTAACTTACTGTTTAGACTACGTACTTTCACCAAAAGAAAAATTTTAGAATGGCAATGCAGAATTGTTATGAGCATCTCTGTAAGACTGGTGCCCCTATTTCTGTGTTAAAGGGATTGCACTGCATACAAATCAGTCAGTCTCTTTTTAAATTATGAGCCTGGGCAATTGCCCTGATGTCGGGCTAGTCCCTAGCTTAGCTGAAAAGGTTGCTCCAGCCAACACCTAAGAGAACCGTTTTGTCTAACTCTTGATTTGTAGCTCTTCCTCCAGGTTTGTGAGGCAGAAACAAAGACTTCTGCTGAATGGCTTAGAGTAGACTTTTGCTCTTCTGAAATATCTTTCCAGTCTTACTTTCTGAGCAAGAGTTTAAGAAACAAATCCAGTAATATAGGATTGTGAAGGCTTCAGAAGCATAATTATGTTGTGAATGCCCAGCTTTCTCCACATGGTCTTACCTAGGCAAGTTTGTGGTGCAAAGCCATTACTGATTGGTTTTATTCCTAGGAAGCAGTAAGTTGGTATGACTGCATGTCTTGCACAGAGACTTCAATTTCACTAATTAATGCTGCACCTGCCATTTACCTTCTTAATTATAAATGACAGAACTAGTCAGTGTGCTGATTAAAGATATTTTATAAAGTAAAACATACTGTACAGCAGCTGCTTTATGTGGAGCGGATGCCAAAATAACTTAATTGCCTTGCCACATAAAGAGCATTTTTAATGGAAAACAAAAATATTTTAACACTTTCATGCTCTAACTTTAGAAATATGTATTAAATGGGACAGAGAAATATTTATATGCCATTTCCTGTGTTTTCGTTAAAGACCTGCTGGGCTGATTAGTAATTATAACAGTATTAATCTAACATTGTATCAATTGTAAGTAACATTTTTTTCACCGGGAAGCTGATTGGAAGCTGTCTGTATTTACAAAGTTTAACCCTAGTGTGGCTCTTTGGGACCACAGTAATACACAATGAAATGCTTTACAAAGATTAATCTTTTCTTAGTGACCTAATGAGCAAGCTTCTTACAGATTATCCTCATTTTCTCAGTAGGTTACAGCCAAAAGCAACCTTTGGTTTTGGTGATTAAATTTGACTGACTTCAGCAAAGCTGAGAAGTTTTACTGCCTTTTGAAATGGTGCAAAAGTGTGGTTTTTCTTGCATACTCCTTTTGTAAGGCAGCTTCTCAGGCTTTCAAGGCTCTTAATTTTTTTTTTCTTTAGGCTGTATATGGCCATGATAATGAGTAGCATAGAAGCTAAGAAATCACTTTCTCAATTTCTTTTCCTTACAGGGGATCCATGAAATGTGACATTTGTATTCTGAATAATTGTGAATGGTAACTTATGTACCGCATGATATGTTTGTCTGGCTATGTGATGGTGGCTGAGACTGGTATGTTAATTAGTCTAAGGTTTTGGGTACAAGAAGTCAAGGTCAATGCAAGCTGAAATCTGAGACAACTCTTTTGAAGAGTAGTGGAGGTTTTTGGGGGGATGGTGGGAGATGTTGTAGGGTACAGAGTCTAAATCACCATAATTGCTTTTCTTGATGCAGATTTTTCAGAAATGCAGGAAGTTTTCCAAATGAGCTTTACTGATGTTGTGTATGTGGGCCCCTCTTCTCTGTAACATGCTTTAGGGCTGTGTATTCAAATAGTATTCTCTAGAGTGGTTTTACCGTCTAAACCAAAAACCCATCTGCCTTGTCATTCCGTGATATTTTTTCCTGCACTTTTCTCTGAAGTTTAGTTGGCGTTTTCTTCTTCCATGTGTATCAGTTTGATCTCTTCCCATCCTTTATTTCTTCCCCCTCCCCACTGAATCTTTGTTTTACTATTAAAAAAAACAAAACAGTTTTAAATTCCTTTAGGTCATCTTACTACTGTTTTGTACCAACTGGCAATTGCAATTTATCTGCAAAGATTGTTACCACCTGCAAATGCCATCTGTGGATCTCATGAACATATTCAGTCCTGCTTCTATTTCTGAATAACATCAGAACTAATTTCTGTCTTTGCAGTATCCCACTAATCAAGACTTGCAGTCCATTGCTGTTTATCATTTTAACTTCTGAAAGCATCAGTCTAAATTAATACAGCATTTGTCAATGGGTAGTTGGTGGGTTTCCCAGTCCTTAAAAAGCTCATCTTTTTATTTATTTATTTTTATTTATTTTCCAGTTTAGACTCTTCACTTTTTTATTATGATTAGTTATTGGGTTTCAGGTCACATCCTGGTGTTCCTGTCCAAGCCAATTTGAGTTGATTTGTGAGAGTAAGATTCTTCAGAGAGTTTTTTATCAAATGTTTTACTATTATTTAGATAGTACATCTGTTGCTTTACCCTTCATCCAATCTTTTCAAAACTCTGTACAATAAAGCTGATTGCATTTGACTGATGAGACTTATTCTGTGTAATTCCCCATGCTGCGTGTTTTCCATGATTCCATTTTCCTCCATAATACAGTGATTTCCATTTCTTGTCTCCCCTTCGTTTATTATGGTATTTCTCTTGTGATAAAAATTATTTTTATAGAATAATTAGTGTCTGCATTGCTCTTACCACTTTACTGATGATTGTTTTTCCCAAAACTGTGCTACTTTAATGTTCCGATTTCTCAAATTATCCATGATACAGCATCTTTATTGGTTTAGTAAGTGTCTCAGTGTTCCAGCTGTCCAAAAGCCTTGTTAGTCCAAGTTGAATGTGTATTTTTAATCACTTTTAATTCAATAATTATTTTTATAGTTCTTTGCTTTCTGCCTGCTTAAGTTTCTTTGTATTCTGTGTTGAGAACATTTTAAAAAATAGTAGTAACTTATAACAGTCCACTGATTTATAATCTCCATCAGCGTACACCTGAAGCTGGATGCACAATTTGGCAATTTTAGTAAGCGTTAAAGTGCTTTTTCCCTTCTCCTCCTTTTAATTCAGTGCTAGGTAATTCTGCTTAATGATGCTGCACCACAGGTTTTTAATATTCAGATGTGGCTTTAAACCGCAGCATGAGAAAGTACAGTCTTGCCTATGCTCGTCTCAGGCCTGTGGTAGGGCGAATGTTGGTAACCCTCACCAGGCGTTTCTTATTTTACACTTTAATGCACTAGCAGGAGTACCAAGTTCGGTGGAATAAACTCCTGATTACATTTTGGAGTATTAGAGAATCCAGGTTTCATTCCAAGCAGGCATGCCATCTGTCTTTCCTCCACGGATTCGGATGCTGCTGTTAGGAAGGTAAGCTGCAGCTAAGAAATGCCCTTTCCAGGCTTTTCCAGGCAGGCTCTGCCAAGGCTCTGCATCCCTGCTCTATCGTTGAACGTGTGGCTGCCTGGTTTGGGTGCAAAGCTCCTCTTCTTGTAGGCCTGAATTGGGGAAGGCACTTCAAGCTGCAAAAAACCCTTAGGAGAAGTAACTACAGTGGTACCTCAGCTCTTCCACTTTTTAAATTCTGTGTTCTCAGCTGTTGCTGTTGACTGTTTTCTTGAGGTTTTGTATCCCCTGCTACCTATGCTGTATCCGTCTTTGCGTACTCTCGCTTTCAGTCTTTCAGGAATGACTCTTTGAAAGAGTATTGCCTGTGTAGAGCTATGTTGAGAGAAATGTACAAAGACTGAAAGAAAACACACGGTTTTATTAAAGCAGGATAGGGAGAAGTGTAACAAATATTAACCTCTCAAGATCTGAATGTGAGTGAACAACAGGCATATTCTGTTTTATTTGCTCAGTACCCCTTTGTCCCGAAGGTGTCTGAGCTCCGAGTGCCGGATGTTTGGCTCTGCCCCTGCTCCCAGGTGGTGCCAGGTCCTGTCCATCCTGCAGGGGTGATGTAGCCTGGAGGTTGGACGCTGTTTGCAGGGTTAAGTTCTGCCTTTTCATTGTGTCCAATGAATTTTTATGACAAGTTCCTTTAATTTCTTTGTGGTTTAGTTTTCTTTCAGAGTTGTAAGATAGGAATAATGTCATCCCTTTCTTAAAGCTGCTCGGGTCATCTTACGCAGCTATTAAGTCAGTACCACGTCCTTTCAAGCTATTAACAATTAATATGAGGGATACAGGATGTGCTGCACATGTTCCAGAGCTTGCTGTAATACTTTTATGTGTGGGGCATAAAATATTGCTGTTTTTCTCAATATAGGCATTTTTCCGAAGTAAAAGCAGAGCATCTGCTATTGGCAGGTTCAGTATATAACTCTGTCAGTGAAGAAGCATGAATTAAGACCAACATTTAACATGGAGTGGAGCACTGTTACTATATAGGCACCTAGAAGTTGTACTTACCTTCTTAGCCATTATAATTCCTGTTTTGCCTTCTTTTTTTTGGTGTGGATTCCTAGTGAGTATTTGCTAGCAGTGTTAAGCTATGGGGAATCTTTCAGGGATTTCAGTATGTATAAATATCCTTGGCTATAGCTTTTTCCTCACCTGGTATAGAGCCCTTCTTTCCAAGAAAGCGTTCTGTTTGCGGAAAAAAACAAAATGCAAGTTATCATATTGCAAGTTTTTTGTGTTTTTGTTTTTTTTTGGATAGCTTTTGCTTGTATCTCTTAAATATGTCATCGAGGCATTGCCTCTTGAGATAGGATATACAGAAAGCCTGATGAACATTTCTTGAGAGTGCCAGTGATGGGAATAGCTGAACAGGAAGAGTGAGAGAGTGAGACTGTTTATTTAAAGTAAATCAAGCAGTTTGGAGTTTGGCCTTTATTAGGGAGAACCTTGAGAGTCTCCTTAACACTGCATTTCTGATTTCATAAGTCCACCAGTCCATATTTTGTTCCTAGTTATTGTGCTTTTGTGTAATCTGTTTGGACAATTGGGAAGCCCAGTATTGTGTATCGTGCATGTGGGTGCCACCGTTCCGACACTTTGCAAGATGTGGCTTCAACTGCAGCCTTGGTTGCCTTCTTTCAGTCAAAGCAGCTTGAGTCTTGATCTTCAGTTCAATTTCTTTTGAATTATGTTATTTTCTTGAAATCCATCTTGCTCTGGACTCTATCAGAAGGAACAAGGGAAAAGAAGCATACTTGTCTGCAGGTACTTCTGTCTTTCAAAGGATCAAACAGAAATCTAGAAAAACATTACATTAGTCAAAACACATGTGCTGGAGGCAGCCAGTGTTGCCAGCAAGCCCTTTTGTACTGTTTTATATTTCAAATCTAACTTCGTGTCTTTTAATCTTCTTGTCTGAGAGAGAGTGAAATTCCTTATCAGTATATAGGTGATTGCATTTTTGGCGGCAAAGTCAGAAACATCTGCTAACATCTTGTAAAACCTCCTGTGTTGCTCTTTCTAGTAGCTCTGGACACCCTCTTGCTTAGTTAATGCTTTGCCATCTGTTAACCTGATGATATTATGATGAGAAGGGAGTATATTGGTGAATTTTTGACAGCATTAAAACATGGCTTTTGTATCCTTTTTCCTCCTTCAGTTCTACATGGTTTGCTGATGTATTTCTCTTCCTGTAGTTTAGTTGTTGCCAGGGTTCTTATACTGTGTGTAAAGTCTCACTGAAACTTTTGCTTTGTTTTAAGCCCGACCTATTAAGGTCTGAAGAACAGGTTGTTACCATTTGGGGCTTCAGTTTTTGAAAACGATGCTTGTCCAGTTTGCTCTCTGTGCACGTGTTTCTTCTCACGCGTAAGTGTATCTACAGCCCTGGAAAGCAGGGAAAATGCTGTGTAACTCGTGCAATGACTTGCTAGCTGTAAGCGTGTGCATACCCCAGTGCTGCGTTTAGGCACAACATGCAGGCTAAGGTATGCATGTACTTTGCTTAGGAGAAACTATTTGCTTTAGAGAAAGTGATTTTGCCATAAAATGGTGGATTATATCTGTTACTCCAGACATGAAAGTTAAGATGGAATGGAGGAAACAATACTGTTGTAAATTATAGTACACTTTCCCCCTGAAAGCCAAAAGCTTTGATAGTAAAATTTGCTAGTTTTACCTTTTCTGTCTCACCACATTAAGAATCTTCTTGTTCACATTTGCTGATAAGAGCTTTGACGGTTTCTCATGCCTTTGTGACAGCAATAAACATAATGAGTGCAGGACCCTTTAAGAGAGCACTGTACACTGAACGTTTTCTGGTACAACATGTTTTGCTTTAGGCTTTATCATGAATAGTGTCTTTGATACTTGCCTATTCTGTTTTTGTTTCAGCTATGTTAATTTTTACTTTTAATTACTACTTGTAATAATATCACTTTCCGGTAATGGAGGCTGTGAATCTGAAAGCCTAACATATAATAAGTAGCGGACAAGACTACATTTTAATCACATTAGGCAGTCTTTAGTATGGCATGTCTTGCTTTGCATCAGAGCTTGCTGTCTTCCTCCTTGACATATTAATAGATTCTCAAAATAGTTGCTGACTTTCATTTAGATGGTGCTACTGATCCTTTTTAAAAGTACATAAAATGAATGTCAGTGGTGTTTTTGGCTGAAGACAGATCTCAGTGATTGGAAATTGCAGGTGATTCTCATTATTTGGCTCTAGTACATGCTCATTGATAGCGCACGTGGTCAGACAGCCTGCAATACTACTTTGCTGTCTATATAGGGTGGTATTAATTTAATGTCTTCCTTTTGCAGGTGAATTGTTATCTGACATTTAAGCCTGTGTTAGTATACACCACTTGCTTTCTTTTGTGGTATAACAGTGCAATAAAGCACCGTTCTTTAAGAATAACTTCAAAACACAAACAAGGCCAGATCTGAAGACAAAGGAATTCTGTAAAGCTATTCAAACCTTAATGTTACTCACTTGTTATAAATTATGTTGATGTAAAGCTACTTTTTATATCAGTTTTCATTAACCTTTACTTTTTCTTCCTCAGAAATGTTGAACTGTTTTTTTTCATAATGTAAAAATAAAAAAAACGCTGTAATACATACAAGCTTTCTGGCAGTTCTCGTGTGTCTGCCTGGTTAGACAAGCTGATTGCAAGAGAACTGAGCTAACAGGGAGTTCAGATGGGTCCCGAGTGCACAAGGGAGCAAACTTAAGGCTAGGGATTAGTAAAACATGAGAGAGAAAGCAAAACTGTCCATTCTAATTCAAACAACTTGTGCTAGTAGGTAGAAATGGCACGACTGCCATTTGTGCATAGTTATTGATGTAAGCATTCAATAAAGTATTTTCATTCTATGTTTGAGGGGAAAGAAAAATGTGCAAAGCTAATGTGATGAGCTAATTCCTATTCCAGTAGTAAACCTGCTACAGGTAATGTGTTTGTCCACATATTTTATAAGAATTGACAAAAGGGGTCTCCAGCCTGCTGTAAGAGTTTGAGCAGAGAGCACAAGGAAGATCTTGTTAGCAAAATCGAGCAGCAGGGCAGGCAACAATATCAAATGTCTGGAAATCAAAGCATCTAGAAATCAAACTAAAAATCAAATACATGTGCTTATTCTGATCTCTCATGTTTTTTATGGCCTATAAGTTGATAGCAGATATTGTAGGAAGTGCAAGGTATGTGAAAATAGCACTGACATTAAGACATGCCCATGAAGGGTATAGGGGAATTGCTTGCATCACGTTCCAATTCAGTGGACTTTTTGTTAGGGAAAATGGCTTTTACCAGACTGGTGCAAAACCGACTGATATAGCAAACAGTGGCTTTTTGTTGTTAACAGGAGTGCAGAAAACTAAAGCTTTTTGCTTAACCTGTGTTGTGGGGAGGGAGGAATCCTGTACAGCTTTTAGAGGAGACAATTCGGAAGGCTTGCTACACTTCAGGAAACTTGGAATCGCCTGTGGTTCATGTGCTCTGCTAAAGGTGCTCCTTTCATTTCTGAGGTATATACGTATATGCATATATATATATATATATATATATATACACACACATATGCATGTGTGTGTCTTGAATTCTTTAGTAGCAAAATAAGCCTTCTGGGTGAAGATGACCTTACAAAAACATGTTATTAACTCCAATCCAAGCATGCATCATAGTTAGCTGAAATTTTCAATGCTCACAGGTAGTCTTTATGAGTATGTGCTTTGCCTGCACTTGCAGACATTTTTGACTAATGTTGCAGTCTCAGGTATTACATGATCCACATTTCCCCAGCTCATTGTTGGTCTAAATATTTAGACTGCAGAGACTGAAATGAATTGATTCTTTGTGCATGTCCCTACCCTGCTTACTGTACCTGCCTAGGATATTCAGACATACTCAGATTCCCAAGTAATTGTTGTTTATGCTGTAAATTTATGTTTGCAGCCACATATTACAAAAGAAGACAAAACCCAATATTTGGAGATTGACGAGAAGTGCTAAGCAGTAAATGTGGAGTGAATGAGTCTAATGTTTTTAATCAGAAGAAGGCGAATAATTACAAATAAATATTCCTTTGCATCCCAGTCTGTAGCATTTTATTTAAGGTTTCTTTAGTTCAACCTGCTGCTGGGCTGCTTTTATAGCTGACTTTTTATTATAGAGTGACGTGGTGTACTTGGCTGACAAAGTGACATTTAAATGACTTTTCTGTAATTAGCATTAAAAACCTGGAAAAAATAACTACTATTTGATTTTTTTTTTTTTGTCTCTGCTCTTTTAAAAAACTAGAGTTCAAAATGTTAGAAAGGAAACTTTTAAACTTTTCCATTCTTTATGAAATAAGTGTCTGTTTGCATAGCAAATGTTTTGAAATTGGTCCCAACTAGAATTTTTCAACTTTTGTAGTGAAAATACCATTAACAATATTTTTTCCAGTGGAAATAGTTTTTCATCCTAGGTAATGCAATATGATAAATAATATTGGGATTTCAGAACTCCAACTGAAATACTGAGGAAAAAATAAATTTAGCTACTGAAAGAAAAGCTGAATTTCACTTTAAACTTGATCTGCTGTAAAGAACTAAAAACTGCAACTCTGTCCTAGAAGCATTAAGAAATGCAAATACAAAGCAGCCAGTAGGAATAAGTTGTCATATATTGAAGATGGCTTGGAAAAATGTTTAGATGCAACTGAAAGCATATACATGTGAATGTGTATCAGTATTTAGGTTACAAATATATTAGGAGCTGGCTTAGGTGCCTTTCTTTCAGGAATAGCTATCAGCGGTTATGAATCTAAATCACAAATGCCAAAGAAAAGTTGTGAACAGAATTTATCTCGTTTGTACCTCTCTTCTGAATGCAGTTCTGAAAACGAAAACACTGTTTTATCATGTTAGTGTTTCTAGGCTCTTGCTCCAGAGTCCTTTAGAATACAGAGATGTTGCCTAATGGAATTCTTACAGTAATGTCAAATTTGTACAAATCTCTTAAGATTTGCTGCTGTGAATTCTTGTGCAATGTAATGAACAACAGTTTTGAAATGGTTTTAGACAATGCAACCAAGTTTTTGTTGGGTTTAAAGATTGAAATGCAGTGTAGTTAGTAAAATATTGCTAAAAATGTGAGGTTTGAGTTTTGTCCAACTACATAAAAGCTTAAAAAAATATGTTTTGGTATGTTTATAGATAAGCTTTCAGAGCTGTTTAACTTACTGGTGTATAAACAGAGAATTAGGTATTTTATGCCTCTGAAGGGTTGAGTTGAAATGAGGTCCAGCCATAATACTTGGTCTGTCAAAGCTGGCAACAAAATCTGCACTGCAGTAACTAGGTTGTGGTTTTGTTCAGCCTCTTGCTTTCTCAACATGATGTTGCATACCACTGTGAATTTAGTTGAACCTTTGAATCTTCTCTTAAAAATGTAGCTTTGCATCTTTAGGCCACCTTTAGCCTTTCTCAACTGCTAAGAAAAGCCTGAGAGTAAGAAACCAAGTGAGCTGGATCAGGTAGAAGAAGGTGGAAAAGGGGAGAGTGTGAAGAAAGCATCAGCGGGCTGTAAGCTGCTTTGGTGTCTGACCCAAAATAACGTAGGCTTTTTCACTGAATGGGAAAGTGTGATGAGTGCTGGGTGGGGAACCAGAATCAGTCTCCTGTGTCGTGGCTCCTTTGGTGGCAAAAAGAGAGACTGTATTCTGGTAAATAAATAGAAGCACTGGACTCTTAATTTTTCTTTCTAACTACCATAAACTATGAGATTCCAAATTTTTGGCTAGCCACTTGGGTCACAGAGCACTTGGGCATGATGTATTTGCTGCGGTTCCAGGAGTTCGAAATTGCTTATTCCATTATGAGATGAAACATGACTTCCCCTCTTCTGGTGGTTAAATACTGAAATGATTTGGAACCAACACTAATATTTGTTAAGCTGAGCTATAAAACTATGTGGAAAGGAGACTGAGCCTTTTGAGGGTTGGAGTGTACTATTCTCTGTAGGATTCCTCAAATTTATATTGCCCAGGAATCTAAAAATTTTTGCACAAAAAAAATTTTTTTTAAAAGCCTGTAAAAGTAGGCTATTGCTCTTGTTCAAATCTGTTAAGAATGTTAATTTTTTGGGTAGGTAAGGAGAGACATGATTCAATAATACTTGGGATCATATCTTCCACTTGGGTAATCCTTCTAATTAATTTATGACTTGCTGTGGTTTTTTTTGCTTGTAGTCTCTGCAGTGATTAATCAGAATTTTGAAACTGGCAGCCCATACCAGCATCACAAAAGACAAAGTTAAAAATTGTAACCAATTAACCTATTCTACCTGCCTGAGATTCATTTGTAGTCGTTTGCAGAGAAAAGTACTCCTTATCTGTGTAAAGTATCAAATGTTCTTGAAATTACCGTAATTGAATATAACTTTTGATTTTCATGATGCCAGTGAGCATCTTGTGGAAGGTATCGTTCCCCGTGACAGTGATGGTCAGTGCTAGGCTTTAGCTTGTTTTACATTTAAATTGGATAGAAATGAATGCTGAATCCTGTCTCTGTTAAGGAACTCGTTCTTTTTTTCCCATAACAACTATGTTAATGCACAAGAACCTTTCATGATTCACACTAAACTGGGAGCGGAGGTGCGGGTAACAGCCAGAATGCATCCCTGTGGTCACCTTGGGGTGAATTTCCTCCGACCAGAGGACGTTCTTCAGGCTCCAGCCTAGCTTACTCATGGTCCCTTAGATCTTGTGCCATTGTTGTCTGCTCTGTTTAAATAGTTGGCGTTTCTCTCTTGTGCGCTCCTCTCCTCTCCTGCTTTCTCTGAACAGTTCTCGGGATGTGGGGTGGTCCCTGCTGAGATGAATGTTGTTGCCACAGTATCCGCTGATAGATAACTCACATGCAATATGGAGTCATACCTTGCAAATGAAGCAAAATGCACGGAATACTCCAAAATGCAGCTCTTCTGGCCACTTTTTTTCCTGTTTTCTTTCATCTGAGGAAGGGTGCGGGCTGGGTGTTGTTTTTCTTTTGAGATTACATTTTCAGAATTGCACTGATTGTGTTTGTATATGTTTTGGGGGGCTAGAGACTGGCATCAAAGAATAAATTCTCGTGAATGATCAGCTGGAAGCAGATCTTTCACATGACCCAAATTCCTGCATTCTTGTTGCATAACAGGAGGCTCTGGTTAGGCGTTTGGGGAGAAAGAGGCAGAAGTGATTTCACTTCAGACATGTGAAATTGCACAGCCTGCTACTTTACAGGAGTGGCGCTTTGGCCGGAGGAGTGCAGACTGCTGGGAACGTGTCCCAGCAGTCGCTCTGGTCCTCGGCCGGCTCCCCGCTCGCGTCAGAGGGTCACGTCAGGGGAGAGCCTCCCGCAGCGAGGGGCTGCAGAGCAGGAAATGAATGTTTTGCTACTTCTCTGGACTTAACACAGGGCAAACTGGTCTTTTGCTGTTTCCACATCTTCCATATGGTGAGGTGAAAAGTTGCACACAAATGGCATGGCTAAATTCTTTAACACAATCATTTTGTGGAAAGGAAAAGCAGAAAACTTTCATTTAGGAGGAGATCGTGAAATCTAAGTATCAAGCATGGTCCAGATTAAAGCATAGTGATCTTCTAACTGTGGTAACTTTCTGTGTAATCTACTAAATGGAGAAATGGAATCAAGAATAAGATTATTAAAGCATTCTGTATATCTGATTTCATTACTGTGATAGCAGAGGGCATTTTTTCATTGTCTGCGGCCTTAAACTATTGAATATTACAGCAAAGCTAAAACCAAATGTTTCTTTCTGTTGCTTTCCAAAGGATTCATCCCCCTGAATACTTCAAGAAGAAATATGCTGTGGATGAAGTTCACTATGTAACCAAGGTGAGTAGTTTGTGTCTCTGAATATTTTTCTATGAATCCAAAATTAATATGTGACTGTGATTTTGTTCATCTACGTACTGGGTGTTTCCTGACTGTGCGGGTTTTCTTGTTTTCTTTTCTTTTCTTTTTTTTTTGAATACTGGAAAACATACTTCATTCTTATAAAAACACTCCTGATTTTAAAAATTAAAAAAACTAAAGTGCTGCCATTTTGAGCTGAACACTAAGGTCTTATTCCAAAGACCTTCTCGTAAACATGTTCTGTGCTTCATGAGATCTTTCAATCCTTATCTTCATCTTGAGAGTTTAAGGGAATATCTATAAGCAGAAATGCATTGCTAAATACGTTTTTTGCAATGTGTGGTGATTTGAGGAAATTGCAGTCCAGAAGTGACACATCCTAGCTCTGCCTGGGAGCCTATGCTTATTTTATACCTCCAAACAGCTACGAGATATGGCTGCCTGCCTTACTCTTATTTTGAATCATTGTAATATTTGAATAAGCACATTCACATTTCTAAATGTAAGTATGACTTGCTTAGTTAGGTTTCTCATTTTGTTTTTGAGCAGATGTTTATATAATTATGCACCTGGCCAGTTATCTTTTTTTTTTTTTTTTTTTTTTTTTT
>NW_020447196.1:4366415-4499450 GCF_003343035.1 Apteryx rowi | reverse complement strand
TTTTTTTTTTAGTAGGAAGACTCAGCAGGTTGAGGGCAGTATTCCCGCCAAGCTCTGTGGGTGATTTTCACGGAGAGCAGCTTGAAAAGGAAGATTTTGATATTTCTGTCCCTGCAGAATGCTAACCCTGACTCACTAGACCCAAAATTTCGCTCTAATCAGCTGTGAAGATGTTTCATTTCATTTTCATAATGAGACTAGCTATAAAGTGAAGTTTGATCCTGTGTTTCAGTAACTGGAGGTGGAGGAAGCTGTGAAGAGGTTGTCTTTTGACGTGTGCGAGTTGGTATCATGTAAAATGCAGGCACTTCAACGCTTAGCTGTCAGAGTGTGAAAATTCCAAGTGGAAAATGCATGTTTTATTAAAAAAATTGTTGTTTTGGATAATTTTCCATCAACAAATGCCTTTATTGCACTTCTATCCCCTTTTTCCTTACAGCTTAAAAACCTCAATGCTGGGAAAAAGACCTCTTTTATGTGTGCAGTAAATTGTCCCAACGTAAAGACCGTTTTCTGCCTGGAATACGTGGGCTGAAGTTAGAGGCTTTTGAAGCTTGCAATTGTTTGTCTTTTAAAGGCTCTGACTATAACTTTTGCCTGGGATGCCAACGCAATGGTTCTCCAGCATCAGGACACTCGGGACCTGATTTACAGGATAGTTTTATGCCAACAAATGACCAATCTGTGTATGTGTGTAATCCTGCTATTTCATGAAATCTGAGAAATATTACCAAATAGACCACAAAATATAATGCAGGATTGATATGTTTGTACCTTGCTACTATATACTTTCTTTTGGTAATATTACTACCATGCTACTAAGCTGGTTTAGCGTTGGTAGAACTGTGCTCTGTGTATTTGTCATCTGTTTGTTGCCTCAAAAAGTGCATAGTTTAGTGCCCACCTTTCTGCAGCAACTCTGAAAGTCCATTTCTACTTTGTTTTCAGAAGATTGGAGCAGGGATTTTTTTTTTTTTTTTTGACCTTAATGTTTATACTCCTCCCCTTTTTATTTTTATTTGAACATAGTTGCAACCAAAAGACAAAGCATTTAAAAATACCAATAATATTCTATGAGTAGGAAACCAAGAATCCATTAAGACCAAGCAGTTGTAACTTACAGTGAGTGCATATTGATTTTAAATAGCAGCAGTGCGATAGAGACTAAAGATGTTTCTGCTTTTATTTAATAAAACTGCTGTATAATAATTCAAATCTTAACTGTTTGTGGTGAGCTGAGCATTTAAACTTTCTGTCACCGAAAGAATGGGCCAAGTGAGTCATCTGATAAATATTGCACATTTCTCGTTTGTTTTTTAATGTGTCAGGAAATCAGGCTGTTCAAAAATGTTGGCTACCCTTTGAAACCAACTTAAAACTTGTAATTGCAATCTTTTTGAAGAGCCAAAAGCACTTTTTATTCTGCTAACCATTTGATAGGGAGCGCTGAGGGGAACCTGCTAAGTCAATGCAGTTGAGCTATTTTCCAATAGGAAGCATTACTGGGAGAGACCAATGTTGTGGGGGTTTTGTTCTGTTTCGGTGTTTCTGTTTGGTTTCCTGTTTTTGTAGTGGTGGCAAAAAGATGACACAAGTTGAGAACTCAAAGCCTTCCATCACAGTTTGTGGAAGTGAAAGATACATTGAAAGATACATTTTAGTCTCAATTTATAAATGTTTGAAAGATACCAAAGGAGCCTGATAGAAGTTCTAGTCAGTAAAAGATGACCCAGTGAGAATAACAGTAAATATTCAGAACATTGTAACATAATAATATTAATGCATGTGTTTTATATGCAGTAGTGCATTGCAGATGCAGGGTTCCCTGTTGTTCTTTATTTCTGTGCCACATTGCAGCCTTTGACTTGTATTTCCTCTTTCTTCCAAAGGATGACTGCAGACTTAAGATTAAGACATTAAGACATAGTTGATATTTATGTCTTTAAAGAACACCACCAACTTAAGCACTGCATTTCTGTCTAAGTATTTTGTGATATAGTGACTCTCGTTGCCAGTGTCATGTATGATTGCAATATCTGAAAGACATCAGAAGATTTTTCTCTTTCCAGCTCATTTACTTTATATACAGCAACTTTTGCATAAAGAAATGGGGAAACTGATATCAATGCGCTTATGAGGAGGAAAAAAGTTAAATAATGGCAATCTAAAACTTCTTTTTAGATATCCAGTGTCTTGGCTTCAAAGAAACCTTCTACCCTTCTTACTTTGGTGAGTGATATTATTCTGAAGAACAACTATCAATTTTCCTCAATAAGGGGATCAGTTTATTAAGTATTTCTTCGCACTGTCATTCTCTCCCTATATTCTCCACAAGTAGTTCAGTTCTGAAAAATTTGAAACAAATTTGTGCATACAAATTTGTGTATAGTCTGGTCTCTGTCTCCTTCATGATCACATGATTTCTAAGCACTGGCCTTCCATTTTATATTCTCTGTGCCTTTATATGTGTTTGGGTAAAACGTGACAAGCCTATTTAATGTCAACTGTGCTACCCTCTACCTGTGTATAATGATTCCAAACTCCGTTTTTCTCTTCTGTTGCTCTGGCCATGTCATGTGCATATTTGGGCCTTTCTGTGGGAATTCCATAAGAATTCAGGGAATACTTTCTCTGCATAGAATGGGTTGGTAAGATCAGCTTCTCGGAGGATGTTGTGATCAAACACCTGCCAAGTATTTTGAATGCTGCTTACTTATTTCTCTGAAAGTAGGATGAATAAGCGGAGGTAAAGCCTTGCAAGTTCCTTCTTCCCTGTCACCTCTCCCCCAGCTTCTTTCCCTAACAGATGTTTTGTAAACCTGTCTTTCACTGTTAAGAGTGTCTGATTTGTTGGCTTCAATATATATATAAAAAATGAGTTGCTGACTCTGAGCTTTCCCTTACAGCAAATGCAGTGGCAGCTCCTGGATTTCTTATTTTCCCATGTTTCTAAACAGAAGTCTTACAAAAAATTCCTCCTTAGGCATTTAAATAGCGTGAGATCTGATCTCTTTATACATTAAGAACAAGAGGTCATAAATAGTCTTCATCCTTCCTTCCACAAATAAATAAATATATATTATATATGTGTGTGTGTATATATATAGTATATATAGAAGGCAACAGGCTCATCTTTTTATATATATATATATATTTATTTATTTATTTATAAAATACACATATAAAAAGATGAGCCTGTTGCATTCTATCATGTTCTTTCAGAGAAATAGGAAAGAAAATATTTGAGCACCCCGCTTTCCTTACTGTGAGTTTCTGGGCATCAAGTTTTTGATTAATTGTCACTCTGTGAGCATCCCATTGTAATCAGGATTTTTCACGTAGCTCTTGGCCCAGAGGATGGAGCTGTGATGCTTTCACATTCCTCCCGCCACCACAGTAAAGCCTGAAGTGGAGAAGGGAAGAACATTCCTCTCTCCCTTGGCTGGGTGGGCGCTTGGTCCTCTCCTGTGATCTTATTCCAGATACAGAACCAGAATGCTGCTCTGCAGGGTTTCCCACATGCATGTCAGAAGTGCTCATCTGCTACATGGCAGGCAAAATCCTCTTGCTTATGCTCCCTGCATGAATGGCAAGCTGTAGGGGAGCAGCATGCAAATTTACATAGTAAGCATTGCTAAGGCAGTGAAGAATAAATTCTTTTTAAATGAGATGACTTTTAAAAAATCTTGAATGTTTGTTATTCTCTTGCATTTTATTATTATATTGCTCTCCTAGCTTCCTCTTAAGACATAACGGAATTAGAAATCCAAGGCTGCCAGCTTTCTAAACAGTGCATCCTAGCCTGAATTCTGTGCTGGTCTCCTTTGAAACAAATAATTGCCTGTACTGGTCTCCGCTTGAGCAAAGAGTCTGTATTTTTTTTTATAGTGGTTTCAAATGAACTTATAATAAGTTTTTCTAGACTTACTGTAATCAGGTTCTCCCCATTATTTAAATTTTCACATACTTGTGTTTAGCTCAGAATGACGGTCCTTTTAATCTTTTCCCTCCCAGCGCGGTGTTAATACTGATAGTGGAAATGTCTCCAAAGAAGCTTCATTTGAGGGAATCAGCCAGTAAGTGACAAGGTGTTTTTATACATTAATTGTTGTATGGTTGTGTTGAATTCATTTTATATTTCACATTAAATGATATTTTTGCTAATGACAGGATATTGAATGCCAGATCAAATGTGTTGATATTTCTTTTGGGAAAAAAAACTGACAATTTGACATGCTTCTAAAGATTCAAAATACAGCAGGATTTTTTGGAAATCTCTTAGCTTATCTAATACTAAGATCGTCTAATGCTTTTCTTTCTCTCTGTTTGCTTTAAGTATCTAAAAACAAACAAACAAACAAACCCATCCCCCTTTCCACTTTTGGGGATGGAATATTTGATTTTTAGATTTCAGAAAAATAGATTTTTTTTTTTTAAGAGTAGTTCCTTTCTTTTACTAACTTGCACGGTATTAAGGTATATATTAAAGATAAATATATACCAGTGTGACTGTTCTTTTGAAAAGAGGTAGCATAACAGATATAAAATAAAATATCACCTTTCTGCATAGATGTGACCTTTCCGTGTCACCTGATGTTGTCTTTTTATGAAGTTTGGCTACTAGTGGGGTGGAAATATCCTCCTACATGTAGTATTTTGAAAAGGCAGTTAATAAAAATCTATCATAGACCTGCTGCTAGGATGTGAGGACGATGGCCTCAATTTTGAATGAAATACAACTGTCTTTTCTGCTGTGATATCCTAAAATGAGATTGTTTTCCATGTTAGTTCAAGTGCATGGCAAAAAAGACACAAAACCTCCAACTACAAAGCCTGTTAAAATAAACACTCTCACTGTGATGTTGAGTGGGTGGCCTTTTTTTGATCCTTGTCTCGTAGTCAACCTGCTCTATTTTCCCCCATCCACCCCTGTCCACAGCAGATCACATTAATCCTATGGTGATGGTAGTGCACAGAATTTGCTGCTATTCTGGGCGCTCCTTGGTGCAGTTGCACAGCTGCTTTCTCCTGGGATGGGCTTTTCTCTGTGTCAGTTGAAATGAAATCTGGAGTCTGATTCCATAATTACTTTGTCCTCTCCTCTACAACCTAACTGGAAACTTAACAACTCTGTCAGAGGTATGGACACTAGAAAGCCACAGTGGCAGACACTTAGACATCTTTTGCTGCCCAGTGAGTTAAATATATACTATTGCAGAATTTTATGGAATACTTGGTGTCCTTTCTGCTGTTACAGCAGTCTGGCATTCTGTCGCTGTGACCCAACCAATACTCAGCTATCTTCTGCCCTCTAGATACAGGTGGACTCTCTGTGTTCTAGGTGGAGTGATACCTTCAGTTTTATCTGCGACACCTTCACATGAAACAAACAGTTATTACCTCCAGCAGTAATTCCTTCTGGAAATGATGTACAAAGGTCTGTTTGAAGTATCATAAAGTCCTTTCGCTTCCAGAGTTTCACTGAAACCCTGAAGTTTAATTAATAACACTTTATGTTACTAGTCAACATTTGGGTAGGAAGCCACTCCATCTGGCACTTGACTTGCACTTGTGATGGTGTGTCCTGAAACACTTCAAGGGGTTCAACAACACTTCAATGATTTTTATCACTGGCTTCTCTGTTGATGGTAAACATGTTCTCGGTTTACTCTGATAGGAGCACTTCTCCAATCTTTTGCGGGAGATTTCTAGCTGTTCAGCAGATAATTTTCATTCTGTTTTGAGAGCACTGAGTTGTTCATTTTGGGCCTTTGACAGATTTGGTTAGCGTCTTCTCCTCTCCTCCTCTGCTCCCAATATGGCAGAGTACTCCTTGATTTTGTTGTTGAATATGCTGGCAGATTCTCTCCATCTCACCTCTTTTGGCAGATGTAATGCCCTCAAACCACTTGTCTCACCCCTCATTCTTTGATCTCCCAAATTCATCCTTCCATCTTCACAGGGGCTGCCAGGTCTGGCGGTAGGAGCTGCTTAGTTCCCATGCCCGCAACAGGCGGCGTGGAGATTGAACACTGCTAATTGAGGAAGTGGAGGAGGGGGTGAGCTTCCTTCTAAAATCTTCTCTCCTTAGATCTTTGTAACCATATATAAATCAACAATTTTATTTTGTTTCTCGACACAGACTCAAAACAATTTCAGTATTTTGGCTTTTCTGTTTCTCCCCCTCTCCTCTGTTAAATGCTTCCTTTATTAAAATGTTTAAATTTCTAATGTTTTGATTTCTTCCAAGATAACTAGTACCTGGAGAGTTTGCACCAAGCAATGTTCTCTTTCAAATCTCCCTTCCCTTGTGTCTGCTGTTGACTTCACGTTGCCTGTTCTCTCCTGCGAGCCTTTGCTTGGCCAGACTCACCGGGCTAGCTATGAGGTTGTATTTTATTACTGTGTTCTTGTTTGCTTCCATTTTCCAGCTACCTGGTCGAGATGTATTTACTTGCTAGGGCTCCTTTGTGTTTCTCTTAGTCCCATTTGTCTTTTTTCTCCTAAACTGGCTGTGCCCCTTTGCATTTTTTGCTATGGATAATAATAGAAATAATGTGTCGTTTCCCGAAACAGCTGAGTCTTGCTCTCTCTTTGCAGGTTGTTCATCTGCTCCTGTCAGAGCTGCTTTTTTCTTGCCCTAATGATGTTGCTTCCCTCCCTTACTTTTTCAACCTTTTGAACTTTTCCCAGAACATAATTATCTAAACTATTTGATTAATTTTTGCGCTGTAATAAGTAGTCATTTTGCCTTCTCTGCAGTCATGTTTTTTTTCCTGTCCTCACCCTAAAGGTCACCTCTAGGTTATTTTTTGTCTTGCCAGCAATGAGCAAGCTTGATTTTATGTATCTGCTGGTAATAGAGCCCATAGTAACGAATTACATCATAGGGTCCATTAGTATATAGCCACGTCTTGTCCCTTTCAAAAAGTATGCTGCTTGTCTAAGAGTTGAAGAAAAGTTTGTCTGCTGCTGCAATCTGTAAAATTGGAGAATTGCTTTACTTCAAAAAACATCCTGCTGACCAATATATAGCACCATGGTCCAGTGGAGGGAGTAGTGTGGGACAGTGATGACCTGGACTGTTCACTACAGTTGTTCCTGTTAATTCCCTGAAGCCAGCTTTGTTTATGACTGTTACAAATCCTACAGAAATGATTTGCTCTCACTTACTTTAGATGTATTCTGTGTAGGAGACAGATTTCTGAAGTAGTTCAAATGCATTGTTTTCTAGAAATACGTATTTCTGTCTGCCAATAAAGACTAGTTCCATTTTTTGTAACTTACAGACCCATTTTTCAGACAGGAAAACACACAACTTTTTTTTTTTTAAATCTAATCACATGGCTGTTATGTAACACTTGTAAAAATGCTTTGAGGCAATGTGACTAAACCTTATAGAAAATAGATTTTGAACCTTCAAGCTGTGTTGGTATTGTGCATACTGCTGCACAAAGCTTTGCTCAATATGCTTTTTTATTTCTTCGACAGAATTGATTGATGTAAATGATAGATGGTAAGCAATTGTACTTAATGTTTAATGTTTTTCAGTGAAGTCCTTTGCTTCATAACCATACCTGCTGGGAATGGCAGTGAAGAGGAGTTGGCTGCTAGGCTAAGGCCTCTTCCTTATTGCCTAGTGGAGTCAATCATTAGAGGAAGTATTCTCCATATTGAAGAAGAGTAGAAAGTTCTAATATCGTGTATGAATATAAGTTTTAGATTTTATTATCATATACACACAAAGCATATTATGTAAACTGAGGAAAAAAAGGGTCTTATTGTACTGTCTCATTACACAGGAGATGTAGACTTCTTGCCTTAAAAAAAAAAAATTAATGAAATTGCCTTGCATGTTAAAGGACAACTGAGTATGAAATTGATTTCAACATGCCGTTCAGTGTAATATGTCTTAGTTTTGTGTTGATTAAATGGGAGCATTAACATGTTACAGATTGTAACTGTAGCAAAATGTCAATTTGTTTTTTTCCTCAAGACACACATCTCATCTTTTTAGTACTGTCAATTTGCAAATTGCAGTAAAATGTGGAATTGGATTGCTCTACATGATCCTCTTAGTATTAGGACAGTCCATGTATTTTTTAGAGTAAGTTGTTAATGCTCTAGCAAAATCTAAACTTGCTGGAGGGATAGGTAGGCTTATTTTATGTAGAACTTTGTGCAAAAATTATGTAAATAACACCCTGTTTTCATATTCCTGTTAGTGATGACACGTGCTTCCCCTTGAGCTTATCATTTAACCAGTAACTTTTAGAATGTGGTTTGTTCAGCTGCTTTATTGCTGATTAAAGGGAAACATAATTTGAGTCATTAGTTCTGGATTTCGAGCAGTCATAAAGGAGGCGGCCTTGCGGCCACTTGTGCAGGGCCCATAGCTGTCACAAGCTCAGCAGAGCTGAGACACTTCCGTCCTTCACTGTGGGCTCCTTAGCAAAAGCTGCATACAGTATATGAGATTCTCACCTGAAACTGAATTGGCTCTCTGTCTCCGAAGTCTAAGATTTTGTTTTATACTTGACATTATATCAGAAAGTCTGTCTTTCAGATGAGAGATAAAACTGCAGTTCTGCTTGTGACCTCCTAGCCTACCCCTGTACTCCCTTGTTTTAATCCTTTCTTTGGGTTAATTGGCTTTCCCAACTGACAGCAACTAGAGTTTTAAGTGGCTGCCACGTGTTAGGTGGTCCCAGCCACTTCTGGCAGCACCAAGGCAATCCAAGAGGAAGCCTTCAGGGTCAGGAAAGGCACAAACCAGGGACGATGACAGAGACAGCGTATCTCTCAGCTGAAAAACTCTTCTCTAAAACGGTATTATTTGAGCTACTTATAGGCCTATACCTGTGTACATTATTCCCCCCCCTTTTTTTTTGATATCCAGGCGAGATATAATTTTCTGTTTGTCATGAGGTTTGTAGTTTTACTGTTCAGCTTGTTTGATTTGCTTTTGGATTCCTCCATCTGTGCTTAAAGTAAACGTGTCAGATTCTTGAAAGAAGAGAAGTGTGTCAGCCTTCAGAGTTTGTGTCAGCCTTCTGTATCTGCCCTTTCCTGCCCTATATTTTCTTTTTTCCTTCACTTCCATAATAACCATAGTTGCTTATACTTGTCTTATTTACACAGAGCTGGTGATGGAGCTCTCTGCATTGCTGCAGTATATCCTTGCACTTGCCTTCATTGCTCTGCTTTCGGTCTGACATACTAATGACAATTATCGAAAATCCTGGTATCCGCTGTGGCGTTTGCAGCTTAAGCTGCTCTACATCTTGGTTTCCTGTGGTGTTGCTAAGTGGCATGCTCTCCAGTCAAATAGAGGGTTCAGTCTCTTGGGTTTTTTTGAGTTATCATAGATTGATTTTTATTATATCATTCATCAGTTTTCCTCTGTATATGCTTTATTTAAGTGGTTCTTCCTTTTGAGAATTATTTCTGCATTGAACTACTTAAATAGTAGTTG
This sequence comes from Apteryx rowi, assembly GCF_003343035.1. Classification (NCBI taxonomy): domain Eukaryota; kingdom Metazoa; phylum Chordata; class Aves; order Apterygiformes; family Apterygidae; genus Apteryx; species Apteryx rowi. The sequence continues at coordinate 4,489,975 of NW_020447196.1, read as the reverse complement.
TTGGGATGATGATATTCAAATTGGAAAAAATGCCTTTATCTCTGGTGTTACAAGACTTTCTTGTTTCCAAGTGACCAAATTTGTGATTTGTGGCTATTCATACTGTGTTCCTTTTCCACTCGTTTCTAATTAATACCTGTAATACTGATTACCATACAGCTTGTCTCTGTTGAATGTTGTGATATGTTGTTGTTTTCTGTCTGATGAGCTTGGAGCAGGAACACAAAGCTATTGACCTTCACCTTTTCAGATTTTACAGGTTTATGAGCACATGCTCTTGAAAAAAAGAAACATAGGTTTTTGGTCTGCTATCCAGGGATGCAGTAAGACCCTGGTATGATTAGAAGTGACTTCCAAGTAATTTTTTTAATTGGATTTGTGCTTTTGTTGCTCCCTTCTGAGGTATAAAGAATGGCCAGTAACCTGGAATAGATTTAATTTTTCCTTCAGAAATATGGGAAAATGAATTGTGGCCTTCCAGCATTCCTCTGAAGATCTTTTGGGAGCCTTGGAGCATTTTAATTTTCCTAAATGCTCTAATTGAAGAGCCAACAGTCCTGAGTCCGAGAAAAATATCTTCAATGCAGCGTGCTCCTTAGGCATTTAAATTGTAAGCAAAAACAAAACCTTGAAAATCTATTTGTGTTCCAGTTAGTTGCTCAGCGTCTTACTCCGTTGGCCACTCTAGTGTTACTGTTTAGAGAGCCTCAGCATAGTTCCAAGAAGTCATGAATTGCTAATGTAGGAAATAAACAGAAGAGTAGTTGTGTTCGGGAGGCCAAGGTGAGATGGAAGCTTTTGCTTTGCCTCTTCTGTAGATCACAAAAGACAAGGAGAGGTTGTGTTCCTTTTCACAGCTCTCCTCTAAGCAAGCTGCTTTATCACATGCTACGTTCTATGCACACACAAAAATTTGAATACATAAAACAAAGGACAAAATTGGCATTTCACTGTGTTTAAGTTCACTGAAGTGTGTTTTAGGGCTAAAGTTAAAGTCATAGAGCAATTTAGGTTGGAAGGGACCTCGAGGTCAGTCTGGCCCACCTGCCACTCAGGGCAGTGAATTGGTAACTTATATTTTACCTTTGTCAAAAGAAAGTTTCTAAGTATTTCTTCCACATGCTGTAACCCTGTTTTTTGCACATTCTTAAAAGTACATGGCTTAGTCTCATGTATTTCAAAATGGAATACTTGCACAGTGAAAATAAGCATGTGCATTCTTCACGCTGGGATCTATACTGTTATTGAATTCTGATATAATATCTGGCTTTGCAAGTTTTTGCGACTTCAGAGATGACACATTTTTTAAAAACAAAGTAAATAAGCACTCTCTACTGTTGTGTCTAGGTGTTTTTTAATGTTTGTATCTTTTGTTTGTTAGATTTAACGTGAACAACAAAATCCTGCATCCTGAAATTGCAGAATGGTGAGTAGTATAAATCTTTCTCTCTGAGTACTGTTGGAAGTGTTTATATTCTATACCATTGCTTTAGAGAGATTCCCTCAGCAGAAGCCTCCTAGTTTACTATGTGAGTTTTAATTTTTAGTTGATTTCATGTTGGGGATAGAAATAATGTACAGAAGTAAACATGTGGTTAAGTAATGGCATTGAGAAATGAAGAAATCAGGTAACATTTTTTAAGAAATAAGCATCCATTTTCGATACATGTTTTATAGAAAGCCTTTGGAGTTAACAATCGCATCCATATGTGAATTTGGATGAATAGGAAAATAACTGAGCATAATTCATATTCTAGTGATGAAAAACAAAGATGGTATTAAAACTGTATCAAAATAGGTAATATTTAATACGGTATTATTACCTCCCTAGGATTTATTTTAACAGCATTCATTTTGCTGATTTATTATTCATGTGACTATACTTTGTAATTCTAGAGGAATTCTACTGCAGCCTATCTAGAATAGCCAAAATTAGAGGGTGTGAGTAAGTGTATTAGGAGCATACAAAGCTATTGCATCTTACCAGCTTTCTTCTTTTGATCAGCATCATTGATTTTGTCCTCAGGATTGCTTAATTTTACTAGGGCTTTCTAGTTTTTTATTTCGGATATTAGCTGAAGAGACCACAGAGTGTATTTTTGTTAATGAATTGGATTTTTAACTAAGCTTTTTGAGTGTATTAGTCTGGAAATGAGGAAACAAATCCTTGGTTAAGACAGATAAGCTCAGAATCCTAAAATGTAAACAGGAAAGCATACAGTCTGACTACTACTATTGTAGCTTATTGTATTGCATGCTACTACTTATTATTCATTTTAATGTTTATTATTAGCACATTTGCTAAGAACAATCTTCTGCTGCTTCATCTACATCTAATTGCCAGCTTGAAATCTAGGAAGTTGTTTTTGAACATCAATGCTATTTCAGAATATGTGGAATTTTTAATAGGTCAGATTTCTGTTGTTACAGCCACTTTTCATTGCTTGGCATGGCGTAAAAAAGTTTTAAAAGGAAAGTGAGAAGCAGGGAAACTTTGACGTTTCTGCATCACTGAATCACAGATGGACCTATAGATGTGCAGGAGTGGGATTCACTGCTGCAAATCCTGCTGATGAGTGCAAGGGGATGCAAGTCTTCTGTAAGACAAAATTGTATGGGCTGCCAATTTTTAAATCTCAGCTATTCCAAGCTTCTAGAATTTGGACCCCATCTATCCTGCTCCTCCCCTTTCTGAAACAGAGAAGTTATCTTACAGACTTGATTTCTGAATTTAAGAGTTGGTCCATTCTTTGAGATGCAGAGTCTTCAGCAATGTTGGCAGAGCACAGGAGCTGTGAAACTGGGATGTGGGAATGTGCTTTCCAGATGCACAACTTAAACACATTTAGAAAAACTTCATAAAGAAGCGGCTTAGCAAATCCTGTTTTCTTTTGAAAATATCATGAGTGTTTAATTAATCAAGCTACTGTCATTACACAGTGTCAATGGGAAAGATCTAAAAATATTTGCACGTCTTCTGAGATCCCTGATGCCGTGTTACATCACTTACAGAAGTAACAGAAAGGGTGTAGGTCAAGTTAAAAGTTCTTCATAAAGTCCAGTTTTCCTGCTGAGGCAGCTGCTGATTTTTTTAGCTGGTTGGTTGGTTTGGGGTGGTGTGGGTGGGTTGGTTTGCTTGTTTGCTTGTAGACATCAGGAACTGTCAGCCACGGACGCTCCACGACCATGTGCCCAGCAAGCAGAGCATGATTCTCTGAGCGCCCTGATAAGCCTTTTGAGGAGCAAAGAGAGCGACATCCCTGACTTGCCCACGGATGCTGTTTCTGTGCTCCTCCTTTGCCTGCCTTTTCCTACTCCTGTAAGCAGAGAAAGACAAGGGGCAGCAGAGAAAGGAAGGGGGCCCGAGGGAGGCCTTGCCTGCTGTCTGAGCTTTGGTCTACAGATACACCGCACGACGGAGAGAGATGACAGCTCCAGCTGCAGGACATTTTGGATTAGGGCTACAATCTTATTCCCAAGTTAGTTTTTGTCACGGTACTGTTCACCTTACCAAGATGTCACCTGCTGAGCTTTTTTTCCCTCTGTGATTTGGCGTAGATGAGGCTATTAAATCTTCTCTGGGAGCTCAAGGCTGGAGAGATGTGAGGCCAAGCTCTGTGCCCTGAGGTTGTGCTAAGGCAGATGGAGGAGTGAGGAAATAGAAGATATAGTGCTTGGAGCAGTTCGTTGTGGTATAGAGGGGATCTCTTTCATCAATGCTAGTCCAGAATTCTGATTTTTGTCTTCTCCTCATTCTTAAGTGGGGAGAAATACTTGGTATGCATTCTCCTGCTTCTGGCTTTAAAGAAAATGGTATCCTAAGTGAAACCAAAGTTCAGATTTGCATTCGAGTGATTTAAACAGTTTTATCAAGTTTAGTGGTTTTCATCATAAATTAGAAGTTTTTTAAAGACAATCTTTATGATTTAAATGTCTGGTGAAATCAATACATGCATGACAGGGTATGTGTATTAAAACTTCCTAAATTATAAATTTCCTTGGAATCTAAAGTTGTTGTTGAAGCAACTTTCTTTGGGCAGCAAATTGTTTCATTTGAATTGTATGCTTGCACTGATGCATATTCTTTCAAATACAGCAATCTCTAAACTATTCTGTTTTACGTGATACTTGTCAGGAAAAACTCCGATCTATACTGTTCTGTCAAACCTGCCAGCAAAAGGTGAAATGGATGAGCTTTGTGAACCAACCAGAAAGAACTATGACCTACAAAATGCACTTCCGGTATTTTACTGTCTTCTTCTAAAATGCAGAGAAAATGGTTCACTGCAAGGGGCAAAGAGCTTGTGATTAATTAAGGATCTGTTGCCTCCTGTGCTTTCTCTCTGCTTTTTCAAAATCTCAACATTTTCTGACTTATTATGAAACTTAAGGATAAAACATAAAAGATTCTGACCTTAGACTGAATTTGAATTTTAGCAGTTTGCAGAAGGGTGTTTTAACTTCTTTTTTCATTTTTTTCTTTTTTTCTTTTTCTTTCTTTCTTTTTTTTTTTTTAAATGAGTGAATACAATATCAAACACATTTAAACACTTTTAAATTTCAGGAGACTCTTTTAAATTCAGCACTGAACATCTACCCTAAGAACCGATTTCAGTGTTTTGAAAAGAAAACAGCATCCAATGAAAGACAAATTCCAAATCTGTACAATTTATCTCCCTAGTAATCAGAAGGAAATTTTCCTACTGCATCACTTAGCAAAATAGGCTATTTTTACTTTAGTGTACCAATGTCTGTCTACCATAATGATAATGATATTAGAAGATAACTATTTAGCAATGTATGGATGGTTTTGTGCTTGTATATCCTATACTTTCCTGTAACCTAAAAAGAAAAAAAGGGATTTGATAGTTACATGCAGAAAATTTCATTTATTCTGTATTTTGCATTGCTTTGATGGACGGCTATAACTGTTTCTTCAGGAAAAGTGATCTGTATGTTAATGTCCTAAAGGTTAGCGGAAACTTTTGTGTTTTCAGAGTTTTTTTTAAATTTATGTTGTAAACCTCTAATATCTTTTTCAAATTTCTCAAGATGAACTCCAGTATTGTTCAATGTTCGTACAACTGTCTTGCAGAAGTTTACAGTAATGCTTCTCCTTTCCACACAGGCTTTACTATGTTACTAGCTGTAATACTACTTCAGTGAGCAAGTTTTTATGCTAAAGCTTACAGAAGAGCAGAAGTATATCAACTGTGGTAGAGGGAGAAATTTCTATAAATGAGCTGTGGAAGGGTAACAGCAGAGGTTATGAAGGGTGAAGAGAAGTCAGGACTGCAGAGTCTGTTACTTGGGCAGCATCTACCCTTTACTAGGGGATTTGCAAACTGGTAATGTTTCCAAAAGGATAAGGAGAAGTGGACATTCCTAATTGTTTTCTATGTTTGTCACAGAAAGCAGCCTTTAAAGTTGCATGCATTTACTAAAAACAAGAAGACTGATAAGCACTGAGCTGGTAACTGGAAACTAAATATTTTTGTTGGTATTCTCAGGAATGGTGAATGCACTTGGAGAAGCAAACGTTTGTGTATCTTTGGAGAAAGCACTGATTTAGGAACATGTAGTGGAGTTATGCTAGTGCCATGCCTCTGATTGCCTGGAATTCTGTTTACTTTTGACCACTTGATTAATGGAAAGTAGGTCATGCATGACTGAAATGATACTTGTTCCTACTTCAAGCTTTTCTCTTCTGTCAGATGGCCTCCTCTTATGGCAAGTGTAAATAAAAGCACAAAGTGTATGTAGGAGAGGAAAGTGAGGGAGAAGAAATTTTTCTGCACTACTAGAATGAAAAAAAAATCATACATTAATCCTGACAATAATAGACTTGTGCTTCTACTTTAACTTGATTGCACTGAGTGGTTTAGCTATTAATCCAAGATTTGTGTTACCTGCTGACTCTGTATATTTTTACAGTTTTTAGCTGTAGCCTGTAAATGATTTGTTTCTATTTAAATATTAATGAACGTATTCAGTGTGTGTGACTGGCCCAAGAGCTGTTTTTAATAGAACATTGAAGTTCAACTTAGCACACAAATGTAGTGCTTTCTTCCTACCATTATGTTGAAAGTAGGGAAGAAAAAAAGTCATGAAAACTGTGGACCTCTCCTCCCCTGTAAGATTGCCTTAGAGTGCTAGCCAAAGTTCTGGACTAGCTGTGCTTTCTGCCTGGTTTGGAAGAGTATCGCCTCTCAGGTCCTCACAAGTAGTGAGAATGTGCTGGAATAGATACCCTGCGACTACCCAATATGCTGGTGGAAACCCCATCAGCAGTGCTATTGCAGACAGCCTAGGACCCCAGCGACCCTTTCTTTTGGGGATCTGTTTGAGGGAAAATTTGTTCCTGTTCCTGCTTGATTGTACATCCTCCCTGTCTTCTCTACTAACGGTTGGGTGGTGCCTTTTTGTTGGTCTCAGAGTGACTAAACATTTTCTGTAAAATGTTTCAGTGCTTGACCTTGTGTAGATGAAGGTGATGAATTCCACAGGAAAATCTAAATCTGAGGCTGAACATGAATTTCTATATGCAAAAAGGCACCAGAGAAGTTATGATCTAAAATAAATACCTTGGCCTTGAAGCCTTATGACCTAGTCAAGTAAAACAGATTCTAATACTATTTGCACTTGCAGTTGAGCAGTTATTAACTTGTATTACTTGCAGATCCCAATAAAGAGATTAGATATCTGAATTATGAAAGAACTATTTTTCGGACATTTGCAGATCAGGAATATGTACTGTATATTGAAAATAATATAAGGGCACATCAAACAAGTATTAAATTATCCTGCTAGCACAAGCAGTCTTCTGAAGAACACGATAAAAAAAGATCTATAAGCTGTTACTCCCTCAGTCTAACATGAATATATTTGAGCTACTGTTCTTTATGTCTTGGCTAAAAAGCAGAAGCAGAAGTTTGTTTCCTCATCCATGGTGAACAGATTATGCCATTCCAGTGTAGTTTTTTCACCTTTGCATGCATTTTAGAACCTAGCACTCATTCTCAACATGCTTAATGTTTATTTTGTGTCATATCCCAATTTATTAAGCATGTCTAACCCATTCCCCTCTACTATGCTTCAGTTTGTAAAAGCATGTTGATTGGCATCAGCATTTTAACAAAGATGTCTGTCTTTTGCCAGAAAAGTTGTATTTGAGAAGAAGTGACTGTGCCGCATAGCAGTGCAATCGCTGTCTATGGAAAAATGCTGTTATCACACATCAGAGGCACTGATGGCTGAGAAACCTGTTTCTGGACTCATTAAAACAAACTACAAGAGCAGAAATATAGTAAATAGTCTTCTACAGCAGTATGAATAGGAGCATGTTACAATAAAAAAGAGATGTCTTGGTGACAGTTTCAAAATCTAACAGTTTATGGTAGTTTGTAACTGCTGCAAGCCCTGGAGTGGAATGCGAAAATACAGTTTAAATGTTTCCACACAATTAAATGGATATGGTTTTGTTCTTTGTAAACAATAAATAGGTACTTCCTGGCTGCCGTTGAGGTGGACTTGTGAATTTTTAAGAAACCATGAAATCTTCAGTATCTGTAGAAATGGAAAGAGTAGGTGATTGTTAATAGAAGGTTATGAAACTTTTTCTACTTCACTGTTAATATCACAGTATAAATAACTGCTTTTTATTTGAAATACACGGTAGAAAGAGTGGATAAGAGATTAATGGTAAATTTTTGAGATGAGTTTAGAACAGAATATCAAAGCTCTAAATATGTACAAATTCAGTATCTCATAGGGCATGAAAAAGGTTTTTTTGTTTTTTTCCTGGAAACATATGAAAGAGAAAGGACACTGTGGCCTTAATTACTGCTTCAGCATTTTCTGAATTTCACATTTTTTTTTTATACCAAGCAGAAATAGCATTTGGGTTCCCCCCTCCCCCACTTTTGACATATTGCAAATAGGTGGGAGTTGGGATTGTGCTGAATAGAAATTCTAGAGCTCTGGTAATTTCATTATGTAAACTAGCATCAAATTGTGTTTAACAAGTAAATCAAGTATGCTTGTAGAAATGTTCCATTTGAAGTAATGTCTGAGCCATGACAAATAAAGAAGTACATTGCTTTTGTTCCTAATGTATTGTAGAATGGGTTGAGAAAATGTTGATTGGACAACTTGTTTATTAGTATTAAAGTAAGGCAGGCTGGTCTTTGAAATGCCTGTGACTCTACTTTGTAAGATTGTTTTGCTAATGGTAAATCAATGTCAGCAAAACATTGCTGTCATGAATACAGTAATAGCTCTTCACTCTTGAGCTGTTCACTCTTGAGGTGTATCTAATTTTACCATAGGTGATTCATAGTATTTCAGGGTTTTTTATTCTTTATCCTTAGTGTGCCAAATTGCAACCTAACCTGATTTCTGTTCTACTTTTCTTTAAGTCGTGTGATTAAGACAGACATGGAGTTGGAAGTTCTGCGCTACACCAATAAAATCTCCAGTGAAGCTCATAAAGAGGTAATGGATCCTTTACTGTTAATAATTTTTGCTCTTAGTGTAACAGTAGTACTCAGAAAATGTTCTCAGCAACCCTGAATTGCTTAGTAATAAAATAATGGAAAGGCTGGATAGAAATAAGAGGATAATATGCCTCCTATTACAGCCCTGTAATACACCTTGCATTGTCCTTGAACTCAATGGTGCATTTGTGATACGTGAGAAATGAAGTGTGGTTTTGGGCGAGAGCTGGGGAGCCTCAGCAGAAGGTGACCTGCTTGCAATCTATCTGTCCTGTATGTACAAAGACAGACCTGTACAGAGATGGAGAAAGAAGAGATGGAGATTTTCCTGGCCACTGTCAGTGTGTGCATCTCTGAAACGTTTTACAGTTTACTCAGTCCGGATCCTTCATAAACAGAAGGAACATTTCCCTGCACCATGGAGGATAGTCCGGGGATGCCTTCAATTGCTCCGCAGAGATTGGTATGCCCAGGCAGCGCAGTGCTCCACCACGCTGTTGTGATGACATAGCAGTGTGGCAAAGATGAGTCCAGCCTCTTGTGAAGGCTGCTCAGGTCAGACCCAGCGCTGTACAAGTCAAGCCATGCTGCTCTATGGGTTTGGATCACAAAGTGAGCTTGGGTGTCAGTGCTGTACTCTGTGTCGTGGTGCAGAGGTGCCATGAGTTGTGACTGGCAACCAGTGAAAGCTTAGTTAAAGTAGCTGATGAGGTCACGGACCCAACTGTTGTCCTTGCCCCTGCTCCTCAAATGCCTGGGCTGTCTGTGAAGCATGAAAATATTTTAAAGGGAATATTATAAAATTACAAAGTCAATGAATAAAAGCACTTGCATTCATTCCCCTTTGTCCTTCATCATCCTTGAACAAGCTCATCCCATCTGAGATGATTCCTTCCACACAGCAACTGCCTAAAATTCATGATCCATAATCAGGCAAAGAAATAAAACCAGTGCACATTCTCAGCAAATCTGAGAGCACAATTCAGACTTACCAGGGTTAACCCAGTGTTAACTCTAGTAATTTTTCAGATTGCAAAGTAGAAAAGAGAATCTTCCATTGTTGTACATTCCATTTCACAGTTTTGTTTTGCTGGTGTTTCATAAAAGTAAAACAAGAGGACTTGCTGCCAAGTTCACTGGAGCTTTCAGAATTAAGCATGGGTATTTAGATGAGCTGCACTTCATTTAGGATATACTTGTGGCAATTAGATGTGCTTTATTGCTGGAGACTGCAGGCATTCATAAAGATTAAAATGAGTTTGATTTCTAATATAGTTTTAAAATGCATCTACTGATGTAAATTTAAATGAAGTACAGATGATATTTTTGTAATATATGTTCCTCTAGAGAAGTTCAGTCATAAGTCATAAATTTATAAATATGAGATTCCCTCTTGTTAAGAATGTCCCATGTTAATATGTATCTTACAGGTAATGAAGGCAGTAAAAGCAGGTATGAAAGAATACGAGATGGAGAGGTAAGAGTTCTTTCAACAAGTGTAATAAAAGGAAAAAGTCTCTCTTTAGTGGCGGTAGAAGCAAAGCTGAGTGAGGCAAAGCAATAGCATTGATTTAGTAGAAACTGAGAGCTCATTGCTGTTTCAAGACTATTTGAAGCATTATTTTATTATTTTGAGGTGGCACTTCATCAGTTTCAGGCTTGTATTTGATGATGGTTGATTATTTTTTGGTTATGGTTTAGTGTAGTATAATTCTCTTCTTGGAGTTTAGTAATTAACAGTAACTTTACAAAATAGCCATTATTATTATTTGAAGGCATCCAATAAAGCTGTGTTTATGGGTAAACATTGCCATTATGCTGGTTATGCTTAGAGGACTACATATATGAGCATTTAAGAACCTTACAAAAGGAAGTGTTCAATTAAATTTCACCTGCAATTACAAGTCACCATTGCCTGCGCTTAGCCTGTACAGGGAGTTCTCAAAAACGTGGTAGAGATCTGTTAGGAAGTCAGTCAGAATACAGCATATATCTCTGCTGAAGATTGTAGTTGTTATTGTAATATTGAAACACTGTACAGGCATATATAGGAGGGATTGTCTGCTGGTAATTGATAATGACATGTCCAAATACAAGGAAGTTATTACTTCCTCTCTTAAATCAGTATTTTCATTAGATTATCATCAGCCTATCTTATAAAGCATGGTTTTGATCACCATGTCCGTTTATTTTTAACACACATATAATATCTTCAATTTTCAAAGTATTTGCATAATGAAGCAATAGAAAATAGTAGTCATATCTCAGTTACTGTTGTTTCTTGTTTTCACTTTTCAAATGTTAGTAAGCAGGCTAATTGGGGGGCCCTGGGAGGTAAAATCCAGTGACCTCAATATTTGTCATCAGGATGGGCATAACACATCAGGCAGGGCACAAAACAGGTAATGCTCCTAGAACATAAGCAATATGGAAACACTGGTGATGCATCTAAACAATTTAAAGTTCTACAGATGCTGTAGGCTCATGGGCTACAGACTTCAAATTGCAGCTACAGGTTCCACTAATTGACAGGAAAAAATTCAAGTTATATACATTGCCTGTGCTATACATGCTTATAGTGAAATTTTGGCTCTGGAAGTCAATGGAAAGCAACTGTTTCTATAGGAGAGTTTATTCTGAAGTCCTTTGAACGTTGTGATCTTGGCTGTCAAGCATAAATGTCACGCACCAAATACAGATACATACTCTTCTGTAAGCCTAAGAGTTATATTGCATTTTCATTTCAGGACTTCTGTTCTTCTGCAGCTGGCTTCTTCCATACACACCCACCTTTTGAAAATATTATTTATCTTTCAATAAAAAACGATTAGGCAACTCTCTATTAAACCCTTTCAAAATTGTCTTCTATTTTTCCATATGTCTTGGTAGATTACACTTCTTGAAAGAGTTTGAGGTTATTTCACTAATGAAAGAGGTCTTGGCAGACTACCTCTGTACTGTCCATCTTTGAGACTATAATTAGTACTTAAGTTTCTGTCACTGCTTGGAATTCATCCTTGTTCCAGTTTCTGATTTCTTATTGCTTAGTGGAAAAGGGTCCTAAGAAGGCAAAACTGTAATTTTTCTTACCTTTCTGAAAAGAAGCATGTAGTTGAAATTTAAAAAAAAATACAGTTAGAAACAGTCCAGAAAATCTCTAACCTGTGTACAGATAAACCCATTAATGTGGTCTAAGAAGGGAAATGCCAAAAACCTAAAATCAGATGACACCCCAAAATAGACAATTTTTGTTGAAACTGTAGATTTTTTTCTGTTGTTTTCTTGTCAACAAGCTAGATAGCTTGCGTTCTGCACATTTGGTACATCCAAAACTTAGGGGTGCAGAGAACAGAAATTCTCAGTCTGTGTAGGTTTATCAAAAGTATCACCGTTTACACTTGTCATGGAATTTTTTCATTCTTTGATGTTCCTAGCGCTTCTGCTCCTCTTGTGAAAGCTTTCTGGTTGTGTGGCCCTCCATCCCACATCCATTTGCAGTTCCCACTGATGGTTGTGAAACTGTGAATTTTTTAAACAGATATAGGTATCTCTTGAAATGCAGTCTGTAAAAAAACAAAACAAACAAACAACCCCCCCCCATTCATATTGCTCTGCTTCACGTTCTTTGACATTGTGGAGTACAGCATGTGTGTTTTTGAGTATAAAGCTGTTCTGACCCTGTCTTCTAGGAAGAATAATAACGGAGATCCCAAAAGCTATTAAAATTTTCCATTATGACTTTTAGGACCTAAGATTTGCTTTTTCTTTGTTCATTAAGTTCAGCAGCCTTCTTACAAAAAATTAGTCAAGCTACTTCTGCTGTATAATACAGCAAAAAAGTGTTAAAATACTCTAGGAAATGTATTTAAGAGTAAACAATATATAAAGCTAGTATGTTTCTAGATCTATTATTGGGAGCATTCTCTGAGAACTAATTGGAAGGAAATAAAGTAAATTATGGAGAAATCTCTCAATAATAACCTCTTTTTTTATGAAGATTTAAAGCAAAAGTATGGTGGAAGTATTCTGTATGACTAAGTACTACTGGTAAATGATTTTCAACCACTAATGCATCAGTACTGAGGTATATCAAAAATGAACTAATTTAACTGCAAGTCCAATCAGCCCTGTTTTTGTTTTTGTTTTTTTGGGGGGTTTGATGTTATTTAACTTTAATATGTGGTCAATTGACTTTAAGGAGACAGCCAAGCCAATTACCTACAAACAGTAATTCACAGCGTGTGTAATTGCATATAAAGCCATTTTGGTAGGTCAGATTTTGGATTTTCTCTGAAGTAGTTTGTTTAGTATTTGTGTTTATCTCATGTTTAATTAATCTTCTGTTTAATTAAAGGTTTTTAATTATGATGAAACTGCTCTGTAGTGAATATATTGTTAAAATACAGCAAAATGATAAAAGAAATCACTTCAGCTTACGAAGTATGTGATAAAAATTCATTATTTCAGCTAAGTTGTTTTACATTTATGTATATCCACCAAAATATTTAAACAGGAAGTACTAATTTGGACCTACTATTATTATTTTAGGATGCTCTAAAATGCTGGAGATCTCTTCTACAGAACAGTGTTTATCAATTTCTAGAGCAGTGTCTTTTGTCTATTTTTATTATTTTTTACTGCACCAAGTTTTGAATACTCTGTACCTTTTCTCATTTGTTCCTTTTTTTTATTGAAGAGAACAATTTTAAGATCTAGATGGCTACTTGGAATTGTTGATTTGATTGGAGAATGATACAAAAGTATATCCTACAGCAACAGAAGCAATAACAGAAGAGCAACATGCCAGATAGTGTTGAACGCTTGGCTATTCTACACATTGTCCTTTTTGCAGTCATGTATCCTGTTCTTAATAGCACTGAAGGCCCTGCAGTAGGCCTGCATGCACGCTTCTCGATTCATTAAGTTGTAATGTACTCATTATTGCCTGGGTAGCGCTGGGCAGCACAGAGCCAGGCTTAAACACTCATTCAGTTGTCCAAGATCTCCCTAGATTATTTGACTGTCTCTTAACCCTCTGCAGTTGCTGAACCCAGGAGCATCCTAGTGTTACGAGACAAATAACCACATATCCAATAACTGTGGGTCCAATAATTTGGATCCTGATCCTGTAGTGTGATGTCTTTTAAAACAAATGAGAATTTGGCTAGCGCAAAGGGTAGGTGCTGTGATTTGCAGTGGCAGAGGCAGGTAGCTGAGAATTGTTGTTGCCAAGAGAGTTCTGTGGAAATTATTGTACGTGGCTCTATGAAGAAGCAGCCCTGAATCACTTTGCCTGTTGTTTTCCATCTGTTAAAACAATAAAGTAAGACAAATCTGACCACACCTGCTCAGAGGAAGCATGATGCTGTAGCTATAAAGCACTGGTCTGGCACTGCAAAAGGCTGGATTTATTATCAGCTTGCTAGGGGAAGCCACTTTGTTGCTGCCTGTCTGCTTCCCTCTCTGTAAGGTTTGCCTGCTTTTGCTGATGAAGACTTTAAATACCTCAGTGCTAAGGTTGAGTTCAAATGACGGAGGGTAATATATGTCCCATACGACCTTGCAGCAGCCGGTTGCTGCCAGTCGGCTAGAGCGGTTCCCAGGTGCGACCCTGGCTCTCACATGTGGCGGCAGAGCGAGAAGCGGAGCCTGCTCGGAGCCTGCCAGCTCAGCCAAGAGCCCCTTGCCCAATGCACGGGTGTCCCCACGCTGTTGAAGCATCTCATGCAGGGGCTCTTTTAGATCCTTACCAGAGACCATACCAATATTTATGGTGAGCTAGGATGATTACCAGCTAGACTGATGTGAGTTCTTTACCCTTATTCTTTCTAGTGCTTTCCTTGATTGTAAAGCAGAGCTTAGACTCTGAGATGGTTTGTTGTCAAATCTGTCAGTGTTAAATTTCACTATCTGTGGAAGTTTGAGAGTGCTCTCATGGATTATGACTCTCATCTTTCATTTACCTCCCTCTCTTCTGCTCCAGTGGAACAAACTGAAAATAAAACACACATGTTATTTCACTAGAAAAGAGAAAATAGCCAGAATCATTTTATTTTCCTTTGGGTATTTCCTTTTAGTGAAATGCTGATTATTTTAGCTAATCTGGATTTGCCATTTCCCATCTTCTGATAGATTTTGCTCTTTGAACATTCTTGGGGAAGTTACTGACTGCTGTGCTAAATCATCTTTAAAAATATTTTGATTTTCCATGCTTGGCCCAATTTTCAGATTCAGAGTTTCAACTCAAGCATAGCCTTTGCATTAATATATGTTAGTAGTAAACAAAAATGACCCCATTACATTCTCTTGCAATTTTAGGGTGACTGGCAAAAATACACAAGTGAATTCTTAGCAGTTGCCTTTTGATATGGGAACCGGTGTCGAATCATTCCCTAACCCTCTCTGGTATTTGCGTATAGATTTATTTTTTATTAAACAAGAGACTAGCACTTCATTAACCTCTAGCAGCATGCCAGTCTGCTCAGTGACTGAAATGTGATTTTTCTTTTCCTTTAAAAAAGTTTTTAAACAGTTGTTAGTATTGCGTAGCCTGGAAATGGTTCGACTGCCTTGCTTCCTGGAGCTGCCTCACAATTAGAGATTATTTTTTTCAATGCAAGTTACTGTTGTCAAAAGGTTGGACTCAAAACTTTAAGGTGCACAAAAAGCCCCTGTAAGAGGGGAGAAAGTTGTCTCCCCCCGCCCCCCTTTCTTTAATCTGCTCATTTTTCTTTGTCCTGCATGCCTACACTCCTGGGTGATAGGGCTGGTATATGTCTGCCCATTAGCTACGCAGTGTTTGGGTAGTAAGATAATACTGTACTCAATATTACTTGTTTTGTCTTTGTGTCTGGTGCTATTAGAGTAGAAGGAAGAAATGGATTGGCAGAAATTCCTGCCTTTAGCAAAATGTCAACGCTACCGGACAACCGAGGAGCTTCTCTTCAAATGGAAGTGAATAGAGGCTTGAGGGGGAGCTACCACCCGAGCCAGGCGGCTTTGTGGTCAACCAGGGATTGCCTGTAGGAGACAGCAGCTCAGGGTGACCCAAAATTTCCTGAAAAAGGTGGCATGAAGTGAAGTATAGCAGTCCAGGATCAAATAGGCATTCTTGACTCCTAGGGAAGGCAAGACACTGTTTTGAATGATAAGGCAATCAAAACAAGTTTTTTCATACAGATGTATCTTCTCACAGATACAGAAATCTATCATTTAAAGTGTGTGTCCTCAAAAAAAACCCCCAAAAACTGTTCAGGAATTACCAGCTTTCACTATCATACAGCTCTTGAAGAGCATGGTAAATCAAAGTATCTACAGCTTAGTGCAGCTCTGACAGTGTGTGACAGGTAGCTCCTAATGGCATAGGTGAGTTAGCCATTGAATTGCAGGTGTCCAGTACCCTGTGGGAAGGCAGATATAATACCTTTGCCAGGAGGAGGAACTGGATTCAGACAGAGACTACTTAAAACCTTCCCTCTCCCTTTTCCTTCTTCCTTCCCTCTCCCAGAAAACCTAGACGGGATCTGCTGGTTGGCTGCATGTAGAGCATCCTGGCAAGCCTACCTCAGTTGCAGTATCATGGGTTTTAGTTCCCATATGGTGCAGTTACACTGCAAATTCATTTCCAGACACTTCTTTGTGATTTCAGTTTAAATTTGTAGATTTCCAACTATTCTGTGTGATGCTTGTTACCTGAATTTTTGGCATCTGGATTTTGGGATATTCACCTCCTGGACAACACTTTAATTAGCTCTTTGTGTAGAAGAACACTCCTTAATTGCATGGCACTCTTCTGTGACTTGTGATTGAAGGCCCACATAATTGCGTTCTATGAAAACTCTGTGGAATCAGATAGTGTGAGAACTTTAAAAGAAAACCTTCTATCAGTACACAGATGACAAAGAACAGTTACCATACTCGTATTAGAAAGTAGTTCCCTTCAGAAAGAGAGGTCTGTGAGAATATATGCAACATGCATATGTACAGAACTAAGCTTGTTTGTATACCCAATTTTAAATGCTATGTCATTGTATGCCCTTACAGGGTTACTAGTATAGTTTATGCTATGATAATTCATAATTACCCTTTTAGTATCTTTTTGGAAATCAAAAGGTAGGAACAAATTTTATTTTAATATTCAATCTGATTGAAAATTACAAGCAATATAAATTTCTGTGGCTGTTTTGTAGAATAAATGTTACCCTTCATATTAGGGAAAGAATAAGCTTTCTTTTCAAATTAACAGTGGTTTCAGTTTTTACTGAATCTAGCATGGAATTGAGATACTGAACTAATTAGCATTACTAATGAGAAGCTAAGATTTCAGATATATGAAATGGAACTCATTGTAAAAGACAGCAGGCTGAACTGATTATTATTTGCTGTGGATTTTGTTCATGCTTGTTCAGACAAGTCAAAAGAAAAGATTCCATCATCTGTGAGGCTTTATCTGCATTGTGAACTTTAGTTCAATAATTTTTGCTAATTTCTGTAGAAGTAGGGAGATCAGAATTTTGTGTTTGTTGGCCCTTTCCTTTTGATGACCAAAACTGCTGCATAATTGGACTTAGGGGCTTGAAGCCCGACAACTTGAAATGGGTAGAATGCTAAAGTAGTCCATTAATAACAGGTTGTCACATGCTGACCTTCTGAAAATCAGGAACGTTTTAGACAGATGAAAAGAAAATGAACAGATTCTGTTCCTTGCTGCCAGCATGCCCCCTGCATACATTCTTTTCTAAGTAGGTTCTTGTAGCACGCTCATCACCATAGCATGCAAGTGCCACCTTCTAGCGTATTAAGCAATGTTACTAGTATCTGTCATGGGGTTTTTTGTTTGTTTGTTTTGTTTTTTTGCATCACCTGTCTAGGGGAAGAATTTTGCAGAACTGTGTACTGTTTTGGCAGGTGGTAGTTTTTTAGTGTACAGATTATATGCAGTATTGAAAAACACAAAGTCAAGGTTATACTTAGAGGATAATATGGGATAGGGTTTTTTAGTTTGGTTCTCCATGCACATGAGCTTCGTCTTATTTTTAGAATGTTGTATTACTCTCACGTAGTGTCATTTTTTGACAGTAGGTCATCCTAGGTCTTTGTCATAGTGCTTTAAGCGAGCATCTCTTCAGAGATCTTAGGTGTGGTCACTGAATGCTTCTTAGGGACTGAGATTACAAACAATTAAAAAATATATGTATGGAAAGTCAATGAAGGCAGCAAAGGACAAAGCTGTCAATGGTTGTCTGTAGTGAGAGGTGCTACAGTATTGGAGTTTGCTTAATGCTGAAGGTGCCCAACCATGCCACATTTCTTGTGTCCAGACAGAGCAGAAGACTAAGTAACTAAGTTGAGTTGTATACCAGGATAGAATAGAGTTGACTTCCCTGGCAGAAGTGATGGAAAACAAACTCTAAATGAAATTTAGAATTGGGGTGTAATCTGAATCATATTAAATAGTTTCTGTTAAAAGGGATTTGCCCCTGTTGAGAACTCCTCAAAATCCAAAATTACTCCTGGGTTGCTTGGATTTTGCTTCCACCAGCTCTTCCTGGGTAGATCGAACTGAGCCTTAAGGCAGTCTCGGGATATGAGGAATACAAAGCGCTTTGTTGTCAAGTAAGTCTGCGTCCCCTGATTCATCTAGTGAAACCTCTATATTTAAACAAACCAATGAGAAACTTGATCTCTGAAGGCTCCACAAGTTGATCATTTAGAGTCAGGTACAGTTACCCTCACTTCTTACTTGGTGCAATCCTCTTGTAAAATACCATGTCTTTCAGGCATATTGCACTGGATTTCTGCTGTTTTTTCTTATTTCCAGATGAATCTGCTACGTCTGGTTGGTCAATAATGAATGCCAAAGATGGGTGGCATTCTTATCTTCTGTCTGTGGTTAGCAGATAGTTTGTGAAAGTTGTGTGAAGTTGTTTGTGTGCTACTTGTACCTGTAAGTTGTAAATGTTAGGATTGTGTGAAGTTTAGGGTATTAGAAATGATGTATTAATAGCCTTTGGCCTGTTTAATCTCTAGGGTTTGCTCTGAAATGTGAGGTTTGGCACTGGGTAATGCATTAGGTTTGGTCAACTCTCCAGGCTAAGTTTTTTTTCTTTATTATGTGTTCGAAAGAGGAAAAGAAGAATATATCTATTACTAATGTGTTGTTTGGGTTGGAAATGGCAATAGCATTTCAAGAGTTGGCTTTCCCATCCTGCCAAGTTTTGAGAACGTTCAGAGATGTTAGTGTTCTTTACTGGGACAAATCAAGGCTTCCAAAGTAAGAGAGAATCCCCCTACAAAGTAACCTGAGCCCAATGGTTTGAGTGTGCATATGTTGCAATGTGGGGAACGAAAGTTGAAATCTGTGTGTGTGCATGTGTGTGTGTGTATGTCTGTCTGTTTGTCTGTCTCTGATTCAGGCCTGAGGTTTGGTTTCTTGCATCTTAGAGCAAGTCCCTGGTAGGTGAGGGGAGGAGTCATTTGTTTCTGATCAGAAATTCTGCCTTTGTAAAAAAAAAAAAATAATAATAATAATAATAAAAAAAAAAAAAAAAGAAAGAAAGGAAGTCACTATCATATGACAAGAAACCATTTAACTGAGAAAAGTCCTGACCAAGGGCTCTTTCTTCTGCTTTCATAGGTGAAAGACACTTGTGTTCATAAGACCTTCACTGAGGGTCTAGAATGTGTTTGGGCAGGAATTACTGCCCTCCAGGAACACAGGTGAACTTGTTGGTTATTTGGGGCAGGGGAAATGATCTTTGTTGCATGCAAGACTTCCTGAAAGAGTGTGATAACTTCTTTCTGATAGGAATGACCGTTTTCTGTATTACTTTGAGCTTCATTTTGGTGGTGGTCCTAAGCACTTGGGATCAATGTAGTGATTTTTACCACCTTGAAGCTGGATTTGGCAGCTTTTAGAAGCCTGGTAAACTACTGTTCTCTGGGTCCATAGTGAAGTCTAGCATACACATTGAAAAATAATCATTTCTTATGTTTTATCCCATCTGTCTGTGTTAACCTCTGTTTTCCACTTGTTGGTGTTTGGTCTTTTTGCCCTTCTCTTCAGCCAGCTCAGGTGTCGGTAAAACAGCCTGAGCTCTGGGAAAAAAGGGGCAGCACTGCAGAGGCAGAGTGTTGATGCTTGAGGCCAGTGCACAGTTCAGCAGGACTTCAGTTTCTTGCCTGTGAACAGGCTTTGAACAGGCAGATTTCATGTCCTGCATGCAGACCACTTTTGTGGTAGTTTGTTTGGCCCATGTAATAAGAAAGAAGTGATGAAGTGTTCTCAGCAATTGGAGAACGTGTTGTAAGAAGTCATAGTCGCAAAATGTGTCTGCGTCTTCACGGACTGGATGAAACCCTGTTTCCTCTGCTTCCCTTCCCAGAAAAATTCTGACTTCAGCAGGCTTACTAAGTCTCCCTCATACATTGTCATCACAAATTGAGTGTTATAATCTTTTGTTATCCTCAGGACAGTAAGTTTACATATCCCATATGACAAATTACCGCATTATTTTCTAAGAACAGTTAAAATATTCAAGAAAGTATTGAGGGTAAATTAAGCTTTACTTTGGGAACCCAACCTACTTCTAAGCTAACCCCTTCCTGCACTACTGCTTACACTGCATTGTTGAACAGGAGTTCGAATGTCAAATATTGAATTTGAGACTGAAAGGAAGATTATGAAGCATTCGTGATTATGCTGGCATTTTGTGTCACTGAATAGCATTTGTGTGCTATGCACTATGTGGGTGGCTGTGTATTTGCTAAGAAGCATAACTGAAGATGAAAGTTTAATTATTTCTTCAAGGCAAATCCTCTCTCCCATGGACTTAAACTTGCATAAGAAAAATGAAAATTCATAAGGAGTGTAAAAATTGGCTAAAATTAAAAACCATTTATTTTTACCCTATTTATTCTTCTGAATAATAAAATTTCCCCATGGGTCTTTGGAACATATGTGGAATAATTACACTGTAGAAGTAGTACTTTAGTTTAGCTTCTAGAGCTAGGGCAAACATTGTGATTATGCTGCAAGCTTAAGTCTAGGTTTTATAAAAAAAAATCTCATTCAAGGCTCTGTTGCCGTCAAGTGCAAAAAACTGTGACCCATCGATTGGTCCCTGTGGGAGCAATTATTCTTTACAGAGGTTTTTTCCAGCACTGAATATTATAAATGTCAGAAAAAAGTTTAACCCCATTACCTCTAAAAGAATGTTTCCATACCTGCTGGCAAGAATATAAATTTTTAGCTTATGTTTGCAAGCAATTTATGATTAAGCCAGGATTTTTTAAAAACTTGTCTTTATAAGCAGCTCAAAAGTAACAGTGTTGTCTTTTGGATATAGTCTGTATGCCATGGTGAGGACAAAACACAAAGGTTGAGGTTGCCATATATTGCATAATGCAGCACTACGCTGGAGACTCCCATGTTGGGATTCTTGCATGTTGGGTGCAGTGTGAATTGATGATTAAAAGCTCTCGTCTTCCAGTGGCAGAGGAGGAGAGTATGGAGTGAGCTGGTGTTGCTTAGGAACAAGGGTTAGGATCTGTTATCCAGTAGGCATGAGTGAAATGTTTTGGTTAATAAGAGGACTGCGTTCATCTTCCAGCCATCAGTCTGTGGAAAGCAGTGGGCAGATTCTAGCATAGAGATCCCAGGAGCTGATGCTTTCCTTCAAGAGAGTCTACTTCCTCTTGAAGAGATGTAATGTGTGCATTTCACATACTTGATTTAGGCTTTTTTTATTTTAAAAGTCTTATCAATCAAAGCATGGAATTACTCCGAACACACAGCCTAAAATAATATCTTTCTAGTAGTTAAAATACCGACCAGATTTCTTCCCCCTACCGCACTCTGTTTTCTCATGTATGTTCTTCAGTGCTGGGCACTTGTATTTTCATTAACTATGAGAAGACAGTGATGAAATGGATAGAACTTGCATCATGTGTTCAAAGGCTTTTGCAAAGTGAAAATTGTTGCGAGATGCTAAGAGGGGTGTTATACTACCTATCTCTGTGAAGTTCAAGTCTGAGGATGGGCAGAAGCACCTTTCACTTACCATAATTAACTGCAGTGAGGCATAACAGAAAAATCAATCTCAAATATACTAACCTTAGGACTGGTAGGGTCTCATAGATAATTGTCACCTTAATTTGTACTTGGAATTGCATAGGAAATTGAGGAGGTTTCTTTGGAAATAACATTCATGAAGCTTAGAGTGGTGTGGACTGCTTTCTGCATTAGATAAAGGTTCAGATCAGCCTCCAAAGGTAGCTCCTGAAAACCCCCCTTTTTCCTTTATGGTATGGAGATCTGTTGAGTTCTTCAGATTGCTAGTTCCTTGATCTCTGACCTTTTAAGAATCGTAAGAAACTTTGATCCAAGTGTTCAATGAGATTTCTGATGGTGCTATAGACAAAACTGTCTTGATAAGGGACTTGTTTAATCTCACAACAGGCAGAGGGAGCAGGTTCGTAGCTTGTCGCTAATCTGCACGTTTGTTCCTCCAGGAGATAGACTAAATCTCCAGGCAGAGGAGATGATTCAGAGGCCTTTTCTTCCTCCATCGTTGAGCTCACTCTTAATTTACCTTATCCTACAGTATATACCATTAAGTCATGTTGGTTTTATTCCTTTTTCATGGCTTGAAGCACTGGGATTTAGGTGCCTGTGATCCAGAATATAACTTCTTTTGGATAAGATAGGGGGTTCCTCCGTTGTGCAGTGAAGCCACACCGATGGTTTCTTTTCATGCAGCAAGGCCATATCAGAAAGCAAAGTAAGAAAATGCTGTTCTCAACAGAAAAGTCTTTATCTAAAGAATTAATTTCCTTTGCTGCTTTATTGAAGTCTGTAGTATTAACATGCAAGAGATGATCCAAGAGCCTTTTCCCAAAAAACCCTCCAAACTATCTTAAAGAAGCTGAGCTTCTGCTAGGAAAATGATGTTTTCACTCACTTGTATTCAGCATGTTTGTTTTTGCAGTTAGTGCTTTGAATTTATTACCTAGTTCTGTACTTTTCTAAATCTAAAATATTATTGAAGACATTCAAAATAGTCCCAGGTATACTTAAGTAGAGTGCTTTTGCTTTTGAGAAATTAAGAGAGGACCTTGAATTTTGCAAGTAAAAATGAACAAGTTTTTTCTGTTGGGCTTGTGCCAAAGGATATAAAGATCCATTAGTGTGGGCAGACGCACACAATATTTTTTAGCAATTGTGTAGAATTTTCAGTGAAATTTGACAGACTTTTTTTGGAGGAAAAATATGTTAGGTTTAGATTAAGTTATGCGTTGCATGCTTTTTCTTCCTTTTTTTCCCTCTATTTTTTCCTGTAATCTGTGCAGCTTTTCCAAATAGCAAAAAGATAATAACAAAATATTTAATAACAAAACTGTAGCAAATTGGTATAGCTGCCTATATTAAAAAAGGAGGTAAAGTGCTTTTAACGTTTTTTTCCAGTGGTTATAGATCTTCTGTATATCTAGTTTTGTCAGAATGGTAGGTTACATGTATTTTACCTAGAAATATTCAGGATTGTGGTGACATAAAAGAAAAATGCATTTTTTTAAAATAGTCTGAACTTTAAGTAAATACATTCAAGTCTTTATTGCCTCTGAAAATTCAAGCAGCCCCAAAGAATGACAATAGTGAGAGCATTATCTCCCATCTGAGATAATAAAGCCACTGTCAAAACACCTGCCTATTCGGGCTTTCCTGTGAATAGCCTTCAGAGCAGGACGAATATAACTAAGGCATGAGGGAGGGCTGGCATTATAAGAATGATTCCTTCCAATGCTGTTTCTGAGCATATGATTCACTGGACAAAATATCCAATATTTCATTTGGTCTGTCAGCTGCTTCTTTTGGAGTGCGCCTGGTGTTTTTTTCTAACATGAACACTTAAAGTATAAAATTACAAACACTGGTAATTATTATATAGAAATAATTTTTGAAAATTTTGTGATGCATTTTGGTCAACATCCAAAAGTGTAGTTCAAAATATTATGGGAAATATGCAGCCTAGAGAGGGTTTAACATGCTGTGGAGTCCAGGCTAGATCATCAGTTCTCACCTGGAGCTCTGTAGCCTCCTGCATGCCATCCCACTTGCTCTACACAAAATATAGTTCTTCTCTACAGAACACCCTGACTGTACCTACATTTCTGAGCACGATCCTTGCATGTTATTTTTAGCTAAATTACTTTGTTATTTGCCAAGTGTATTTGTTCCTTCAAGATTCAGTGTGTGTGTGTGTATATATATATATATATATATATATAAAATCTTGCTCCACTTTCCTCTCCTGTTTCATGAGGTGACATGGAGGGGAACGGTAGGATTATATCCTTTGCTATAGCTTTGATTCTTTAAAGGCAGATCAAAAATCAATGTGTAAGCATGTGTAGGTACGGACTGCTCAGATATTTTCCTTTTGAATGTGTGAGATGAAGGTTGCACATTGCAGTTTGTACTGTGCCAGGTTGCGTGGCTGTGGCCTTCAGGGAGCATGTAGTAGCCAGTGGGACCAGTTCAGACCGAGGGTCCTGCTCCTTCACTCCAGCCCACTCTCTGCTGACTGGGGCTGGGGTCAGTTGTGCACAGAGCACATCCCCGGCACCTGATGAGCTGTGCGCTGAGTCCATCTTGGAGGTCCACTCGTGGTCTTGTGTTGATCCTCAACACCTGAACAGGATACGGGGCTCCAGGCTTCCAACTTCCACACAGCTACAAATTCATGGCACATCACAGCTGTCACCATCCTTACCCCCAAAGAAACGCCAGGTCATTACCAGGTATTCTTGACCTTCTTCTCCTACTGCCACACCTACTACTTAGCCCTCTAGTAGCCTCCACTAGCACTCACACCAGAAGTCCCAAGATTCTCGAGATGTCCTCAAGCCCCTGCAGGTACCTTGTCTTGCACTTAGCCCAGGGCTGCTGTCACCAAAGCCTGGCCACGGCTGCAAAGGCTTATGGAACAGTGGGGTTGTCTGCTGACCGTTCATAGTCATATGCACTGTCCTCACTAAAACACCAGCCACAGGGTTCCTCAAAGCTGACAGCAGTGAAAACTTGGCTTAAATATTTACTTTTCCCTAGAAAGAACATGGGTGAAAGACTGAATACTGTTGCCTGCTGAGGGGCTGGAAAAGAGAAGTGGATTGGTTGAGCGGTGCTCTCTAGGAAAACTGGGCAAGATAAGGCTTGGGCTTTCCTGATATTTCAGGGAGGAAAAAAAAACAAACAGGAAACAAAACTTTTCATGCCATCTTTCATGCAACTTGAAGAAATTTAGAAGCAGATAAGAATCAGCAGGAAGCATGTGTATTTTCATGTATTTTTACTTGCTTGGAGATGACTTTTACAGAGGCAGCAGTAGTTTTCAATCCTTATTGTCTGAAAAAGGCAGGGTTTCCTTTATTCTTTAGATGGAGCCCAGGCCATCTCAGTTGTGCGTTTTGGTCTGTACCAGTAGATGATGAGCTGCCGTTGTCTTTAACTCTGGATCACTCCTAGCTGAGGTTGTTTTTTTTTTTTCCCCCTTCCTCTCCCAACCTGAAAAAGTATTTTGTGTCCATGAATCAGTTATCTTGGTGGCTCTCTCTAGAACTAGATGAAGGTAGAAATCCATCTAGGTGCTGAAAAGGCAACTGGGAAAAAGTGAGTATCAGCAGCCATGGTAGGTGGTATGCTTGTCGACATTGCCGGTGGCTTAGAGATCAAACAGCAGAGAAAGAGCTGCAGTGAGAACCCAGCAAATTCTAAGTAGATAATGAGTAGTGGCTTTCTTTTGATTTACAGCATGGATTTACAATCAATCTATAATGCTTTGAAGAGAAAAAAATAAACTTCTAAGGGAAAGGGAAGGGCCATACAATTAGCAGTTACTGTCTGCTTCCTTGTCTTCTCTAATTTCAAGAGCCTGTGCTGAAAATGGATGATAATGTGCAAGATACAAACTGTTGGCCAACTCCTTTGTAGATTCAAGCTGTGATATGGCTCATATCGTGCTGGTTCTTGGAGAATATTCAGTTTCATCTTAACTATAGATTATGTATAGACTGGTGTAGTTGGACGAATTTAACAAGGGTTGCATGTGTGATAGAGCTTTCAGCTCTTGTATATCAAATTCCTGCTCTGATCTTCTTTGCTTTCATCTCTGGTATATGTCTTTCATTAAAGAATTGGATGGTGAAGTGAATATGATAGCTTGCAGAATATTTCAGAACTGCATGCAGTACTATTTTTTTACTCAGGTAAATAAATATAGTTCGGAAAACTGACAGAGGAATATTGCACTGGAATTTGGATTTAGAAATGCAGTTTATAATTGTCAAGACAGTATTTGGTTGAGACTGCTTGGTCATTAATTTGTTTGAAGTTGACACTTGAGTTGAAAGACTAATAGCTACCTCAGCGCACTGTTCAATTTTAAATCTAATCTGTTACAGAGTTTGGGTATATAGTGACTGCAGATGTAGTTTGTCATTTTTATAACTAGTGGGGCAATGCTATTGTTTGGGGATTTGGGGGTTTACTATGCACATGCGCAGGCTTTTTGTGCATTAATAACAACTTGTGCATAATGAAGTTGATTTTTTCTGATCATAAAGTTCTAAAATGTGTCTTACAGCAGTTCTTTCCACTATTCAGGATAATTTTAATGTTAAAATCCAGAAAGTTTGTGTTTTCATCATCCGAAAAATTAAAAGAGATGTTCAAAAATACAGGCTTAATTCTTGTTGTATCTATAGAGTGCTGACAATATCATTGTGTTGCTGCTGTGTTAATGTGCACATAATCTCAGTTTTTTCAGGCATGTGGCAGACTCTTCTGATAAGAAACAGATGTGTCTTTTATCTAGGATTTGCTGGGTCTTTACTGAAACGTATCTACTGACTTGCAAATATGTTCTTTGTTTCCAAAATTAGTAATTTGAAAACTCAGGTAAAGTTTTAATTCATATAAATAATCTGGCTAGCATTATTTCATTTTTTTAGATTACATATTAGTCAATTGTTCTATCCATAATAGCTTAAAATAATATTTCTGCGTATACATAGAATATTAATTTTAATGTAAAAGATGGCATGAATGACTCTTTTCCCACCCCTCCCTCCCACACTGGAAAGCTACTACTTTAGGAATTACTGAATCACTTTAGGTTGGCGAGAGTCAGCACACAATCTCAGTATCAGGTCAGGAATACTTGAAACCTGGAGCATAAACCTTGAAATATTTGGTACACTGTTTTTTCCATAGTTAATGGATGTACCAGATCACCCAAGTGTAAATCAAATTATGTAGCCTATTATGCTTTACACAGGAGAAACAAAATATGAAGTGTTTTACAGCGAGAAAATGCATGTGAATCAAACTTTTTTGTTGTTCCTAAGGGATACAATTTTGACAATTTTATGAGGTTGCAATTTATTTGTGGGGTGAGTTGGCACATGTTTTTGATAAAAGTAATGTTCATATAGCATACTACTACTAAGAATACTTTTTTTAAAGCCACTGGTCTTGCTGATTTGTATTGTTTTAACAAAGTATCTGTTAAACTGCCTGGAAGTGCACCTCTGTGAGATATACTTATAAACCCTGCATGGTAATGCCGGTTTGAGTTTGAACACCATAAGCTTTCAATCTAGGCTGAGGAACATTTTTAGTGAATAATAAAAGAAGAAAGCTGTTAAAACAAGAATTCAAAGAACATTTTTTTCCCCAATAAAGGCCTGATCTTCTGCAAGAGACTCAACAAACAGTAGTGGCCTTGAAACTCTCACACTGCCTCTTGCTGCCAAAATGGCCTGACATGACTGTCCAAAGACCTATTTTGATAGGAATGAAGCTTTCTTGAATAAAAGCTTCAAATTGTTGTTTAGCAAAACATTGCTCAAAAGAAAATATTTTAAATCATATTGTACATTTGACTGAATATATGTTGCTCAAAATTCATGTGAGAAATATAATTAAATGTGGCCTTTTCTATGCATGCTACATGCTGCTTTTTTCTGAATGTGATTTATAGAACAGGTAAAGTGGAAATTCTGTTCCAACTAGGATTTTGTTTTCAGCGCTGACACCAAGTGTGAAGGGGAGACTAGGGTTGGATGAGGCTATTGTACATGCCTAAGAGTGAAGAGTCATGGCTGCAGCTGTAACTTGTTCTTCGGACTCAGAATGGCATTAGACATCAGTTTGAATTTTCAGCCTCATTTTCAACATCTCTGTTTTCATATCTTGTTTCTTTGACATTGCTTACAAATACTTGGCTGGCAGCCATTTCAGAAATGTCTATGGAGACATGCTATTTCCAAAGAAGCAGCCTTATAACTGATATCTATTTTTTCTTTTATTTTTTACTTCTTTTTCCCTTTTGCTATTTTAATCATATCAAAGAGCAAGTCTAGAAGGCAGCCTTATTTCCTCCTCCTTCCTTCCCTCTTCAGTATCTTTTTTATCTATTTTTTCAGCCACATACGTTGTACTGAAACAAAGAAAGCTGTCCCACAGTATTCATCTCACCATAGTATTTTTTCCATGCTGTTTCACAGAAATATTGTGGGACAGATTATAATAGTCACTACAGAATCTGAGAGAGGATGATAGTTCAGAAAACAACAGCGAAAGGAATTTGGTAAAAGGTTTGATTTATGAGGTAGAGAAGCTGAAAACATTGATATTAGAGTAGAAATTAAAAATATTTGAGCTCAGAATTTTGCTTATTTTCAGGGAAAGCAAAAGTACGTGGACTGTCAGCATTGTGTTTTGTAGGTAGAATAGCTACCACAATGTGGGTTTGTCCATACTGGACTAGCTATGTTTGGAGTTTAAAAAAAAAAAAAAAAAAGCAATTGAACAAATGTGCAGCTGTGGAAGGGGAAAAAATGAAGCATTGAAGAAATGCAAAAAAATGAATTCCAGGCAAGAACAGTGTACTAAGAAAGAAAACTCTCAAAGTTATTACAGAGCACATCCTTGTAATAGCCAGCCACCCTTGACTGTGGCCTGTTTCTGTAGCACCTACAGAACTGTTGGTGTGGACTTCATGGAAAAGTGCCATGTTACACAGTAGTAATATTTGGTTGATAGAAGTGTTAGCTAAAATCTAACGGAGGAAATAAAATACTTCAGATCCTGATCTTTTGATTCTTGCCATTCAGTATTTCATCTCTCTCAAACTATAAAGCAGTGGCAATCCTTTGTTGCAGGGAGAATATAAGATCTCTTAAGAGCTGGAAGACACTAATTTGAAGGGTTAAATTCTGAAATAAATGAAGTAATAAGCAGTGTTTTCAAGAGCTTGTTCACTCTGGGCACAGAGCTTGCCCTGTCCAATACTGGAAAGTGCAGAAAGATCCAGGAGAGCTTTCTCCAGATACATGTGCTGTCAAAAAACTTTGTTAATGAGGGTTTATGCCAGTTGGGTTGAAAAGAGACTAAAAGGAATACTGTTATTTTTAAAATAGCACTAGGTAGCCTCTAAAATCCAATTTAATCTCTGGTGAAATTATTAGAAATACTGATTATAGAAGGTCTGAAAGGTGTGATTTAATGAGATATGCTGTGTAGCTGAGGAGAGGATAAAGCCCAACTAGTCTAGCCGTATTTTGTGTATATTTAAAACATAATGCATATGTATTTCTGCATATATAGACTCTGTGTGTGTATTTTTATATATATATAAAAAATATATGCAATAGTAATTGCAATATGCAATATTAAAAATGCCTTTAAATCAACCCTGATGCAGCACAACATCTTAGGGGATTTAGTAGCTTCAGGAGTTGTCATTACAGGTATGAAACGTGTCTCTTCTAAAAGGCTGTTGGAGTGGCGGTGCCCTTGGGGTTATTACTACTTTTTGAAGACTGTTGCAGTCCTAATTGTGGAGTCACAGTTTTGGGAAGAGAAGACACTTGGACTTTGCCAAGCGTCTCTTGCCAAGATGGATTGTTCCCCATTTTTCTCTCCTGAAGGTGCCATCCAAGAAGCTGGGTGAGAACTGTTAAGTAAAACCTTGAACAGCCATATCTGCTGAGGTGAGAAGGAAAATACCAGTGAGCCTTGCCTTTTATGACCAGTTGTTAAAGTCCAACTTAACCTGCTCTATGTAGAGGTTATGTGGCTTTTCCTCTTTCTAAGAATGAAACTTGGATTTAGTGCAGTGTCAAACCAGCACCTTTCTCTCTTCTCAGCTGAATGGTGTCATCTGAGAAGAGGGAGGAGACTTGTCTGCCTTGTAAAAGTCTACATTTCTTGCTCTATCCTCCAAAACTCTTGCACACAAAGCCGTGGAAGATTCTCTGCTCTGTATCTGTTCTTAGCTCTTCCCTGTATTATGGGATATTATTCTCTCACAGAATATTGGGGTAGGACTGTATTTTTTAATGAATTCTAGGACTGTGAGGCAAAGGAGTGTTTCAAGAATGAAGACTCTCTGATATGTAAGTCATCCAAAACAATGACACTGTGATGTCTTCCAGAGATTACTAATTCTATTAAAAATTACCTTGATTTCCTGATACCTGAATTATTTGAGGTTTTAATACTCCCATAAGATTGAGATAATCAGTCTGAATTGTACCCTGTGAAGCCTGAATTTATAGTGTGAAACAGACCCACATTGATTCCTGATAGTTTGTTTAAAGCTGGGAAATAGAATGCCAAAAGTAGCATTATAAAGGTTGCTTTTTCATTTTGAGCTGCGCCTCAGTAAGTAGCAGAAAGCAGGCCGTGCTTGCTAATTATACATTGCTGCTGCAGATAAGAAGACAGTACAAGGTGAGAGGACACTGGAAGTGGTGCCTCACATATTTTAGAAACCTCTCCCCAGGTGTTTTCTCATTTCATTTTTTTTACATATAACCAGGAAGGAAAACCAGGCTGAAAAATCTGACAGCTATGCTCTGTGGCCAGTCACCTGGCAAAGCATTGAGCAAGGAAGGATAGTCTAGTAGACTGCTGAAAATAGATGCAACTACCGAACTTCTGGCAAAGAAAATACAGCCTGCAGCAACACCACATAGGAGTTGGGCAAGGAGCTAACAGAGGTCTTTGCCACAGTACTTTGCTCCTGCAAAAATTATTTGTGTGCTATACACAGTCTGTGAACACTGGTTATCATCTTTCTAGTAGCACCGTGGTTAGGACTATTTCAATTTGAAAAGCCAAAAAGTACATCCTAGATTTCAGGATGAGTAGATAAAAATGAGATTGGTATGCTGCAGGGAAAATGCCTCAGCAGCATGCAAAGATTTAGCGGGGATTTGGTGTGTGATTCTGATCTGTTGTCATAGAAATCTAGGCAATAAAACAGTAAGTATCCATAATTGTATCCAAAGGTCTTGATTTTCAGAGTGAGTAGTGAAAGCAAATGCTGCTCTAAATTAGAGGGAAGGCTTAAGAGGAGACTTCATTGAAAGATGCAAAATTCCAAAGGGATTAGGAAAGATAGATGACGATATGGCTATAATAGCAAATAGAAGAAAATATAGAGATGATCTTTGCCAACAAAGAATCTACATAGAAGAAATTTATACAAACTCTTTGTTCTTGGAAAAGTTCTATGTAGTGTGAATCAAGAAAGCTTAAAAAAAGGAAAAAAGAAAAGAAAACGGACGAAAAACATTAACAGGGTTTTCAGGAAAGGAGAGTGGAAAAGGGGAAGCACAAGGATGATATTTCACTTTTGAGAGTGTGAGAAGCTGCTAGGATTTAATCAGGATTGTAAGCCATTATTTATTTATTTATTTATTCCTTGTTTTTTGCTAAAGAAGATTTAAACAGAGGCAGTAGTTTGGTAATTTTAGATAGCAAACTCATAAGCTGTATGTGTCTGATATTACAGATATCATTCTCTTTATTCTGAATAGAAAATAGGTAGCTCAAAATATTGGATGCTTGGGTTTTTTTCTAACTTGGAATTTGTATCGGATTAAGATTCCATGGAGTCTAGTGGTATTCCCTATTTAAAGATATGTTGCACTTGAGGGTCCTTAGTAAATGAATTACATAGTGGCCTAAATGTGTGAATTTTTCTGAGGCTAGCGAAGCACTGATGTTCTCTGTGCACCAGCGCATTGCTGGGTAGCCTGAGAGTGCCAGTGTGACAGAAAGCGTGGCCTTATGAAGGCTTTTTCTCCAATACTTCCTGTGGGATGAAGACATTTGTTTAATACTATTAATGCAGGTAATTCATTAACAAGGGTAGAGGAACTAGCCCTAGACAAGAGTTGTTGTAAGAGAACAGAATAGAAAACCAGTTCATAATAAATGCTCGTCTAATAACAAAAGTCAAGAAAGTTACCAGTTGAGATGTTGCCATCTTGACCAGCTGGGACAGGGATCAGCATATCCAGGGGCTAAGGCTTGGATTAAAACTTAAAAATATGTTTTCTGTACTGAACTCTGCCAGGAGATCCTAAACAAGTCTCTTTGATCACCTTATGGTTTTCTTTTCATTGTTTCTCTTCTCTGCTGAGATGGTAAAGAACCGCTAATTCTTCATACAGTACCTATAACAGCAAATGCCCAGTTTCAACTGGATCTGTTGCTGCTCTGTTATAATACTCAAATATGTTCCAAATCCACCCTTAAGGTCTGCTTCCCTTTTAAATCCAGTATATGGCTTTTGCAGTTATGCTCATTTGGTATATTAAGGTCAAGCTCCAGTTTTCTATTAAACTAATCAGGTTTGCTTTTCTTATAAGTTTTCTTTGATAGTCATTGTGAGGTAAAACAAAAGCAGAATGCAACTTAGGAAATTACTAATTGAAGGAATAGGAGGGCTTTTTGTTTTTGTTTTTTTTAAGATCCTTAACAGAATTAGTGAATTGAAGGAGAACAGATTTAAACTGAAGATAAATGCTAGAGCTGAAGCAGTAGTCTGGGTAGTCTCTAAACTACAGTTCACCCTAATGTAGTAATTGCTGCAGGTACTGAAAGCAGTTGGAATAAATAGGTATAACAGTATTTTCCCCAAAAAGCTTTGAGTATCTGTAAAGGAACTCTGCAAGACTCTACAAGAAACTCACTTAAGAGAAAAATGTAACATGTATTATAAAAATAGTAGTCCAAAGAAAAAATATCACTTTTTTAGCTGTTGGTGAGCTTTGTACATCTTGCTCTGGTTCTGACTATTCTAACTAGCTGTGATCAAAAAGGTGAAAATCTGCATGATTGTATGCTTGGAAGAGAGGACTTGTAGCAATTTAATGAGCTTTTATTGCATTGATTATTTTGTCAGGAAAATAATTATACAAAATAGTTTGGAGAACTGCAATTTCCATATCACATGCTTTTAACAAAGGTGCCTGTCTTAAGCTGCAATTAATAGAAACTTAGAAATGTGTTCCTCCCACAGAGTCACTACAATTGCTAAGTTTCATCTTTAAGCCTCTCCTTTTCCATTTTTTTTCTAATGAAGACTGGTAGAAATAATTCATTAAATTGCCTTAAAAAAGGCCAGATGAGATGTTTTTCCCAAGGAAAGGCTGGGGCCGGTGTGGGCTGGCGAGCTCACCTGGTGTAGAGGAAGCTGCGGGGAAATAGAGTCATCTATTCTCATTGCCCAGGCTAAGGGGAAAGGAGAGGCAAGCCTGGAGAGCAGGAAAAGTATTGGATTCCTTTCAGCCTAAATTATCAAAGATGCTGCCACTAACATAAGTAAGGACATTGGTTTCAATTTTCTAAAGTGCTGTAGTCCCACTTTCATAGTGCCTTTTCAGGAGAATTTAAGTTCTTAAAGGCCAGATTTTTAAAGGCAGGTAAACCCTTGGTTCCAGCTGGATACAGTATGAATCAGTGCTTTAGTATTTTGGGCATGTGGGCTTAAACTCCCAAGATACTTAGCTGCTCTTGAAGTGACCTTGTGACTGCCTTTCAGCCAGTTGTGATGGAAAGGCCTACCCAATCACCCCGGGAGGTCCCAGCCGTCCAAAAGGACCGGCCGAAATCGGTGCAGTCTGCCTGTGTGTCCCCTTCCCTTCATGCCACCTCCAAGTCACGCGTGTCCAGCAGCTCCAGGAGAGTATTTTGTTGCTCACTTGGGCCATTTTCTAATAGCTGTTTTGGGTTAAGTTTGTTGGGGTTTGGAGTCCTTTTTGGTTTTGTATTGCTCTGTGTTTTATGGTTTAAATGATTTTATGTTCAGAGATGACTGATGGCAAATGCATTAGAAATGAAATGAAAGGAATGGGAAAGGAAAACCAAAGCTAAATTCTACCTTGCTCACTACATGTTTTGTTAAACAGAATTAGGAAGCACCACATGCATCCTAGTTGCAAAGTTTTCCTTTGCTTCCTTTCTTAATATGATACTGATGTCAAATCCTTTGGTTCATAAAAACTGGATATCTACCCATGATGCTTCATCTGTCATGAAATTTGAGTATCTGCCCAATTAAAAATTACCTCACATCACTTCTCTATTGCAAGTCCACTTAACATACAGGTGGCATAAAACCAAAGAAGGCCTTGACAGGATAGGGGAGACATAGAAAATGCTATTTAAAAGCCAGTGAAATCTCTAGCAAAGCCTCTGTATTTTCTCCTGTCCTATAATGATTTTCTGATTAGTTCTATGTCAAACAATCTCCTTTATCTCACTGATTATTGTAGACCTTTGCTCAAGTATCTGTCCTAAGTAGTTCTAACTTATTATGATAAGCTATATACACTTAGCAGTTTAGCAAAATGCTTGTCACTGTGCTGTAAACTATCCCATGTGATGTAACCCAACCAGTTCTGACAGCAGAGAGTTCAACCACAATGTAGAGTTTTAAAGTGATTTTCAGTGCTTGAAGGTCTGTCTGCATACAGTGTCCGCTTAATCCAGGCTAAATCGAGGGAGCTGTCTTCTGCTCCTGCCACTCTCTTTAAAGGCTATTAATGAGAGCTGTTCTAGTCGCCCTATCTTCTGACTTGAAAATCTATCTGAAGCTTTTGCATCTCATGAGGCAGATCAAAATTGACATTTTTTTATTGATTTAACTGGTTTCTGCCGAATACTTGGGGACACATAAAAATAAGTGAACTCAAAAACTGAAGGGGAAAGTCATTTATTTGGTGGAATTACCAGCCAGCTAATGTCTGAAGTTAAATAAGTAGTGCTTTAAAAAAATACAATTTAAAATATATCTAAGAAATGAAGAAATAAAATTAGCTTTTTAGTTATCAATTGCTTTAATATATCAGATTTATGTTCTTGAATGTAAAAATTGTTTCATGATTAACTTCATTAAATGACTCCGTGATCTAGACAAGTCTCATTTATCAGTTCCTCTTCTCCTCCAGTAGATGTAGTATTAAAAGTGAAAAGCTATACACATTTCTTTCATGAGAAAATGAATGATCTTTTTTTGCTATTGCTGTTTCCTAATTATTTTAATAGCAATATATGTCTACAATATAGAAGGCCTTAAAGGTGGTTTAGAATCTAGCAAATCGTCCTGTTCTGATTTCCATGGGACAGGAAGGAGGGGAGCCACCATGAGGTGCAGACTTGGGAGATGCCAGCTTGGATTCCTGATGAGGAAAGCTCATTTGGCAACTACGGCAATGCTGATATGGGGTTCCAGTAACACAGGACAAGTGTTTAATTCATTTGAGTTAATGTGATTTTTATGGAAAAGATCTTGTTAGAGAAACCTGGATTTAATTTTTTTTAATTAGATTACATTTGGCTGATAAAGGTAACTCAATAGATGTAATGTACTTAGCCTTCTGTAATGCATTTGACTTACTATCACACAACATTTTGATTAGTTCTATACAATATTAATAAGGTACTCATTAAATGGATTAAAATCTGGCTGACTGACAGACAAAAGTAGTCGTCAGGAAAGAATCGTCTTCTAATGCTTGTTCTTTTTTCACAAATGGGGTTACAGAGGAATTGACATTAATTCTGATGGTGTTTGAGTTAATAGAAGTGATCTCTAGAGCCCGATAAATCATATATATGTATACCTTTGAGAGCTAGTAGATCATTACAATGATTGGACATTCATTTAGTAAGATCTGGTTCATTTTATCAGCTGAGCTTATTGATACAAAATGTTTTTAATATAGCTAAGAGAGTCGTCATAGGTTTAAGAAGAAAGAATTTAGATGAAAGCTGCAGGGTGCTGGACTGGTGATCTGGAAATAACTTAGAAATAAGAGTTTGCAAACAACTGAACAAGTCCTCTGTGTAGTGAAATTCTCTCAGAAAGAGCTAATGAGATTGTATATATGTGAGTGTGTGGGTATAATACAAATAATATATTTTTATATATAATGTATATATTGTATGTATTTTATATATATACACACACACGCATCTCAGAATAAGGCTTGAATACCTCAGAAGGTGTTAATCTAGTCCAAGGTAATTTTTAGAGTTTTTTTTTAAATCTCTGTATATACTGCTACTGTCTGGTGTCTGTGTAGAAAGTAGTATTCTAATGTCGGCTCCACTTGGAAACTGGTGTAAGCAGAAGGAGAACACTTTATTGAGACTAAGAGTGCCTACGCACAGAATTATCCAGGTATGGTCATTTTGCTATGTTCTGTTTAGCTTCGATAAGACTGAAATGATCTAAGCAGTGCACAGTGCTGTCTGGGCTACTTGGGCACTTGAACAAAAAAGCCGCTGTGAGTTCAGTAACTGTGTGGGGAAGCTGGGCAAATTCAAACAGAGACTGAGGTACAGAAACATAATAGAAACCACTGAAAGAAAGAAAGGGAAATGATGAGTTCTACCTGTTTACAAAACCAGCACCTTTTTAATGGAAAACCAGCATATTTTGGCAAAGACTTTCCTAAGTAAGGACTTACCTAGGTTGAACATAAAAATCTGTCTCATTCCTCACCTGGGTGCAAGGAAGGACAGAGGGTTGCGGTCAGGGCACTAGGGTGGGCAGGGTGAGAAACCGTCACCTTTCTGAGAGCTGCTTTTGATGCTGATGAGCACTACTGACAGAGTGGAGACACTGTGTTGTCCATCAGGAAATCGCCTCCGACCCATGACTTGGATAGCTGCTTCTCCTCCTTTCCCTGGGCTCTTTGGGGCTTGTAGGCCATCTGCCATCACCACGCCTCCTTGCCTATTTGTGTGCCATGGGCTTACTGAACCCAGTGAGCGATGTCCACCTCTCTGCAGAGAGCGGTGAAAGGAACAAGGTGAAAGGCATTAGTAAAAAGATAGTTGCCAACTGAATCGAGAAGAATCTCCAACACTTTTTATATTCCTGGCAGAACCAGTGTCTTTGGCTTCCTGGACTCTCTGTTGGAGCTGCTTGAGTCCTGTTGCAGAGATTTGCAAGGAAAGAAATAAGTTGTGAGAATTGCAAAAGATCAGCTCAGTGCTGCTTGGCCTTAGCATTACAGTCTGGGGCGTGCTTTAAAGCAGTGTTAACGTGTAGATTTTTTTCCATTGTCTTGAGGGACGTGATTGCTTGTTAAGCTGAAGTCAGCAGGAAAGCACAGCAGACCTCATGGGGTTAAACTGGTAGCTACTGTCCTGCAAGTATTGCCTCTGCGCGTTGCCCTGCTTTCCTGTGTGCCTTCATCTTCATTTAGGGAGAACTGTGTTCAGCAGGTAACAAATCTTCTCCATAAAGAGAGCAGAGGGTGCCATTTTAGCGTGCAAGCGTGGCCGCGCCTCCCAGCAGATGTGGCTTTGCTGTGCAGTTTCACATCTTGACACAAGCAGTTTCAAGCCTTAAGTATACATGCAGCATGAGGACAACATTTTTTCTTTCATTTTTTGACAGATCCAGGAATTACACTGTTGGCCAAGTGGCTAGGTTCTTGTTATAATTGGTACCGGTGGAGGCTCTGAAGGGCTAGGAGCGGAGTCACTGAAACATCCTCAGAGTTTTAGGCGTGCAGTGAAATGCTACACTCATTTATAGTTGCTTGATGTCATCTTTCTAACTCTTATGGCTTTAATTCTTTCTAATAAAAACAGTAGATCTGCAGAAACTGATGAGCACTGAACTGGGCAATTTCCTGTGTCACTTATGAGCAGGCAAGTGGATTTGTCAAGCCTTGTGTGACAGCTTAAATTGTTAAGAGTCCTGTTAAGGCTGTACTCCTCTTACCTTCCACCTGAATGATTTTTCTTACTCCACTGTGTGGGCTAGGGGAACCATAATTAGTGTTATGGATTTGTTCTTGAGACTGAGGATGGAGGAAAGCAAGAGCTTCAGAGGTGTTAAAATGATCTCTACTGAATGTATTTTGTTCCCCATATCTGGTAATAGTTTTTGTTTTGTATTTGCTTATTGCCTGAGAGTTCTTGCAAGCTGAAGTTAGTTAACATGTTTTTAAAGTTTTATTCACATGCATTCAGCTTTGTAAAATTCTCCAAGCTTCAGAGGAAAAACCTGTAGGTTGGAGTTTGCAGGATGGTGTGCAGGGCAGCATAGCTTCTGTTGTCCTTTGCAAATGCTCTCTGGTTCGGTTACATTGGATTGATGTGAATCTAGCTTTCAAGTCTGTTGGGAGAGAAGATTGTTGGAGACTCAACAGATTAATCTGGACACATTCAGCCATATAATGTTAAAGTGTTGATACATATATTTTTTTTTACTCTGAGTCTTTTTCAAAGACTTATAAGTCCTCTCTAGATTTTTATAACAGATAGTTCATAGCCCCAAGGGTAGCTCCTTGGAGTCATCTATCTCAGGCTTGGCTCTCAAAAGAGTAATTCCACTGGATTGAGGAGGCAAGTGTTTGAAATTCAGGAGACTATAAAATCGATTCTTCCATAAAGAAGTAATTTGTGGTAAATGGTGTAGTCCTCAGGGCACCTATTCACTCATTTTATATGGCCAGGACCCTTGAAACATGGACAAAAAGATTAGAGAAGGACATCTCTGATCTGTCATTTATCTGCAGTAGCCAGGAAAACTTTCCTTTCCTTTTGATGACATAGTATCTAGGAGCAGACCCAACCAAACAGACAGTCTAGACTCCTGAGAGGAAAAAAAGTTCTTTTCTTGGTATAGGAGGGAAGAATGTAATTTTAGGAAAAAGTTGGTGTTCTGGAGTTCACTAGATGACTTTGAAATACTTAACCAGCTTTTCAATATTTAGATGCATTTTCTCTACTAATAAAGCAGCAATTGTGCTGTTTTATTCCAGAAAGTGCATGGGAGAAGCCTGGTGTACTGCAGGGTTCTTGCTTCTGGCAGCTCCAATTGTTTGGTGTGAGTCTCGGAAAATATCCTCAGGAGAAAGCGTTGATAATCTCTCCCTTTCTGTATTACTCTAGTGGACTAGATTCACTCAGCATGAAAGCAGGCAAGCAGCTGGCATTTGCACTATGTCCTTGCTTCAGTTAGAAGTCTCTTTAGACTGTAGAGAAGGAAATCATAGCACTTCACTGGCCCAAGTGCCATCTTAAAACAAAAGCAGTTACTATAGTTAGCATTTAAATACACCAGGTTATTAAATTGTAAATAAGACAGGTAGTTGCTTTCAGCCATATATATCTGATTTGCTTCTATCATATGTCATTTCTGTTTCTGGTATTGGCCTTACTACTGTCCTTCCTGAACACTTGTCTAACAACTAGATCTTGGATATTTCTTTGCATTTAATATTGTTGTACATGCTGTCCTTAAATATATTTGTCCATGGCCTCATAGAGGAATACACTATGATAAGGGACAGTAAAAAGATGGTAACCTGGTTAGAAGGACAGGAGATGTGAGGAGATACGTTCTCATTTATCTGCTTTTGACTAGTGTTGGCACTGCTAGACTCCTGACTTGATGGGACAGCAATTGTATGCCAGTGTTTTTTCTTCAGGATAGATATATTTTAATCCTTTGAAAAGTAAGGAGTGTTCTTGATGAACCTTGATAAAGCTCATTGAAACAGCAACATTTATTCTAGACATTTGTTAAGTATGAATACTTAAGTAGTCAAAATGACCCTTCCAGACATACTCTCTTGAGGAGATGCAATTCACATAGTCTTCATAATAATCTGTTGTTCTTGTTATTTAATGAGAATATCAACCTTCAG
Organism: Apteryx rowi; assembly: GCF_003343035.1. NCBI lineage: Eukaryota > Metazoa > Chordata > Aves > Apterygiformes > Apterygidae > Apteryx > Apteryx rowi. The sequence goes on along the minus strand of NW_020447196.1, from coordinate 4,450,451 downwards.
AGCGCTTACTAAAAGAGTCTCTGCCCCTAGAAGTTTGCTCTGTGCAGGAGTAGACAAAAGGGGAAAAGAGAGGAGAGGATTTATGAAAATCAAACTATGAAGCAGCTTAAGTTTTGTTGCATGGATGTTTCAATATCCTTATGTTCAGTGCCTTTTTCTTAGGGCACCTGTGATGTGGAAACATCTTGCTGTCAAAGTTTGTTAAATATTTTTTAGAGAAAACTTGAAGTAAACTGAAATATTGGCAATCTCATTAATCTATCTGAGCAGTAGAAATCAGTTTATGAAAATTAAATTCAACATATCTTAGTCATAGTAATAAAATGATATACCTTTTTTGAATATTGTAAAGTACAATTTCATGGGCAAATTAAACAGGCTTCTGCTATAAGCTTATTAGTTTCTTCATATCAGATTGAGATCACTGAAAGCAGTGAAACCCTATGACTGAGAACTTACTGTGGATACAACCAACATGTAGAGTTTAGAAATATATTTAATAACTATAATGTATTGAATGTTAAGTTGTCTTAGTGAGAAAAAAATATCCATTGTAATAACATGCAATTTTAAAGGCTGAATTACTGTATGATATTAAGTGCTCCTAACCAGCTAACTGTGCACCCTGTGATTCAGAAATTCCCATATTTGCATTAAAAACTACCTTAGCCATAGTAAAGAATAGTTAAACTTCTATCACTTTCATATTTATAAGTCTCAGCCTCCCATTAATGCAGATAATGGGGAGTTGGCTGCAATCATCCCATTATGTTCATCTACCACCCTCCCCTTCCAGCTGGTGGAATAGGGATGCCCTAAATATATGAAACTTAGTGGCTCCTGCAATAATTAAAGCATCTCTTGACTCATGTTATTTCCTTAAACAAGTAGAAGAATAAAGTAGGAAATTCTGTACCAATGTCACCTTATATTTTTTCTTTAACTAGCAGGCTTTAAGTAGCCTTGTGTTTTGAGTTCAAGAGGTTTGAAGACATACAAGTTTAATAATAATGATAAAGCTTTTCTCTTTATTATGGTCAGTTACAGCTAATCTCCTTTTAGAGTTTTAGCAGGGATTTATAGGGATTCATTTGTGTTTTAGGTTTGGAGATAATTAAGTACCTTTCTGCTGCAAAGAAGAAATGGAGAGAGAATTGGCTCAAAGCTAAAACAAGATTCCAGTACTAGCACGCATACATTAAACTTCCTTTTATTTGGTTGTCACCCCAATAGGAATGATTAGTGGGTTGTAAAGAAAGAAAATGTATTGCATTACATCTATTAAAGCATGTTTTATATGTAACAGTAATTAAAATATAATTGAAATCATGAGTTCTTCTAATTATTGGCTTTACATAATGCATATTTAAAGAGTGAGCAACTATAAATGTGTCCTTTTTACACATCCAGAAATGGTTTGCTGGCAGCATTTTAGTTAAAGATGGATTAGTTAAAACGCAGTTTAATCATTCTGTCATCAAAGGATTTAGACCCCATTAATTAGCTGTTGATAAATAGGTTTAAACTACAAAAAATTTAATTTAAAATATGCCAGTTGAGATCTAGAATTATTATAGTTAGAAATGGAGCAATGAGTATTAGAAAATTTCATGCCATCTCTTTCTGTAATATTAGATTAAGTATGAAGTTTAGACAACTGAGAACTTGTTTTTGTATTGTTACTAATGTATATGACTCTAGGTGGACTTTAGAATTGGTGGAGAAATAAAAATGAGACCTTTTTTAATGGTCATTGCTGTATGCTCTTGCTTTGTACTGTGCGGCAATGGGGAGCTGTGTTACTCATTTATGTATTTGGTGAAGATTGAAAACCCATTTAAAAACCCCTCTGCTGTAGAGAACAGATGAGACGAAATCCTGGGTTCAGGGTTTTCGAGCTTCCCCGTTACTGTGCAGGGGCAGTGCAGCGAGAGCTGGTGCTGCTGTCAGCTGCCTCAGTGCCCTGGGTGGGGAGATTCAGGCTTGTGGGAAGCAACATGAATCAACATACAGAAGCTGATGCTAGCACAGTGCAGAAAAAGGACACATTTTCCTGTCTTAAACTGTGTGCTGTACTCCTGCGTTCCCCTTGGTATCAATGTTGAACCACCCAATCTAAGGTTGGTTGAAGACCACCTGTTTTACTTGCTTTTGCAATAGACTCCAGAAGTGTATACATGGTCCATTTTCACTACCAGCTGCAGGTACAGTTATTTGAATTATTTTAACTCCTTTTCTTGCAAGAGTCTGATCATAGCTGCATTCTCAGTGACAGCAATCTCATGTCCTATTTCTACTTTTTCCATCTGCTACTTAATGGTAGTAGTTCTTTCTCTCAGTAGAGCTCTGATGTAATCCTTTGGATAAACCTTATTTTTATTTTCTCTGTAACAGTCCCATTGCAGATTTAGCAGGAGACATGCTCTTCTGTTGACAGACAGTACAAAGTTACTACAGCTTGAACTTTTACATATGGAAAAGCAGAAAGTCATGTAGACCTGGACTTGCAAGTTTGTTAGAATAACATTAAAATCTTTGCAGTTTAGTACTATGAATACTTCAGTCAGCTTAGTTGCTAGCAAACAGTAACTGCAAAAATTTCAATAGTTGTCATAACATTTGACTTCATAAGTCAACCAGTTTTTAGGTAGGTGAATCAAGCTATTGTGACAAATCACAGATGAATTTTCCAAGTAGAGTTAAGAGCTTCAGAAAAAAATAATTTGACAACCATACTTGAAGACTTCCTTAAAATGCTCTTTGAATGCCAATTTACAGATTGACTTATTGTAAAGGCGTATTTACAGAGCACTCTAGCAACTGTCCCATCTCTAGGGTACCTGCTAAGTTGTCTTGCCACACTTCTGAACGAGCAGCAGTAGTATATGAGGTTATAGATCTACATAATCACTGTTTGCATTCGAGCGTTTGTAATGAAATGGGTTAGCTGAATTTCTGTGAAAATGTATCATCTGATGAATCTTCAGAATGGAGTAGAGAAGTGTAGCACCAGTGGAGAATTAGATGAAAGGCAAATCAACTGGACGTGAGTTTGGGAAGCTCTTAGAAATTATGTCTGTTAAAATGCTTGCCCTTTCCTCATACTGGAAAAAAAAAACAATTTAAGCCCAAACACAGCTGTTTGTCTCTCTGAATTCATCAACCCATGTGGTTTAACCAAAAAGATGAAATATCAGCTAATATTGTATAACCTCTTCAATTATTTTCTATGTAAGACAGGTAATTTATAATTCCCAGTTATGCAATTAAAATGCTAATTACTGCTAACCTAAATTCTCTGTTCTTGAGCCGAGATTATCAGTTACTTTCAGTCATTGCAAATCATATGTGACATTTGTGACAGTGCTGAGTTTGAATTATTTATGGACTTTGTTCAATGTGTCTTTGGTTTCAAGGTAGCACTAATGGCTGGTGAAATGGCTTAGTGGGCTTTGTTTTCTGAAGGAATGGCACCCCTGTGATCTGTCAGTCTGTATGCTTAGAAGGTATCTGCGTTTTGGGGTAATCCTACCCTCTATTCTTGCCCTGAGCTCTGGCTAGTCATCTATTTTAGTAAATGAAGTTGCACATTTAGAAATACCAACATGGATTTTTGATTACAAAGCTGAGACAATTCACCTCTATGCTGCTTCTACACAGCTTTTCCTTATTTCATAATATATGTTCTGCATTACAGTTACATTAATATGCTGCCAGCTCCATATGTCATACCTGCTTATGAAAGTTCTACTTTTTCTATCCCTGCTGAACTCAAATAATATATTTCCCTTCTAAGGACCTGTTATTATCTAGAGTTTGCTGCAAACAAATAAAAATAACTTAATTTAAGAACAAGCACTAAAAATGTCAAAAATGAGAACAGAATCTAGATGTCAGGATTCAGAAGGATCAAGATTTTTCAAAAAATAAGAAATATTACCTCTGTTTGCACATGATGGAAATTAGGGCAATTGTGAACAGACCTGCTTGAATGTATAGCTGCTTTCAGTATTTCTGTAAATCCCATTAGCTAGTAATAAGCTTCAACATCTCTGCTTCATGAACATGCACAACTACCCAGCCAATGATTTGAATCTCTAAGATTTTCCATTGGAAATTGCGCAAACAATCAGATTTAAGAAATCAGTGCATGGAAGTGTTTTTGTTTCCTTTTGTTGATGGAGCAGTAGTTCTGTCCTAAGCAATTTCCAGTCACATAGACCACTTAAATAATATTATTGCTTTTGTAAAATCTTTGACTATGTTGTCTCTGAGCTGTAGAAGAAACCTTTGCTCATTGGCACCCAGTGCTAATACTACTTGTTATTACAAATGCTTGTAACACACCACTTGTTCACGAACGGTAAACTGGATTATTTCTCCTACTCTTTCCCACTCCCTTTATTTATTCTTTCTCAGTGAAATACTGAGCTTTTTGTATTAGAAGAACCTTGGACATGTTTGCAATGCTGCATAAACGCAGTGCTTTGTTGTAAACTACATGCAATTAGCATTAGATGAGCTAAACCTCAAAGCAGCTCGTTTGCCCACAGAAAACAAATAAGATTACCAAAATAAACCGTTTAACAAAGAAAACTGCTGTTTATTGAAGAACCTCAGTGTGGCTAGTGTGGGATTAAACAAAGTATTGCTCATCTTGATAATATACTCACTGGCATGAGTTGTTAGCCACTCTAACTGGCACTGCCTCTTCTTTACCATGTCTGTAATTCTTTGCCCTAGCTTGGTGCTCAGTATATATTTCAGATACCATGGGCATTTACTGTGGATTCTCAATTACGTGTTATTTGGGCTTTACAGCTTCCTCATGTGAACATACTTAGATGTCTAAATGATCAAGATCAATGGCTGCCAGTCCTGATATAAAAGAGAAATCAGTTTTGGAAAACTTGGCCTTTTGTGAATTATTTTTTTTAAAGCTTTATGTTTTAGCCTGTCTCATGTCTATTCTGGATACCGACATCATACAAAAGCATGAGGGCACATTCTAGTTGGAATTCAAAACTAATTCAGTCAACAGATAACTAATAGATATTCACCTACTTCTTCCAACTGTACTCATGAAAAAAAAAAAAAAAGAAAAAAAGAAAATCCTCTGAGTTCTGTACAGAACTCCCTTAACCTGCTGTGGTTTCCAATTCATAGTTCAAAACCACCTGCTTGCATTTCAAGCCAAGTCCCAAGGGCTGCCTTCAGAGAATAATATTTTTGAAATGTGCAAAGGTTTCTTTTTATTAGGAGGCAGCTTTCTGAAAGGTGCACTGAGAAATTATCGTGGATCCAAAACATCCTCAAACCAGGGAGTGATCACTTGTGAAACAATTTTAAAATAAATATATATTTTCAATTTAAAAGCCTTAATGAGATATTGACCCATGAGTGTCCTTGACTCTTCCGTGTATTGTATGCTTCACCGGGAGAGTTAAATTTATGACAGCCGATCTCACTGATACGTAATCTAAAAAAATTGGTTCCTGAACTACTGTTCCCAGCAGGTGTTCTTGAAGTGACTCCAGTATCTGGAAATAATGAATGGGGTTATTCAGTACTTCTGGTCCTCCTTCACAGAAAACCTTGAATGATTAGTTTTTGATCCATCCCAAAGTCAGGCGTACCCAAATTCCACAAAGCTTTGCTACTGTCTAAGGATGTGAGACCGGGTGGAGGGGCTGTAACGTATTTTGTACTGGAATGCCATTAAGCTTTTATCTTTTTTACTGATCGGAATGGCGGTATTTCTTTCTTTTCTGCAATTAAATGGGAATTCCAGATGAGCGTGTGCTTCCCTGCGGTTGCCAGAGAGTGTATGGTGAATGGAGGAATTGGGTGGATTCCAGAGGGATTGGTAAAGACCCTTCTCCCCGCAGGGACAGGGTTTCATGTTCGATTCTCAGCATCATGCTATGGCCTTTGGACACCCAGCAGCTTCTCAGCATTTTCCTTTCCTCCCTAGGGAATTATTTCAGTTTTTCTGTGTCTGTGCCTTTGATGAGGCTTCTGACCAAGTGCATGAAAATAGAGGCAAGAACAAAGAAAGTTAGTTGGTCCCAGTATTGCTAGACCGCTCACAGGTGGCCTTTTCTTGTTGCTCCTGAAGAGGGAGCAGATACCCAGTCTTTTGTGTTCATAGCAGGAGCAAGAGTCTGGGGATTTAAGGTTGAAGAGGAATACTTTGTTGAATGAAATGTTGTATATATTCTTCCCCCAAGGAATCTGGCAGGGTAATTGCGAGTAACACAGAGAACATTGTGATATGCACTCAGTAAAGTAAAACAGTAGCAAAAATTAGTGGGAATGTGGGTGCAGTACCTGTCTGCTTTCCATGTCAAGACTCTAATACAGCCTGAAGAATCTCTTTAAAACCAGAACAGTATCATAGGCAGCGCTGGCTTTTCAGCTAGATAGGCTTTTTCCTTTCTCTTGGAAAAACTGCGATGTTAATAGCAGCTGAAGAAAATCTTACTATCGGATTCAGGGTAGATCCAACAGAATCAGGAGATGCCACTGAGGAATGTTTTGGGCAGTTACAGAAACCGGGCTTAAGTTTTTGGTAGGGTCCTTGCCACTTTCTGTTCCCTCTCTATTTTTCTTTTCTCCAAACTTACTGCATTTTCTCTAACTATGCCTTACCTGTTTTGTAAGACATAGGCCAAAATACTTTATTGGTTTGGCCAAATACTTTATTTATTTGGAATTTGAAGCTCTTTGATCTAGCAGTATCTTGTTTTGGAAGTGAATAGCTGAGAAATATAAAACACAATTTTATTCTGAATATTTGTTGTAATTCAACAAGAGCCAAGGACAGGAATTCAGATAGAGATTACTTGTTTACTTCTCTTGGGAAATAAGAATCACACTCTGCTGAGTGCACATGGATATGTCATATCCTGGTGAGGACAAAGATCTGAAAATAAGCAGAAAGTGTGAGGGGAAGTTATTGCAGACTGCTGGTACCCCTCCTGCTTTCTGTGCCTTTATTCCATCATTCCATTTAAGGGAGGAAAACTGGTAAAATGGAACTTCCTTACTTGATTCCGTTTCCATTTGGGTCAGAGTTCTGACTGGAACTGTCAGGATGCCTTTGATGGCAGCAGAGACTGGGCTCGAGGTGATCGTAGGACACAAGCAGTAAGAGCATCATGGTAAGAGGGCTTCTCGCAATCTACTGACAGAAAGACTCTCCACAGCAGGTTTTACTTTAAAAAAATGGATTAAAGTTGCAGCTTTTTTAGCATTTGGGGGGGGGTTGTTTGGATGTATGCAATACTCCTTTAAAATCTCAAAAATACTGAGTATATACTTTTATGTTTTTTCTAATGATAAAGAACCTATTATTTCTGAAAGGTGAGTTTTCTTGTCTTTTAAATCAGCATTGTCAGTAAAGTAGTCAAGACTAGGCAGAGCTGGGGGGCTAAGATTACCTGATGCCTCAGCATATTTGTGAGGGTGGCAAAGCACTTGTGTTAGATTTACCTGAGCATTAATAGGGGCTAATGTTTGCCCTTTTTTAAGTTAATGGAAAAAATGGTGAGTTTTTAAAAATCATCTTTGAACTCTACATATGATCAGTCAATTATAACATGACTAAAGAAGTTGATATTTTTGGAAAAAAACAGTATATTACCTTTATATTAAAAAAGTTGTTTCTAAACAATAAAAAGAACATGCTAACTCAAATAAAGCCATATGCATTAAAAAGCTAACATTTGACATGCCTGTACACCATTGGCTGACCTGTATACACCACTGAGATAGTATGTGAATGATAAGCAATACATACACCCTCCAGGGAAATACTGCATAAAACATGACAGGAAGCACATGTAAGAGAAAAGAAAGAGGTCCTTAACTCTTGTATCTGTGTGGGCTACATTAGAAATTCACAGCAAGTCATCCAGCACCAATATAAAACTGCCTAAACATACATATCATCCAGTCAAAAAGACCAGGCAAAGTTGAAGATGCAGTATTTGCAGTGCAGGAGGCACTCCAGATTACATGATATTCTATCCAAATATTTCAGACTTCTCACTTTTGTATCACACAGATAAAGAATTTTGTAGTGCATAGACGGAGAAATCCTGGCACGATAAAGTTTAGTGGTAGAATTTGCACTGACTTCAGTGAAATCAGGATTTTAACTATAAAGTACTGGTGACTTCCAAAATTCTATGTATGCATTTTTCAGCTTTGAAAACCCACCATTTACCATCAAAGGATTATGCAATACTTCACTTAAGTCTTACATGTTATACAAGAATGTTAGCTGTCTCTGATAGCAGTGTTGAATTAATTGCCAACTGCATGAGCACATTTCTAATGGGTCATAGCCTGAAAAAGTAAATTCAGTGATGTGAGTAGTTTTACTGCTGCTAGTGGAAAACATGTTACCTGGTAAAGTTATACTATCTCCAGCTCAATCACATTAAAAACCACTTCTTACTTGCTCTTAAAAGAAAGTCCATAAATGTTTGATGAAACAATCAAGTTTCCTCTTTCAGAAAACAGGAATGAAGTTCAGCCAACAGCTGGATTATATGAAGCATGTCTTAATTTATTTACCACTTTTTATTGCTAATCTGGGAATACAGTGAAAGGTGACTACTATTACTCTGCTGCACAGTTTCATATAAATTTCAACCATGAATATGTGATCAGTTGTCATATGGTAAAATAAACTCTGCTATCTCTGCATTACTGATGATGGAAGGATGTTTACAACCTTCATTATTTCATTTTTAAAGCTCTTTAGAAGGTTACCGAAAGTTGCTGTGGAGAGGAGATACAAATAGTTTAGTGTAAAGGGTCTATAAAATACAGTGAAAGTTACTTCCTAGAACATGACTATATATGTTTAACAATATAATACAGTATTGTGCAAAATGCTTGTGCACAGTGTCTTGTGGAGTATACCTTGCATACAGGCAAGCATGTTATGGAGGAGCAGGTCAATAACTGTTTCCATCTGAAAAGTCCCTTAGGTGAAGAAGCATCTGCATGACAGCAAAAGGCAGTTTATAAAAGTTTCATTTGCTGAATTTAGTGATATTTCTGCTATACATGCTCCATTTCAGAGTTTTTCCTTAGCTTCCCTGTCACTTGATCTACTCTTCACAGTTACAGGTTTCTAGGGCAATACATAATTAGCATTTCTATCTTGTAAAATGACAGCATTTTGAGCTGAAAAATCTTGTAAGATTTGTCTCCTTACAAAGTCAGGCTGTTGTCCCTAAATGTAGGCTTTTCTTTTTTCTCATCTGTTTAATTTTTATATTTTGTTTTGTTTCTCTTGAAATACTGTCGTTCTGTATAATTTTAAAATCTGATTTGGATTTACAAGTGCGTAATGTCTTTAATATTCTTGAAAGAATTTGAACTGTGTTCTGTGGTTTGCTGTTGCAGAAGGACAAAATCCCAACTTCTCTATTCTTTGAATAGCACCATTATCACTCTGTGTTAATGAAATGATTTTAGTATTACAACAAATGAGTTTTTCAAATCCATTCAGTATTAAAGGGAATTGGATTGTAATTAGAGCATATTTCAGAAAGAACAAAAGGGTTCGTGATATGTGCTTAGCTCTTAAAGCACCTAATCCTATATTAATTGTGCTTTGGGCACAGCTGCCCTCATGTGAAGGGGACTTTGACAGTAAAAATAAAATTTTCCACGGCTTTTAAGGCCAAACAGCTCCTCCAGCAGGATAGCATTGCGACAAGAATAACGATGGAGAATGTGTGGCTGCTCTCCCTCCTCTTCCCCATCCCTCGGGCACAACAGCAAACACCGACATCTCGTAACGGTCTCCATGTGTTGTTGAGGACTCAGCTAATATTATCACAGTATCTTCTTGCTGTTGGGATTTGATCTTTGCTGATTCTCCTCATTTGGGCAGGGGAAGATCATAGAGGTATTTAAGCATTTCAGTGTGAAATTGGATGGTCTCATGTTTTCTGTGCGCATATCCTGGTATGCGCAGAAAACATGAGCCTATGCTTTTCGGCAGGGACTGTAATGCTGGTAGAGAGTGCCTGCCTTGACATGGTGGCAGAGCTCTGCTGGTCCTCAGAGAGGACAAACCGCACGGTCAGATGCGGTTCAGGCTTCTCACACAGCCAGGAATATTTGGTTTAGCCTGCAGTAAAGTCAGTGGGTGTCAGTGAGATGGTTAAAACGAGAGAGCTTCTGCTAAAATTTATTGAGGAAAAGCTTTGCCCTGTTGGAGAGCTCTTCCCCCAGCCCAGCTCGCGGTGGCACGCCTCCAGCCAGCCCTTCGTTTCGGGGCTGGTCGAACCCAGGCGTTTCAGGTGATGCAGCACCAGCTGCCTTTGCACCCGCTGGGGAGCTTTAACTGGCAGTAGGTTGGTTGGACTTCGCTTTCACTGGATCTCCACGCCATGGGTGGAAGGCAGCAGGGCTCAAAATATGGATCATACATGTGGTTGTGTCCCTGAAATGCCAGCAGGAAGTATTTTTCTCAACTTCACTTAAGATAGTTTAGCCACTGTTTCAACATTTGTTTAACTGTAATCATCGTGTTCGTTCTGTGGGCAGATTAACAACCTTCTGTTGACAGTATTTTGCCTTGCTGTGCTGGATTGCTAAAGAAAGCAATTTGCCATTTGCAGTTACTGAGCTGCACTCCAGCATCTCTTCTTCAGTGCAGAGTTCCCTGACGGGCTTCCCAAAAACCACGTGATGACCCGCAAAACAGTTGAGCTGTGGCTCTAGGTGAATTTGAGTGCTAAACTGAGCACAAAAGGACAGAGAACTGCGTCAGGGAGCCTGGAACTTGCACCAACACAGCTGTACTGAAACAAGACTTGCTTTCCTCCCTGTCTTGTGGTAGTTTTGAATATATTATTAATTACCAATTTCTTTCTTTGCAGCCTTTTTCAGCACTATTGCTATGCTCGAGGTGGGATGCGCCATACTTCCTACACTTGCATCTGTGGCAGGTAAGCTGAGAGTTTATGCAGTGTTTATTATTGGTTTCCCACTGGATATACATAAAATTGTTTCTTTTAGGCACATAACGCGTTTGTAAGTGCCAGCAGAATGAATTTCAAGCTACTTCCTCTGGAAGAGCGGCAGGAAGGTGGCTAGTGTGGTGTCTTAAAGAGAGAGCTGGGTTACACTCTGCTGCACCCAGGAGATGCCACAATGACTGCTGCCATTGCCAAGATCATGTTTATGCTCACATCTGTGCTGCAATTGGCTTTTTTAATAAACAGCGTTATGAAGAAGGGCTTTAGAGCTATTCTCTGTTGCTCACAAAATACTCTCTTTGAAATATGCTATTTCATACTGTTCTCGAAATTCTTTGCCTCTAAGGTTAGGATGCGATTAAACTACTCTTTTTGGAATTTTGGAAATTTTTTTGCTCCATCTCTCTTTGCTTGCTGAACAGCTGGTGTTGGAACTATTGTGTTTTGGAAATTATTACAAAAATTCTTTGTGTAATTGTAGAAATGCACATTTTTAATTTTGCAGAACTGCAAGAGAATAGTGTAGGATACATGTTGAAGGACAGTCATGTACTTTATGCAGAGGTTAGTCTTATTCTTTCAGTGGAATAAATCTAATTGGTGGTATAGGACAGTCAGATGAGGTATATGTGTTTGTATATATGCTCCATTTGTAAATCTACTGCTAGTCACAATCATTTGCCTTACACTGAAGTCGAATAGACTTATTATAAAAATATTTTTTAAGATATTGATAATAAAGTTATATTGCTTTGGGGGTAATGAGGACAATTAACATCCCTGCTTCTTCTGCTGTTTACTCAATTGGTTATTTGTAAAGGCAATTTCCCAATTTATATGTAAAATTTGAGTAGGATCATGAGCAGTTTTATGGCAGATTGTGCATCTAAATTGTCTGAAGAGTTTCCCCTTTTAAGTATCATCATATAACTTGAGAATTAGCATCCCATTGAAATGAGACTTCATCTCTATGGTATTGTTACAGGCTGAGATGGTAAAATCAGCTGTTTCTGTGTACATTTTTTTGCAATCATACAAGTTCCATGTTTATTTATGGTAAATTAAGACCTGTGCTGCAGTATCTGATTAGGGTGCAGCAGCTAGAGACCATCAATGTCTTCTCCAAACCTACAGAAACTTCTGCTGTATGCTTTGTAGCTGATCTTTGTGACCCTGCAGGGACAGGCTGAGCTCTCCATATGGCTGAAAGCCCCCAGACTGGCATTACTTGATACAGGGAACCCCGGAGAAGGAAAGCCCCACCAGCAGCTCAGAACTGGGTCATGACAGGAGCTGACTGGGTATCCCACCCCAACCCACCCCATCCCGCCATGCCAGAGGGGCTTAGCAGCCTCTTCTGCATGCTCGGCAGCCCCGCTTTGTCTGCTCCCTCTTCTCTGTGGGGCTTCACGTTACTCTGAAGCCATTGTGCTGGGACCAAGCATTGTATCCTACCAGTATTATTAAAAGTAGAGACAAACCTGATTTAAGAAAAACATCTACAGGATACAATACAAAGGTCTTTGTCAGTAAATTGCTATATTCTGATGTATATAATGAACTGTTTTAAGTTAGGTCATAGTAAAATGACTGTAAGTAGATCTATTTGATGGATTCAATTAACATCATAATGAAAAAATAATAGGCATTTTTTATTACAATGAAAACTTTATGCTTTGTAAATATTATACTTAGCTGCATTTAAGATTAAAAATAGCTTTTGCAATTAGGGTTTTGAATAGTTAAGTATTGTTCTATTCATGCTGAGTTTTGTTGTTTTCCTGATGTATAAAACTACGGTATTTTGACAGGATCTTTCCTTTTTAGATTACAGGCTAGATAAAAATTTCCATAGAAGAGAATCGTGCTTTTAAATTAAAAAAAAATGTTATTCAGATTTTTTTTTTAAAGATGATGATATAGGCATATTTCAGTGACTAACTTACTGCATTTTGCTCAGATTATCAAAAATGAAGGCTATAAATGTATTGGTGTTTTTTTTCCTTCTCAAAATTCCCCCCTTTCTTTTTTCTGAAAGATGTGGCAATGTCTAAAAATGTTTGAATGCTGACATGTTATTTGGGGTTTATGAAGCAAATCACAAATCCAGAAATATTTCTGTACAGAAATAAATCACTTGCCATGCATGTTGAGTGCATGCATTTGTTGCTGTCACCATCCGGTGTTACAATCTTCAGGAAATAGTAAATGAATATTCAGTGTGACCAAATATGACTTTATGTATTCACTTGCATGTATTCACTCTCAAATAAGTTGAGAATAATAACACACATATATTAGTATTGTGGGTGGTCACATAATTTGATTAGTCCTGTAGTGAGCAATGCTAGCAAACAGTGCATCAACTTATGAGTGATTTGAGCTGCAAACAGACGTCTCATAAATACAACTAAATGCGAATAACAGTATTTAATAAATGTACTTGCATATAATTAGCACTAATCTACAAGGTGTTGACTTCAGAGTAGTGTTCAAATGTTAATGAATTATTCATTGCAGTGTCTTAGTGTACCAAGTAGCCGTTTTTACAAAGAGGCAAACAAAGGTTAAGTCACTTGGTGGTGTTTCCTCGTGACCCTGCTGTCTTTGGCTCTCATCCTTATAGACTAAACTGTGTGTTGGGGATTAAAGCAATCACCTTACAAGAAACATGTTAATTTGTAAATGTGTGAGGTTTTAATTGTTGACCTGCAAAGTCTATACTCTGAAGTTACAATATTGAGTAATTTGTGTAGTTGGGGCGAAAAAGCAGATGTTGGGGACCACGATAATGAAATTTTGGGAACCTCTTATGGGATATCCAAAATACTAGTGGCACACTTAGTTGTCACTGAACACGACAGCGTGATTGGTGGCTGCATGGCCGTTACCTGCATCGTGGTTTCAGTGGAAGGTCACCCGGGTTCCCCTCGGTAGCAAGGCAGAGGGTGAACGCTTGCGACGGGAGGTGGGTGGGGAATCGCCAGCTCCGCAACCACCGCAGGCGCTTGGGGCAGCTGCTGTTGATAATGCAGCATCTCAGACTCAGGTTCAAATTTTCTCGAGAGATGTGTCAGATGACAGCTCTCACCAGATGATACCAGTGATTAAGAATAACATAGTCCAGTAAAATGTCTTTATCTGAGGATCATCATAAAGCTTTTGGGATGAGAATAGAGTAGTTATTAAATGTTTTTCTTTCTTTTCAGTATAACTTTTTTAAATTTCATCTTCTCTTAGATGAAAAAGTGGAGAGAAGGCTGTCAATGCTTCCTTCTGGATTCATTTTATTATTTAAATCATGATGGAAATAGTTTACTAGTTTAGTTCATGGTATACTAGTTTTTCTTTAGATGTTTTTAATGTATAGCTAATAGTTGCACTTTTTCTAATGCTGCTCCTGGCCTTAATGCTGTTCCTAAAATATTGCTGATGGTCTTCCTCTTCCTTTTTGTTCTTCTCATTTGTTTTCAGAGTATTTCCTGACTTAAGATGTATTTTGGGGCCTTTTATCCCTTCCTAGCATTCTGAATCTCTTCCTACTGTTTGCATTCTCAGTGGTGATAATTTGCAGTTTTTCTTCTGCTTCATGCAATTCTTTTGGTAACAAGCATGTCTTTGGCACCCATTAGAGGCAAATTATTAAAGGAATAAAAATAGTGGCACAGAAATCTCATGGAGAATTTTTCAGTTTGGATGCCTGAAGGCAGACATCCAAATCCACATGTGTGGTCATTTGAAGTGCTGACCTTGAGGAAGTCAGCTCTGCACCCTGGCTGTAGCCTTCTAATGCAAGACCTTTTCACCATTGTTCCTTGTGAAGAAAAGGATTAACTCCTATGTGAAGACTCATTTGCTTTGCCAGTGGCTGGGGATTTCATTTAAATTGTTTTGAAGCCACCTTGAAAGTCTAGCTGAATCATTATGAACAATTTCTGGCTAGCTGTAACATTGAGCTTGTGGGTATACATCACTTCAGTGAAGCTTCTGTAACTTTGCTCTTAAAGCTTTTTTCTTGCCTTTGTCTTGGAGCAGTGGTAAAGACACCCCTGGGAGCGAGGTATGACTTGTACCTCTTGGCAGAAACAGGCTGGAGGGGTGTCCACATTAGTGTTTTAATTCAGGTTGATGACGCATTTCTGAAGTAGATCTCCCACTCATCCCTTTGGGTTATGCCATGGACTCGCTTCCTTTTGGATGAAAGGTGACTGGGAGAGCTCTCATGAACAAATGCTCCTGCTGTGCCTCGGTAGCTAGTGGGCATTCAGTCCATAGGACCTGCCTGGAGTGGTCCAAAGCAAACAGCTCCACCACCACCACTGCTCCCAACAGACATAAATCCCTGAAATGCTTGTGATGTGGATGCCAGGTCTTCAGCACCCCCTGCTTCTCTCTGTGGTACAATCCTGTTTATGCTACAGAGCCATGATTTGCATGAAGGATCAAGAGCCTCGTAATGCCAAGAAAAATTGTTTGCTTCTTAACATTTAAATAACAGTGGTGAAAAACAGGTCTTCATGCATCTTCCATAACAGTTGGTGCTGAACCTTACAGAAATATTTTGTAAACTAAAAACCTTTACATTAAAATGTGCTAAGGAAATCCCACATCTTTGGATTTGGAACATCTATTGTTGAAAACGTTTGTGCAGTACTCACATTTGAATATATGACTTATTTATGTGTCTGGTTTGATATGTGACACTAAGAGTTCCAGCATATAAGTAAACAAGTTATCTGCAAATACACTGGAGTAGAGTCAAACCCTTAAGCTTCATGAAAATTTTTGAAAAGTTTATCATAAATATATTCTTATGCTAATTTGCTTCTCATGCTTTATCCCCATTTTTAGAAAGAGATAAAGAACAGTATCTGCAGCTAAAATCCTGCTGACAAGCTGTTGTACTGCTTGCTTTCTGCATGCAAGGGTTCAGAGCAATGCGTGGCTGCTGGCAACCACTCCTGGGGAGACAGAGCTGCTGCTCTGCCTCGCGAAGGCCCGTCCCTGCTCTTTTGCCTTGATGTGGCTCAGTATGATGGCACATGGCATTTTTTCACTCATTTGTAGGGTTTTTTGTTTTCTTCCATTAAACAAAAAGGTTGTGGGTTCACAGTGCTGGTGGTCCAAAGCAGAGGTAGGAGTTGGAGCTGCTGCTGTCACCCCTGTGTGAAAGGAGACAGCTGGCACTGGGAACATGGTTCCTACTGTACACACAGCCTGACACAGAAAGCCTTTTCTTCTGATTGCTGTCTGTTGTCCTATATAGTACTTTTCTTCCAATTTCCTTGCCTAGAAAACTAAAATTGTGGCCAGAAGGAACTATTCCGCAAATGCCCAGGAGATAGGAGCAGTCAGAATGAAGCTTGCTTGTGTCTTCCTCTTATATGCAAGTTTTATGGGACTGTTTTTAATTATCTGCACAACAGAGTAGGTTCTCAAATCAGGCATCTAGGAAATAAAAAGCAGTCAGCTAGCAGCCAGTTGTAAAAATGTCTTTAAGTCACCGGATCAGCATCACAAAACAAATCTATTACAGCCTTAATTATGTGTTTTTTTAATTCTTGACTTGACACCTTTTTACCTTTGATGTCCATATAATTAGAAAAAATACAATTCTGTATCAGCACATCATTCCTACAATTGAGACGGTCTCCCACTGCCTTATTACATAGTGATTCTTATATACATAAAATACTTAGCAATAAAATGTTATTGCTTTGAAAATATTAACAGAATCCAGCCTTTTAGACTGAAAGCCTTCAGAAATTTAAGAAGGCATTTGCTTTCTTCTCCATAATCATTGCTTATGGAATTATTGTATCTGTATGAACAAATGATCAATTAAATATCCAATTGATCACAAGTACTTAATATATCTTGAAGGTAATCTCTTTTTGGATACAGTGCAGGTGTTTTACTGTTTTTCTAATTGCATGTATTAAAAGTCTAGTATGAGAAATACGTCAGGTGGCACGTTCACTTCGGATATGACAAAAGATTCACCGAAACTGAGCTTCCCATTGCTTTCAGCTAAAATATTAAGCTGTTCCTCCACCTCAGTTAAGAATCAAATTTGAGCAGAATGACCAACCCAGTTTTGATAAAAGATTAGATACAGATCAGCAAGTCAGCTTGAGGGATCAGAGAGATGCCACAGTATCCCTGTTCCAACACATGTATTTTTGGATATGGTTTAATTCTTTTAGCCTTTTGAAGAATAAAAGAGAGAGCATCTATCTGAGGGGAATAATAAAAGGAAAATCAGTAGAGCTTGAGATCTTTACCTGTCTTTTAAATGACATGTGATAGAACTAGAGGAATACCAGTAGACAAGAGAGGATGCCAAGACCAAATACAGGTCACTGAATGGATCACGGCATTTCAGAAGTGTTGAATGAGGGTCCATGCTTCTCCGGAGATGTTTTCCCATTCCTGTGAATCAGCAGTTTAGTTTGAATGGTTTCCAGGAATTGAAATCTTCCTTTATAATGTGAAGATGAATGGTTTTTTTCCACTTTAGTAAGAGGTAAAAATAAAGTGACAGTTATTGTGCTGGGTATTACTGCTGACATTATATACCGGGAATGCTCCCCCAACCGTGTGCTGTGTGTTCATTCCAACAGAGATCACATGTAGCCATGCCAGAGGTGAACTGGGACTTTTTGCTTGGACAGCTGAATTTTTCCAGGCCTAGTAACTCCTAGAGCATTTCAAACATATCATATTTTACTCCAATGGAAATTTGGGTTTTATGCTTTGTAATGTTTAACCTCAAACAGGGAAATGTATCACTTAGTAATTAAAAAAAAAAAAAATCCGAAAGGAAGTAAATGGGTATAGGTTGAAAAATTGCTCTTATATCATTGCTTCCCTTAACACTGTCATCAATTTGGGAAGTGTTTTATGTGAACAGTGCTGATACCCTTCTGCAGAAGGGTCACATCTTGCAGACAGAATTGCAAAATGCCCAGTTGGTACCCACTTCTGCTGACCGAGATGCCAAATACACTATTACAGCCAATTCTGAGGAAGGTTCTGTGACAGTTTTCATAGGCTGCAAGATTTCATGCTTAATATATCTATGCACGGGTGATTATTTCACAAGTTACAATGTTCCTTCTCATGTTGTGTGTTTTGATGTTTCTTTTTCTGTTAATTCTTCTGTGTTTTCTTTTCACCTATCAGTGGGGAGAACTCCTCTGTTTTACACTATGGGCATGCTGGAGCCCCGAATGATAAGACTATTGAAGATGGAGACTTGTGGTAAGTAAACGATTAGAGTTTTTTTGACATTTTTGTTACATGACTACTAAATTTTAGTATGTACATTGTGTCTGCTTTTGAACTTAATAAGACAATGATTGCATAAAGATAGAAGTCTGAATCTTTAAAACAGCATGTAATTTTGGGTGCCAAGCTAGTCTTCTTTCCTCCAAAGGTCCTGTATGCCTGTATCTCCAGTTGAAAGGGAGAAAGAGATTGTTTTTAAACGCTGTGTTCAAGGGGCACTTAGAATATAGTGTAAGAAATTACTGTATTTTAAATATAAGGGCAATTGCAAAAATTGGGATCCAAGTTTGCATTTGAACTTCAGGTCCAAACCTCAGCTCTGATAGTTTGGTGGGGGAGTTGCTACTTTTTAAAGAATTGCATCAAATTGCAATATAGATGAGATCTTCCAAATACCTGTGTGTATCCAAGACACCCCAGCCTGAAAGTGGACTTTTTGAATGTGTGAGGAGATCACACCTTCTAGTGCTCTATATTGTGCCAAAGATTTCTAAAAATATTTTCCTTAGAGTTTAGTGTTGCTGTAACACGGTTGCAAATACCATAGACTTTTCTCCGTCTGTGTTACTTGTCTACATGCTTTGTGGTGTCATTGCAAATAAAAAACAGTGTGAGTAAAATCACCAGATACATTACTGTAAATTGAAAGACAAACCTAATTGTGTGGTGTGTAACATGGCAGAATATAGCTTTTGTACTTCAGCTCCCAAGACTTTGATCAAAAAAACTCTGCATTTGTAAAAGGACAGAGCTACTTTTGGATGAGTTAATCACAGACATTCAGTGAAGGATATGTATTAGATTACTCTTGTAACACTTCAAAAAAGGTGCAGGTGAATATTTTCACAGCTGCATGTAAAGACGTTGAGGAAAGCAAATGAGTATTATCATAGATAAGCCCAAAAGCTATTATGGGAAACAAATTGAATCTCAGAAGTAAAAAAAATATGCCTTGTTGGCTAATTTTCTGGGCACATCTGTAGGTATTGCAGAATGAAGTTACTGAATTACAGATAGGTCAATTCTTTCTAACGGTGTAAAAACTTTCTTAAAAGGTTCTTGTACAATAGTTTGTATTATCTTCGTCTGTGGTGAATAGGCTACTAAACCCATCAAATACTAATGTTAATTTATTGTAGTGCAGTAACTTTGACTTATGATCATGTTGCTTTAGAGTATATAGAATGCTATGAGTTCATTTTGATCAGGTAGGACATACGAACCCAATACTGTATTGGCTGTGGCATTTGATTTAATTTTGCTAAAAGACAGGGTGTAGCCTATAAGAAATAAAAGGGTATGAACCTGAGAGAAGATATGCCACAATGTATTATGATGTCCTGTATTTAAGTTAAGGCCTTTAAAGAGGGAGGGGAGTAAATACATACTTTTACTTATAATCTTATAATCATACTTATAATCAGCAGACAGCTGGAAGTCCTTCCTAAACCTTGGGAACACACACCAAGACTCTTTCACAGTCTTAGGTTTCCTGCTGTACTAGCAAGTCTTTTTTTCTTTAAAAAAAAAAAAAAAAAAAAGCAAGCTTGGATTTATTTGCCTCAGAGCTCTGAATGGCAGAAAAGCATAATCTGCTAAGTACACTGGTTACTTCAGCATTTCAAAACTAGTGTCCCAGTGAGTTGCAGCAAGCATCCTTTGTAGCTGTCTCAACAAGGAACACAAGGATTAACCTGGAGTGTGAAATATCCTCTTGCTGAAATGATCCAGCAGAGTCTTTGCCTTGATTAGATGAAGCTGGTCAAGTGTAGATTGGCTCTGGCAAATAAGCACTGAGATCAGTTTGCCCTAACCTGCTCTTTCCTAGCACGGGCACAGGATAACCTGTTCAGCCTGGTGGCGCTCGCTGAGGTGCCCGATCAGCCGCTGTTCAGAGAGCTGTGAGAGAGCTGGCCAGCCCCAGCACTCTCCTCCCAAAGCTTTGCTCTGCTAAAGCCCCTGGTTGCTTGAGGACCCAGTTCTTAAAAACGGCCTCATGGAAGCTGCGTTCCCTGCACACTTTCCACTTGCAGGAGCCTTTCTCGGGGACACCAGTCTGCCCTTGCCTCTTGCGCTGGCTGACACTCACTGCGCAGTCAGGCTTTGCTCCACGCCATTTTATGTGTGTTCTTTCAAAGTAGAGGGGGCAAGAAGTTATAAGAAAGTGTAACTTCATTTGTGTAGCAACAATTTAAAAATATACTACTTTTCAAACTTAAAAAAACAGTGTTTTGAAAAAAAATCTTGAGCTAACTTGCTGTAGCAGAATACAGATTATCACGAGGAACTTCCCGGGTGGTTTTGCTGTGTGCTTTTACAAATTTCTAATTTGGGTGTGGTGTGTGTGTATACATACAGAACAGGTTTATTAAAATGAGCAGGATGATAATTTATATGTATGTATTAGAGCTCATATATTTGACTCTCCATTAAACTTTTTAATAGCTGCTGGGAGCCCTCTGTTGGATAATCTTAGGAAGCCCTGAACATAAGAAAAAATGGCTTTACTTCTGGTGAAAAAGAGATAGAAGTCTTTAAAGGGTTATTTCTGCTTCTGCCAGTATTTTGGTATAAATTTAATTTATCAAGTCATATACTGGTACCTAATAGAATCAGAAGGTAGGGTATTTGGTATGATTTTTATTAAATTATTCAGTAGAATTTCATGTTTTTCTAGAGATTATTTAGTTCATATGAATAAGATTCAAGAGTTCTACAGAAATGTGCTGTTCAGTTCTGTTATGTATTAAACAGTGCACTGCAGTAAGTGCCGGTAAATAAGTCAACAAAGCACCTGAATATTAGAAAAATAAATTTGGAAGACTCATGCTTTGATTCTTTGAAACAATCAAGTGCATGCTTTATTTACTCTTTGAAGAATGTTTGTTATAAGGATTTGGTGGCATCAACAGGAAATTCTAGGCAAAAATACATGCGCTATTGCACTTTTGTTTTTTTGAGACTGTTACTCTGACTTCTCCTTATAGAACTGTGGCTCATTAAGAACAGCCTGATTTTATGACTTACATTTTTGAAAACTAATCTACATTAATTGGGTTTATTGCTTCTGTAAGAAACCAGTATGGCATTAAATCTCTGATATTTCCTCATAAACCACATTTTTACAGGTACAGGTTCTGCGCTAAAAAATCTCAGTGCAACACAAGGACTCTAAAGAGAATTTCTGATAATTCTTGCTAATGTGGATTGTCTTGCTAAGCAGGACTGTCACTTTCAGTTTATTAAATATTTAAAACAAAATAGCAAACTAACCCAAAGCTTTATAATTGACATAAGAAGAAAACAGTATTTTTAAAGGGAAGTTTAGATACTTATGATATGTGCAAAGCACTTAACTGATACTAATATTAAATATAAATATTGCAATTACAGCAAAATTATTTATATAAATAATTCATGTACTGTAACATCTGTGTGGTGAACATGTAAATCAGTATGGACAATATGGTCTAAAAGCAACTCCTTTCCTAAGCAAGCATCTATTATCTCCATGGCCAAAAAGGTCACGCAAATGAATTGGTAGGCTGACCACCCTTATGAATCATAACTCTGCACACTCTGCTCTCTCATTTGGCATTACCTTTAAATAAAATCTTCTAATCAAAATGTTACAAATCTTTATTACAAATACAGCCTACAGTGAGAACCACGTAAAGCCAAGCTAAGCTACAAATACTGACTTTCTTTGGTCATCTTAAACTCATGACAGCTTGGATAGAAATTGAGTTTGAGGTTGAGATTCTCCACGTTATCTCAAGGTATTCCATTATGCATTTTGTGCAAAGATGCCTGCTGTTTCTGTAGCGAAGCTGTACTTGCATATGTGCTTTGGAAATGGGAGTCATAGGCAAAAGTGCTTGTCAGAGTTTGTAATCCCCTGCCAGAAAGTAACCCCGTCCCATTGGCCAGGGCTTTTTGAAGCTCCCCCACCTCCCAACTCAGTTTGGGTAGCCAAAGATCTTTCAAAGCTTAGCGGGAAGTAGAAAGAAATGAAAAGTTATTCCTCAGGAAAAATAAAAAAATCAAGAAGCACAGATTTGCCTCCCTGCTATGGCTAAATCAAGTACGTAGGGCTTTTGGTTAGCAGACAGCATACACTGCATTGTCGGTTCTTCTTGGGCGAGTTTTCTGTGATCTCCCCTTCTGCAGCAATCCTGATTTTGTCCAAACTGGAGAAAGAGATTGATTCAGTGGTAAAAAGCCCTTAAGGGACACGGCAACCTCTGGATTCAACTCTCCTCAAAGTGATCCTTCAGTTTGGCTAGACCCTGGGAAGTATCTTCTGAGAGAAGCTCGGTCAAAGCTGGTGTGTTTCTGTGAAAAGCTTTGGTCTCAGCACAGCAGCATCTGCCTTCCAAAAACCTGTTTTCTCAAAAATGAAGCAAACAACTCGCGCCGAGTGCTCCCCGCTTCCAGCCCCCACCCCATGCTGCCGGCCACCGCATGAGACCCACGAGGGCTCTCGGGAAAAGCGAAAACCTGCCAGCAAGGGCGGTAGGTGCAGAGGGGGGAAGCGGGGGACAAGGGAGGAAGCACCTCTTTCACCTTTCTGGTTCAGTGCATTCTTCAAAGGCACTGTCAGAGGTGCTGAGCCTGAAATGGGCACCTCACACTGATTTTGAGAAGGTATTCAGGAAAATGGTAGTTTATTGCATTCGGTTTGCTGCATGGCGGTTCGCAGGGCCTGCCTGTGCCGCCAAGCGCTCTCGTGGCCATGCTGAAAGCGCCGTGAGGCGATCGGGTTATTGCAATTGATCTGCGGGGTTCCTGCGACATCTGACAAATCGAAAACAGTTTTATGATCTTAAAATAAAGATTGATTCTTCATGATGAAGCTCATGCTTAAGTAACAGAAATGTGAGAAAATAAACCTGACCCCAGATGTCAGTGAAATAGATATGGCTATTACCATTAGATAGCGCTCTGCGTGCGTGAGCTGCGCTTCTGTGTCTTTTTACGGCTTCTGATCAATGTGTTGCGGTGAAAATCCAGCACTGAGTAAGCTGGCCTCACTGGCAGGTTTGCTGACCTTTAAGCACTTGATAACATTTCTTAGGATTAGTTGGTCCATTCTGGCTTTGCAAAATACTAAAAATAATTATATAGTCTGCTCAAGGTATTTGGTGTTTTTAATATTTTGAAATGCCCTCGTAAGTCAGGAGATGGACGAAGCCCTTGCCGATGAGCGGTGCAGTGCCTGCCCTGCCCATGCCGGCAGTGCCACTGTCAGAGCTGCGTGCGCCTTTGCCCAGGGCCCCAGGCTGCGCGCGGGGGCCTGGAGCTCGCCGCGTTGCTGGCGGCAGCAGAGCCCGCTGCACCGGGCGCCGGTCCTCCTGGAGCGGTTCCCGCAGTGTAATTTGTTAAGAGGGCTCGAGTGAAATCATAAATAATGGGAGCACGGCATCAACTGCTTATGAAGTGCAGCAGACCTCAAAGAGAGATACCATTAACCTTGTACTCACAGTGGACCTATCTATTATTTATAAAATAAAACTAACTTTAGAAGTTTAAATGGAAGCAGGTTGGATCTTCAGGTGATGTCTTTCATTTTATTTGACTGTTTCTTTTAAACACTTTCAGTCTTTAGCTTACAGATTTTAATGAAAGTGTTGGAAAGCATACAGTATCGTTGCAAGAGAAGGACATTTCCTGCCACAGTGCTACACTGCTGTTTCTAAGCCCTGCTGGTGATGTCAGGAAAACAAGTTTTGCTGCAGATAACTTCATTGCATTCAGCTACCAGAATTTTAGCACTAGAGAAATTTTATCAGTGCCACAAAATCAAATGCATCCTATCATAAAAGTATAATCGTATCATAATGCATCTATTTTAAATGTTTTAAATATGGCCTGGCTGTATTAAAAGGTGACTGTTATTTGCTTAGTCAAATTGCAGTCAAGAGAGTTGGGGATATGGAAAACAACCTGGTGTTGCAAAGAGATTTTACTGAAAAAATTCAACTCTGAATGATTTTTTTTCCTTAATATTCTAATGCCAATTTAAAGCATCAGAGTAATACTAACACCAGGGGCACTGAAATAGTGCTCTCTGGAACGAGATGGGATTGTCCCACATTTTGATAATGGCAATGAGTTGTACTTGCAAAAGGCAGCTTGCTTTAGAGGCAGAGCATCCATCCATCCATCCAAGAGCGTCATCCATATCGGTGGGTATAAGGTGTGTTCGACTCATGCTGTGCTAAAATGGGGTTTTCTTCCTTCTGCGTGGCACCTATATGGGCCTTTTAATAGTTTTTTTACTCTAACTTTTGGTGCTCTCATAAGATCCTATTTTAACTCTTGGGGCTCCTCCTCTTGTCATTTCAGAAGCTTTGTTGATCATGGGAATTTTTCTTGAGTGCAAGTATAGGTATATGAGAAAGGTTGATCTGGATGAAACAGAGAGGAAAGATGCTAAGTTTTCATGGCTTTTTGTTTTGTAATTTCTCCAGAGGTGAAGGACAATTTTCAGGCTTCCTGGAGTTGTTGGTCACTCCAAGGCATGTGAAGAATATTGCGAAAGGAAGTTGCTTGTTGAAAGAACTGGTTAAAGCACATTGTTCATTTTTATTCGTAAAGGCTAAGCCATCTAATTGGTAAAAGTATAAGCTACTTTACTAATTTTTTTGATCTAAAAGGATAGTATAGGGTTTTCTAGTATCGAAAGAATTGTCATTTTCTATACAAGCTATGAACATATACCTATTATATGCACACAATATGCATATGCCGTATACATACTGCATTGAAACTAGAAGCATATTTTTCTTGATTTTTTTATACAGTATTATTTGTAGAAAAATGCACTGTTCCCTTTTTTGCAGGAATGAGGAGTAAATATATAGTATAAAAGGACTTTTCATGAATATTGAGTAGCTATCATTTGAGTAAAATATTAAAAAGATTTTCAAATAGTCAACTAAAAGACTTAGATGAGCTGGAAAAAAAGGATACTACAAAATCAGATAAGAAGTTTGCTATGACTCTCTTTCAAAGTCTTTCAAACTCTCATGGTACTAATGCCAGCCTATTGGCATTAGTACAAGCTACCTTTGTCCAGATGGGGGCAATGTTGCATTAAAAAGCAGGAACTGACCAATCTTTTTGCATCAGATAATAGAAGTCCTCCCTTTTCCACTCCAAGTATTTCGCTGCTATTAAAACAATCTATCCTACAGAACCAAATATTGTATTTATTACTTCTTGAAAGCACTGCTTTTAAAATCATAGGATATTAATATGTCAGATGTAAATGCTCAACTATTTTATGTGGGTGAGACTAGTATTTTCATTTGGCCTTGTGTATTTTTTATGCATTTTGAAGTTTGCTATAATAATATGCAAAAATTGTGGTTTGCTTTAACCTTTCAGTCTGCAGTTTTGAAACAACTTGTTGTTAGTTATGGTTTTGTTTCTAATAATAATGTGAAGAAATACATTGCTACTACTTATTGGTTGATTGCAAAATCAACGGGCTGTCCATTTCTGAAATAACTCCTTTGGCTTGATTCCTCTGGTTTGATTAATGGCACATGTTTACCATTCTAAGCAAGCATAGGTATTTTTTCTTTTCTTGTACCTGTAGAATATGTAAATTTTATGCTAATCTAGAAAATTTGAATTTGATTAAAAAATAGAAAAATATATTTGCTAGAATTTTTATGGGAATAATTTTTCTCTAATTGAATGTGTTCTATTTTTACTGGATAATCCAGACTATGAAGTTGCATACTCTTAGAAATGTATAAGCTTTTTAACCAAAGCAGAGGTTGCTAAGTAATAGTGTGCATTTGCTGTAACAAATTTTAGCTTTCATTTAAGTGTTGTGTTATGGTCTGCCTCTTAATTTGATGCTTTCTGTACATTATAGTGTATATGCAACTTCTTTTTAATCATAGCCTGTGAATGAGTTTTATTTTTCATATTTTTACATCAGTGTTCCCAGCATAATCTGAAAAGAACTGAGAGTATGAAGCTGCTTTGCCTGCTGTTAAACTCATTTCACTAGGGTGTTCATCTCTCTAGATAAAATGAGCAAGATAAAACCTAGTGTTTTGTAATAGCAATTGATTTAATAATGATCACTTGCAAATGCTGTTTAGTGAAACAGAGTATTTGTGGTGGTCCTTGTTAATATGTGAATATGTAAAGGATTTAGAAATATTCTGACAGATGCTGCTTGTCTTGGATGGCTTCCAGCGACTGAGGCCTTTCTCTTTGCTCGTGGTGCGAGGAGCTCAGTTGTGTAGGTCAAAACACAATTTGGGAGGCAGCCTGCCTGGCTCTTGCTGATGTGTGGCTGGAAGGGAAGGTATGGTCAGTCTCCTGCACGCTCTGCATATCCCGCATGAACCAGGTGTAATTCCTAGTCCCTGCGGTCAGGGCAGCATTGGGACGTCTCCTGCGTCTGTTCGCAGAACCTCTCGTTACTGAAATGATGGAGAGCAGGGCCTCGGGAGGAGCCTCCTAATGTTACCTCTGGAGTGAATGCTGCTCCGTATTTACACTGAGCCTATTTAGGTCTTTAAAGCAAGGATATTTCTCATTTCAGTTGTACGTCACAATACTATACTTTCATCTCGAGGTGCTGCTGTGAAGAGTAGATATATTTTCCTAATAGGAAAAAAGTGTTCTCCATGGCAAAACAGCATAACTTGCCTAGGGGATGGTCAGCCTCCTCTTCTGAAGCACTAGTTGGTACCTTCATTACTGGGCACTTCACTTGAACATTTGGCCCTGTATGTGGAACAGTCAGCAGCTTTTTTTTGTGTTCAGTTGTCTTCTGTAGAGTATTCTGAAACCTCTGCCTGATGGATTCCTTGGAAAACTGATAATTTGAGGGCTTTCTTGAAGAAGCTAAAAAACAATTACAAGGTGGCTAAAAATTAAATGAACATGTACTGTTGGACATTGGCCCAGTTTTTGTCATGAGAGAAGGTGGAAGTGTTAACCTCTTACTTACATGCACACACATGTGCGTGCGCACACACACACAAGACAGCTTGACAGTATTTACAGTAAGAATCAATAAGTAAAGGTCTGATGCTTCACCTACTCCTGTAATCTCCAGGGGTTGTTTAGCCGGCGTGGGGAACACAGGTCAAAGTGTCCAAAAATGGTTGCTGAAAGTTACATTTCCTAAGTCCAAACGTTAACGCCTAAGAATGGGGTCTGAATTACAAGTATCAAACTTCTACAGTTCAACGTGAGTAGGTGCCTTCCGCTTCTCATTAGTCATCTAGAAATTGACTGTTTAGTTAACCGCAAAACTGTAGTAACTTGGAAATGTAGCAGTATTGTTTTTATCCTCTGCTGGTATCTTGGATTCTGGTAAGAAGCTAATGAGGTTTGCTTTCCTCAGTTTCATTGAGAAGTGTTTAGCTGCCAATACAGGTTTCTCCTTGCAGACTTTCTTCCCTTCCCTGCAGCTCTGACATCCTTGCTCCTTTTTGGAGCGAGTCGGCCGGAGCAGCGAATCCCCCAGAAACGTCTTTTTCAATATGCAGGCTCAGACCAAATGGAAGCTGGTCAAAATGTTGGGTTTGCAGCCATCCGTGTTAGCTTGACTTTTCAGCAAAGAATTGTCTCTGCTAAAGGGAGTACTGTTGCTTATTAAACCATGCCAATTAAAAATGGATAATAATTAGGATAATAAAACCAGGAAAAAAAAATCATCCATTCAGCAAAAATACTAGTAAAACAGGTAACCTATTTGTCAGAACTTCAACTGGGGCGTTTCCCGATCTTTGGCGTATTGCCTGCATGGGCCTTGCCGAGGTGTTAAGTAGGCAATACTGACATTTTGCTTTCTGCATCTTATAAAGCCTCCATTGCTACCTCAGTCCTTCTTCTAACCCAGCAACACTAGTTTAGTGTTCCCAATTCTTTATTTGAATACAGCACTTCTGTATTAGAGACGCTCTCCTGCTTTTGGAGATGACACTCAGAGGAGAATTTAGTTGTGAACAAGCTAATCAAGATTTTTTTTGGCTCTTTGCTCTGGCAAACTCTACATTTTTAATAAGGCACTGACGCAAACTGCGTAGGAGCAAAGGAGGGGTGATACTTGATCATTGAAATTGATTTATTTAATGCAAAAATATAAAGCTGTTTTCTTAGCTTTCTTCAACAGACAAATATTGTAAGCAAGGGATTCCTTCTCAACATATGTGTGAAAAGAATCAGAAACAGCACATAAAAATCTTACTAGAACAAGTGGTTTTTACTGAACCAGCTCTGAGCATCCAGCTCATTCTGGTGAATTGAGTGAGACTCGGATTTTCATATTCCACGAGATAGATAAATCTGAAGTTCTTGTACTTGGTTCAAGTTACTGTGAAAGAGGACACTCCCACATATTGTTGGTTTAGGAAACTATTTTTCCTCTGCAGCACACATGGAGGAGAAGAGGAGAAAGGCACACCTTCCCAAGTGACTTAAGGGCATACCACGGCACACCCATTTACTCCTACTAATCTCTCAGCACCAAGCTGCTGTGCTGCTCCTGTGAGCCATGGTTTCTCCGTTTCTGGTGTAGTGCGGGGAAAGCCTGGTCCATGCAGTGCAGGAACACCTAGAGGAGTGGGGATTTTTCGGTAATCCAGACACCTCGAATGTATGTTCCTGCTACAGTCCCTGAGGGATTCTGCAACTAGCATTATAGAAGTGTGGGCTTATAATCCTTTCTTCTTCAAAATTCAATATGGACAATTTTTTTGACCCTTTCCCTATCTGGGCAAAGCTTACTGGAGTATTTTGCCATTTTTTGTGAGAGAAAGTTGAGACAAGCTTCCTATTATCTGTAATAGCCTGGGAGGGCCTTTATTGAGAGATCATTATAAAAGGAACAAACACCAGAAAGACATGAAAAAGGTGGACAAGAAGAAAAGTGGCAAATGAGGACAAGCAGAAAAAATATGGGGCCACACTGTTACGTAACTCGTAGCTGGGTATGTATGATAAAGAATAGTCATGTAGGCATTTTGTGTCTGTATAACCGTGTTCACAGAATCACAGAATAGTCGAGGTTGGAAGGCACCTCTGGAGATCATCTGGTCCAACCCACCTGCTTAAGCAGGGTCACCTGGAACACATTGCTCAGGGCTGTGTCCAGACATCTCCAAGGATGGAGACTCCATTCCTCATGGCAACCTGTTCCAGTGCTCAGTCCTCACAGTACAAAAGCTTTTTCTTATATTCAGCATTACTTCTGTGGGCTAGATGATCTTCTTTTGAACAAGAGACTTAAGAAGCAAAAAGCCTGATATTTTCTTGTGAATCCCCATAACCTCATTTCCTACATAGCAAGTATTCTCTAACATTTCTCTAAGGCTGCCCTGAACTCCAAGGGTGTGAACAACAAAAAGCCGGCCTTAGCACCAGCAGGCTAAGCCTGCTGTCATGGCGGAGCAAGTAAAAGCTCTCTGCACCATGGCAAATGGGATCTGGTCAGAGCAAAGCACCTCCTCTAAAAAATCATACTGGGCAGGGTGGTACTTTACCCGAACCGTGTGCTGTGCTCGTTCTCTATTGGGGTTCGGGATGTTATCTTACTTGGTATTGCTTTTTCAATTGATAACTTTTAGCTCATTGGGGTGCCAGGAGATGAAAACACATGCGTCGCTTAACTCTCCATTTTCTTACTTCTGTTAACACTTATTGTAATTCATTCTTATGGTCTGCTGTTAAGCCACTCTATTTCCAAATCACTGGCCATTTCTAAAGATGTATCTGATAGAAATACTGATTCCTAGTTCCCTTCAGCTGAAACTGTCTTAGAAATATTTAACCAAACAAACTAATAGTGAGATTTTGTTAGCACATGAATGCTTGAACTGCTGCATGCAGTCTAAGGAACAAAGCTCTCCCTATGTGAACTGGGAGCAGACTATGACCAGTTCACACAGTATAAAATCTCCAGCTGGGGCTGACTTGCTCTTGGTGCGATAAGAGGAGGGAAAGGTTGTGTATACCTTTATTCCTCTTATCCTGGGACTGCGCTGGCACCAGTTCATCTCCTAGTGCATCTGTGTGGCTGCTCAGAAGGGTATTGGTTGATAATGGCTGGAAACAGTAAAACCTCAGTAAACGTCCAGCTGAGTAAAGTACATCAGTATTCGTACCTATTTACCTTTAACCCGAGGTACTAGGAGGGCATAGTAAGATATGGGGATATCAGTTTGGTAATTGCTAGTCTTGCAAAGCTGCTCGGAGGAAGGGAAGGCCGAGTTCTGCGAAGAGATGCGGGAAGGAAAGAGCAGGCAGGGTGAAATGCGGCAGGGCCCCAGGCGGGAGTGAGCAGGGCCAGCTCTTAACCCCAGTGGAAACTACATGGATTTCATAGCTGTGATAGATAGCTCTGTAGTGTTAACAATAGCGAAGAAGAAAAATTGTTTTTATAGCTATCATGATGTGATCCAATTCTGAATACACACACAAAGCAGATCTGTAGAGCAGGAAGGTGACAGTTTTATGTGTTAGCTTTTGGGAGTAGCTTTCGGCTTTCAGAGGAATGCCTGTGAGAGCTTGTCTCTGGGTTGGGTTGCATATTGGATCGCTAACGATTCGTACACATGGCTCAGATACCCCAAATAAAGTATTGCTTCCCGTTGTGATATTGGCCATAATTTGCTTCAATGCCTGGCAGTTTCAAATTATTTTACAATAAAAATGTCAGCAAGCCTATAAAAGTAAAAACGTGTTTAGAGGAAGATGATGCTTTAATTTAAAAAAATTGTATACTGTGACTTTATGAAGAAAAGAATCTTGGCCATTGATAGCCCACAGCTTGGAAACTTAAAGTGATACCAGAATGTTTTGTGATGCTTCACAATCAGAGGTTAAGAAAACTAAAATCAATATCAAACCACATATTATTTTTCTGGGCTTTAAAGCAAAAAAAAGTAACTTTAAATGCATTTTGTGGTGCCAATATTCTGTAAAGGTAACAAGGCCACATCTTACTCCATCTGTATTGCTTCAGCATGACTGTAAGGGGAGTGTGAAGAGCGCTTTTGCTCATAGTATCGTATAATATTATCAGTTACAACAGTGACTTGTAAGCCTTGAATTCACTTTAAAATCAACAGGACTTAAGCACCCTTGAAATTTTTTCCACTCTCCTGTAGTGGGATACTGCACCTGGTGCAGAACCCCAATCCCATAGGATGAGGCAGGATAGTTACCGGCGAAACCTAGGGCCCCCAGGGAAGGGCTGGAAAGCTTCCTACAAGAGAGGGGAAAGTTTAGTCATTTCTTTCTGTATTTAATGCTTGTAAAGTTGCAAGGCATGAGATGCATCGTTATGCTTCATTTGAACTTTGTACTGTTTTATGTTCAAAATAATTTTAAGTTGTTATGTCAGACCTTTTGCCTGTGAAAGGAATAAAATGTGATTAGTGATTTTTGAAGGTTACTTTTAAAACAGATGCAGAAGGCATCTTTTGTTTGACCGTGTTGGCTAATATTATATTGCTGATACATAAGCAAGTCGTTCTGTCAGTAGAGCAACTGAAAGGTTATCTGATTTTTCTCATACTTTGTGTTGTTCAGCTTTAGTTAATAATGTTTACAGTATTTTGCAATATGTATAGGATGAAAGATTATAAAATATATGTATGCAGATCTAAAGCCTCCCTTAGGAGATCTATGCCCATGCTTCCAAATAGAAGTTTGGAGTATTTTTTTCTATGCATCTATTGCATATGGAATAAATTCATATTATTTCAAGAAAAAAAAAATGGAAACGGTATCAGGGAATCTTTAGAGAAGGCTTGGGTCTTCTGACTATTAAATATGCTTCTATAACATGCACTTTTCGCCCTGGAAATGAGGCCAGGTAGGTTTTCATTGTTTTTACTCCCAGCAAAGTGATACAAAGCAAGATAAGCTTCTCTCTCTAAAGGTTATGAAGGAACTTTGCGATAGAAGGTTTCATCAGCTTCAAGCTAAATCGGTGAGCGCTTTGACATACAACTGCCTGCCTTTTCTCTGATCAGGGACGCTCCCTTTCTGGCTGAGTTCCCCTTCTAGACTCCTCTGAAACCTGACAACCTCAGACACATCATCTCTGGATTCATTTAAATCAGGAATTAACAACTGCGTCTTGAAGAAAAAGGAAGAGGGGGAAAAAATGGATTGGTCTTGAATTAAATGTGTCCTCATTCTACAGAAAACCTAATTCACAATTAAGTTTTGCAGTGGACGACATATGCAGTTCAGTAGGCATGTAACATATTTCCCTTTTAGATAAGTTAATAGTGTCTGGAGATACTTTGTTATGTTATTGTATACATTACTATAGATAAGACAGTCCTTAATACACAAGCCGTAGATCAAGATATTCTGTAAGACTATACCTATTTTTATTTGTGCATTTAATTTGTTTATATTGCTGCTACATTTGATAAAATCCAAATAACATTAAGTAGCTGTTTCTGTGCATGATCCCGGTAAGATTATATTAACAGACAGGTGATTTTGTGCACACAATGGAAATAAACTAAAATACATTATTAATATGTTTTTTGCTACCTAGCGATTACCGCCTAATTTCGTGTAAAATAAATGTGTTTTATGTAAGAAACCAGGATATAAGGAACCTGTTTTCACGGACTTTTTCCTGTTAGTCAATAGGAGAAGATAGTAGCTCACATGCCTTTTGTTAGAAATAACTGTGCTTGATCACTTATTTTGCCTGGCAAGCAAAGATATGAAACTCAGATCTTCTAAGGCTCCCATTATTTCCTCAGGATAGCTACATATTTGGACTATTTCCATGTCTTGGGAAACATTTTAACTAATGGATATGTTCCCAACTGAAGTTACAGGGAAGAGAATTCCCAGTAAAAGCCAAAATATCTCCCAAATGTACAGTTTGTTTTGGATGCTTTTTCACTGAAGTGTACAGACTGGATGGTGTGTTGTTGCTCTGATGTGGAATTTGAAAGATCATCTTCCCCCATGTCTCCTCTTGTCTGAAAGCCAAAACCTGAACAAATGGTGCTTCCTAGCCTGTGAGCTTTATTTCAGTGCACCATCCGCTTTGTGTGATTTTTTTTTCCCCATTATTCATGCTGCAGTAACTCTGACAACTACTTACAACCACCAACTGATGAATGGGTTTCAGAAAATGATAATTTTAAGGTTAAAGAAATACCTAAGGCTTGGCCTGTGTTAAATTCGGAATGACTATTCTCCAGGTAAAACATAGAACTCATAACAACTTCCAGTAGACTTGGACATGGGTTTTAGAAGCTGTTGGTCACAGCCTAACTCTGACCATGCTGAATTATCACTTATATTTGTAAATGGAGCAAAGTTAGGCCACAATACTTCTATAAATCCCACAAAGAACTATGAAACTTAATTTGCGATTTTGAAATGATTCATTTTGAGATAGGCTGAAATATTCATAAATAATCTAAAATATAAATATTGTTGGCATGTTAGAGAACATAGTAGCTTCTCACATTATTCTTAACTGTTGCAGCCAGTTTTCTGCATCCTTAGGTTTTCTGTATATTTCTGTAGTTATTTTTAGAAGTGAGCCTAACCATAAAATCAAAACTTAGGCAGTGTTGATGGCATTTCTGATTTTGAGGTTTGACTAGGCTTGTTTGCAGTTGCTATATTGGTGTGAAGTCTTGTTTTTTTCACCCTGTGGGTCTGAAATTTGCCATCTATTGTGTATCTGTTTTCAATTAGCAACTTTCTGTTTTAAAATACTGCATTTAATGTTAAGTGAATGTATGTAGTATTTTTTGTATTATCTCTGTGTATGCAGGTATAACTTGGCAATTATCTCCATAAAGTCCTCCTGAAGAGTTTGTTCCTGTAGCTTTAAACCTTGTACAGTTCTGCATCTGTAAAACCAAGGTTTTATTCCTGAAGTTCCAGTCCTGCAAGTCTCTCTTAGGTGAACCTTGCCCAGCTTGGGAGGCTGGCGATGACTTCAGCAGGGCTTGCACTGAGTGCAAAGATTTGTTCACAGAGCAAATTGTAGGGTGGATTTTAAAATTTCCTGGAGTATATCTTCACATGAGCACGTGTCTGTCTGTGTATTCAGTGCAGCAAGAAGAGTCCCAACCATGCTGAAACATTATTTAGCTTTATCATGGTTGCCTTAATTTACTTATAACCCATTGCATTCAGTGGCAGTTAAGTTAGACATGATGAATATTTACAGCTAAATGCTATAGTACTTTTTGATGGTAGCTTATTGTTACCTTTACTAGCCATGTACACTGGCTGGGGACAGACTTACCCTGTGCAGTGTGAGAGCACGGCTGTAATTAGGACATGACGGTGGAGAAGGTGCCCCTGAGGAGTGGCTTTCCTCCTGCTTTCATTTTTGACTGATGCTGCTATGGAGCTGAAGCAAGAGGAAAGAAACTCCAAAGTTTTCAAACACAGATAAGGAAAATTATATTTCTCATGAAGATTAGTGTTATATACAGTTGCCTGAGGTAGTTCTAACAAGAGCTAAACTAGCAGATTTGGACTATGATTCGTTACCTAAGAAATCAGGAGGTCACTCAAATACTATTGGTCAAGACCAAACAAAGTCCTACATGTAAAATGTGCCTTCTTGTAATCAATATATGATGAACTGAAGGGTTATTTGCTTAGGTATTGTTTGGTCCAAATGGTTATTTGGTTATTTGCTAATTTTTGAGCCTGCTGAAACCAGTGCAGTGCCTTATCAGGTAGGCTCAAGAAGCACAGTATTGCAAATGTCTAAGTGGGTTCTCACAAGGGCACAGAGAGCCACTTGCTGTTCTTGTAGATTGATTTCTGGTAGTTGAGTAATCAGTGGTAAATCATTGATTCATGCATAGAATAAATATGCTTCTCAAAAGGTAAAACAAGTTTTTTCACCCATAAAAGAAAGCACTTAGTATTTTTTCCACCTCTGATACAGAAAACTGTACTAAATGTTCTTTTCTGGCTGGATCTTCCCATAATACTTTTTTCTTTAAGCCCTGTTAGACAAATTTGTCTTAAAGGAAAGTTTATGTCCAGAGGAGTGGCAGTCAACCTTTATTGGGGACATTTTATTTAAGCCATCAGATGCGTTATGACACTTAATCAATTTACAGCCTTTTGTATTTAACATTTCTCTGTTAAGTTTTGAGGCTAGACCATCCACGTGGTGCTAACATTTCTCAGGAGAGAAGAAAATGACATGTTTCTTCTTCTGCACAGAGGTCCTAGAAACCAGAACTCAAGAGCTTGAACTGGATTCTTCATGTGTTTTTTTTATCTTCCTTCATGTGTTCCTTCAGTGTTTCCACCCAGGCCTGGTGCTGCCAGTAAGGGTGTCCATTTAAGCTATGTGTAATGCAAGTTCCCCTCTGCTAGGCGATACCAAGAGACTGTCATCTCAGTTTACTTAGGAACCGCATTCAAGTGGTGATTATGTGGCCAACTACCAACATACAGCTGATTTTTAAGTGCAGAACAAGAGAAATATCATCTGTTCTACTATTTCTTTGGAATTACATTTTCATTTCTTCCCCCGTTTTGTTTCCCTTTTAGCTTGTTTGATATGGGAGGTGAATACTACTGCTACGGTTCTGACATCACCTGCACCTTCCCGGCAAACGGAAAGTTCACGCCTGACCAGCGGGCTATCTATGAGGCAGTGCTGAAGTCATCGCGTGCTGTAATGAAAGCGGTCAAGCCAGGTAAAAGATCGGTGCATGTCAGCAGGAATTGACAAGCTTAAAGGCAGCATTCAGCCTGTCAAGACAATTACGTTGGGATTTTAGAAACTGTCGGAAAGGAACAAGATGACAAAACTCATTTCCTTGTTTAAACAGCTCCTAATGGAGGATGGGGTAAGCTACACAACATTTTCCATACAACACTTCTAAAGAAATAACATATGGGCCAACAATTTTTAATAAGATTAAAAAGGTATTTTAATCCCCTTTTTCTTGTAATCCATTGAATATCGTGGTGACAGTAGTTACTCTAGTGTTTATCCTGGCAGCCGTGTTTTGAGGAACTTTATGCCAAAGAATAAGTCAGCGTTTGAGTGAACATGTATGTTATGCTTCGGGTTGTTTCAAGTGTTTTCTGTATTTTACGTGTAAACGCAATAGAAATCTGCTGATGAAGAAGTAGTTGGAGTGTGCATCTTTGGGAGGGATGCTACTTAATTAGCCTTAAAAAGCTTTAGAAAATACTGGCTATTGAGTACTTCATTGTATGCCTTAGAATTGCAGGCAAGCGAGTTCATCAAGTCAAGTATACATTTTCATAGTTGAAACAGCTGCCTGGCTTGATGAAAATCTTATTTTTCTACAATTCTGCTTTCAGGGCAGCAAATAAATGCTTTTAGAGCTAACTGCTGCTGTGATCTCAAGTATTAGTAGTGAAGGTACTTGAGCATTTCTCAGTATTACTAATAGAACAGCTTTGAGAAAAATGTACTTAATGCTCAAAGCACACTTGTCCTTTAAATTTACTGTATTAGCTTTCAGTCATCAGACCTCAAGTGCCTGGGCTTTCTGGGTTGCCAGTCAGAACATATGTAATTTTCCTGTTATACAGGCTGGCAGCAGCACTGCTCATTTGAGCAGAGTGGAACGAAGCAGTAACACTCAAAGTTTATCTGCAAATGGAGATTAGGTATTTTGCCATTTTAATAACAATGTGCACACTCCATCATCTGCTATTTCTCCCCTTAAAGAGTTCTGTTCCAGTTCCTCTTCATATTTTGCGTTACATTTAGTGCCACCTTCAATTGTTTCGTTTAACATTTTGGACAGTATTTCACGCTAATAAGCTGCTGACTGTCTTGAGGATTTGAAAACTAATATGACACTATACTCACAATGGTGTAGAGAATTCCTCAGTTAACTAATCAATTTATTTATAGTGTCAGAAAACAAGGACATGTTAAGTTAAATATTTCTGAAAATTAGTTGCAAAGATCCTTTACTAGCCTTGGGAGTTTATGAGATTGGTAGACAGTTTTCAGGAGACCTTGTTTTTTATGTACAGGAGAAGGTGGGACTGGATTTCAGCTGTTCTTCCTGTGCTGTAGCTGTCTTGCTTGGTTAGTAGAAAGGTGTAAATGCATTTGTGCTGTTTAGGAGCTAGTAGTCGTGAACTTTCTGGCTACCGAAAAGCAGGTTCCATACATGTTCCATGGACTGGTTCATTAGTTTGGTTAATTTGCTACCTCTGTACCCAAAGCAGTGAAATGCAACCTCACCCTTTTGTATCCTGTTGAATTACGATTATGAATAGAGTCTTGCAAGGTGCAAAGATTTGCGCCATCTGGACAAAGTCTGCTTTTTAGGTTCATATGGCTTGCACCCTAGTTCTCTTGCAGCTTATAACTCTAACCCTTCCACTGATACAAAGAATCTGAGAATTTTTTTTAATATTTATTTTCCTCCTATGAGTGATAAAAAAACACTCTAAAGCCCAAGGCGTCTTTACTACTGAAAATGAGATGGAGCATTTAAAATAGATAGATAGCTGACAGAAAAGTATTTACAATGTCTGAAATAACTTTCCAGTGTTCTATGACATATCTAAAAGTTCAAACTGAAAATTCAAAATTTGCAACTGGGAGAAATGCTGAGTTGGAAAAGATATAGATCCTTTTTTTTTTTTCAATACAACTTGAAATGGTTTTAAAAATCAGGTGTTATTTAAATAGCTATTTAGCTGTTTTGTTTCTGCTCATGCACCTTTTCTTATAAAAAGGGACATAAGAGATAAGCCATTTTTGTAAAAGCCTTTGACAAATCCTTTTAAAGAAATGGATATGTTTTTGCTCTCCACCAAATTCCTTTTAAACATTTTGGCTAACTGTAACAAAGATTATTTATGTGTCGACCACAGTTTTAACTGAGAAAAATATGCTATGTCTCATACTCATACTGTTGGACCAGTAAGTTGAAAGTGGCTTGGTATCTCCTGAAAGGCTGAGATGCTGCTGTAGAAAAGAAGAAGGACTAGAAACAGTAACCTTCGTAGCCTGGTTAGTGTCACGGACTTCTCGGGCAGTTGGGAAACTGCAGAGCCCCCCGGAAGGGGTGGGTACAGACTGAACGTATTACTGCTGTAAAGAGAAAGCCATTTCTGCAAGAGGGACTGCAACTTTCTCGGTCTCGTTGAACAAACCTAATTTGTCAGCTCATTGACTAACGCACCGGGATCTGCTCCTGGAGGAGCCCGTTACCCTCCCAAAGGGGAGCAGGAAGGAGCTGTGTGAATTCAGCTTGCAAACCTCTGTTCTCTCAGTCTAACAAAAAGTAAACACTTGAGGTCTCCTAAAAAGGAGGCAAAAAGCTTGCTAGTTTGAAGGCATTAAATGTAAAACGCAGTTCAAGTTTTAATCAGGTTTTCTGAATTACAGAGTCCTTGTTCATTTTGCTGTTATTTTTGTTTGTCTTCGTATTCCGTGGTTCCTTAGATCAAAGGAGGGAAAAAGACAGTCCAGTGCCTTGGCTCACATGACAATAACCATTAATGTGGCAGGTTGTGTAAAAAGAATTTAAACAGCAAAGTCAGCAACTGTAGAAAATGTTATTTCACCCCAGCTGTAGAATTGGGCCTTAATTATGCCTTGTGGCAAACGGTCACAGGGGACGTCTAGTTGTCATCTTCAGGAGGTTAATGATTCCTGGAGTCTTTCTCATTGCGAGATACAGAGCAAGCACTTTAGGAGACTCACTAGCTAAATACTGTGTTACATAACTATGTTTATGAAGGTTACACATTTTGTATAGGTGTGTATAGTTCAGAGATTTGGGTTTCTTTTTTTAATTGGGTTCTTAGGTGAACTTAATTGACTCTGAAGTGAAGTTACTTTCTGAGAGATAATAGACCCCCTAACATATGCTGTTTATATTTGTTATATATAAGCAGCCATCATAATTTATTAAAACACTTCCAAAACTTCATATTTTATTGTAGAAAAGTATTCATCCAACTCTGTCCTGTGCAGGGTGCAAAAATGCAAACAGCTCAAATCACATATATGGGTCTTCCTACCTTCCAACTAAAAGAAAAGAATTCTTTCTGCAAGCCAAATAATACATTCTGAAAGTTAAAAAAAAAAACAAAACAAAAAAAAACCCCACTCCCTCTGGGATTATAGACCAAGTTTAGTGCAGTCATCAGAACTCCTGCCACAAACCAAATCTGTTTAAAATAAAAGGGAAGAAAGACATGTTCAGTTCTACTGCATGAGCAGTGATTTTTGAAGCGACTGAACACGGGTCTATTATAAAGACAGTGGTGCTGGCCACTGGAGCGAAAGAGTCAAAAAGGCATGCTTGTGTGGCAGTGGGATAATTGTCTCTTTCCTACAAAGTCAGACTTGCGATCCAAAATGTCAGAGAGGAATGTTGCATTTCTACTTAGGGGATATTCTTAATCCGTCAAGTCCATCTGGGTTAAATTTACTCCTCCACAGAACTAAAATACAGGGGCGGATGTGCAAAATACTGACACATTCACTTCAGTGGCTGAGGCATCATCTGCTTCTTACTCAGAACAGTGATTTGAGAAACAATTCATCTTTATACAGATATTGTACACAAACAGAACTATTAAAAAAACTGTGAAATTGCAAAGCCAAGTATTCCAATCTTAGAAGTTAGTGTCTTAATTTGTTTCACTTGTGCATTGTTTTTTATTTGATTAGACGAATCAGCTAAATTGATTGAAGCATGTTAGGTGCACTCCTGGAGCACATCTCCTAGTTCAGTTTTGTTAGTGCATGCACTTCAAGACTCCACTGTGTAAATCAAAGAACAGTAAGTGGGGACAATCGAGATTCCCCATCTAGAGATGATGGGAACTAAAACAGTAATGCAGATGCATCCATCGTTTCTCTGTCTGATATCTTCATGCCGTGCATGTAACCGAAAGAGCTCAGCTAATGAGCAGCTACTCAGTATCTTATTTTAACCTTCTGTTCCATGCATGGCCCAGACTCTGTTTATTGCCTACTGTTCAAAACCTGCTCTGACTCCAGAATTACTCATGTCCTCACCAGTTCTTCTCATGGTGCTCATCACCCCGGTATGCAGATACTCGGT
The DNA here is from genome assembly GCF_003343035.1 of Apteryx rowi. Lineage (NCBI taxonomy): Eukaryota > Metazoa > Chordata > Aves > Apterygiformes > Apterygidae > Apteryx > Apteryx rowi. The sequence goes on along the minus strand of NW_020447196.1, from coordinate 4,410,061 downwards.
AAACAGTGAGTTCACTTGCACATCATCTTCATGGTGTGGAAGTGGGCAACAGTTCCCCTTCTATGGGCAGTGTCAGACAGACTGGAGAAATTACTGGAAAAGCTATTGACTCATTTTGGATTACAAGCGTGAAATTCATCAGACTTTATTTTTTTTAAGAGCGTTTAATGCAACATGGTATTCTTGTTCAAAACCCGATGGCTTTGACCTCAATTATAGCTGTGAGCGCCCAACCTTTCTACTAACCAAGCTCCGGAGTCTCAAGCCAAGCACTGGTAAAATGAAGGAAAACAATTAATGACAGTATGCAAAAAAGTTGTCTTTTAAGCAACTTGCCTAGCATCCTGCTGGGAATCTGAGACTGGGGCAAGGATAGATGCAATTCCCAGTGACAACATTCAGGTGCCTTGACCATGTTTGCTTTTTGTAAAGTCTCCTATTTCTTTTCTTTCAGTTTTTGCAGCAGATAGAGTAGGAATTATAGGAGAAACAGATATCTTCACTGGTCTAGGAGGAACTTGGTTTGCCTTGGAGCTGCGGTCTTCTGGAAATGAGGTTGCCCTAGAACTAAATGAACTTGGGGCTTCCCATGTGGATGTGTGTCTTGTGGTGGGTCAGAAGCTGTGCTTGGAGTGATGGGAGCTTTTCCGCAGGGCCAGGCTAAAAGTGGTAGATGGTCATGTAACTAATGGGCTGGATCATAATGTGTCAGCACCAAGGGCCCAAACAAAGCTCGTACAGACAGCATAAATGGGCATTTCCTAACTCTGGAGTCTTTGATGATGTAACTGTAAAAATAGTGCTTTCAGTGTAGGGTGTTGTTTTCCCCCGCAATTGTTCAGGCTTTAAAAAAAAACAAACTAAGGGTAAAAAGCATTGTGCACCATAATATCAGTGGACATAACATTGTATAATGCAATATTTAATGGCAGGCTGTGAAGCCTCAGCTCTAATGTCTGTAGTATCTCCAGCAGATAACTGTGACAGTAGCAGCTGTCTTGCCCTCAGAAAGTCTGAACTGAGGCAGTACGTTAGACCTTTTTGTGAGTGAGTTTGAGATGTTTGTTGATAGTGTAAAGATTTGAAGAAACTCATGGAACTTGACAGGGAATCTGTGCATCGGTCCCAAATCCTGTCTCCTGTCTGCCTCTATTCTTTATCCTGGTCACGTAAGTTAGATGCAAGTGTCAATGGAACAGCTTTTTTAACTGGAAGAATCATTTGTTACAAGTTACACCTGGGAGACCAGTATCATTTGTTCTTTGTCATTAATATAAATCTATTTGAAGAAATGTGTTAAAAGAGCAGCAAGTCCTTTTCTGAAACCTCTAAGAGACAATTTGCTGAAGAAACACGATCTAGCTTTGAAGTTAGCCCTGCTTTGAGCTGCAGTTTGGACCAGATACTCTCCAGATGTTGTTTCTAACCTCAGTTACTCCGTGATTCTAAATATGTCCTGAAATGTGCAAATGAAAATATCAGTCATGTAAGAAGAAGATGCTGATGAAGGTCAATGACTGTGTTCTCAAGTCAAGCTCTAGGACAGGAGGTGATCTTTTGCAAGCCAATGGATAGTGATGTGCTCCAGTTTCCATGTATGAAATACATTCATACTTACTCAACCCGGGGTTTGAGTACTGCTCTGTTCTCATGTGGATGCTTTACTCTTAGTGATGCATTAGTCCAGTAGTGTTTGGAAAATTGCTGTAGAGTAGCTTCTTTTTTTCTTTAATACATGACTGAGTATTTATACTGTACCCAGGCTGCCAGAGGATTTCTGAAAGTTTTTGTTTAGATTGTTATGTTGAGCATTTAGACAAAGTTAGGAATAAGAGTTCTATAAATTTAAATCCTAGTTGATGAGGACAGTATATTGGTAACCTTGAAGTTTCTCAAATATATTTAAGCAGCTACTGTGTTGAGAAGAAATAAGAAGAATGTATGTTTAAGCTTTGCGGTTAAAACTATTTTGGATTAATGCACTAGATCATAAGCAGATGAAGTCTTTCAGATTAATGAGCTAAATCTTGGAGCAATTGTGTACTTTTCATTTTCATCCCTTTGCGTTGCACACTCTGCATCTTCGGACATTCCTCCCTGTGTCTTCTCCGTAGAGTAACAGAGAGTCACAGGAGAGGGGCAGGAAAGGAGCTTGTTGTGCATAACCTCCCTGGTACTACTGCAGAGCTTGTCTATGTTTAAAAAAAAAAAAAAAAAAAGCCCTCTTTTTTTCAATCTCTCTCTCTCTCTCTTTCATGGATCACTTTCTAAGTTATACATGTTAGCGGTTGGGGGAGAGGGAGGAAGAATTAAAACACCTCAGTCAGAAAGGTCTATTGTCCTAAATTCAGTTAAAAAAAAGACCTCTTTGTCTAGCAAACTATTCCCAAGAAACAGTTGAGTAAGGCCAGGTTGGCAACCATTCAATTCCCTATCTCTACATTTATATGATTTAAAAAGCTTGTATATCCAAAGTCCCTATTGAACTGAAATGCATTCAGACATTAGCTGGGCAGCTGGGAATATTTGCTGATTGATGTTTGTTTGTTTCAATAAAATGAGAAATACAGAATTGTTCCAAATATGCACAGAAGTTGTTGTTCACCAAGCCAGTTTATATGCAGTGTGAAAACTTTCCTCCTCGGGACACTGGCATTACCATAGGGCGTCCCTGTAGGATTTGTATCTCTGAATTTTTTCAAGTTGGAGCTCATGCTTAGGGGTATATGCATATTCCCCAGGTCCTGCATTTTAATATTCAAAAGAGTGAATACTGTGTTGCCTCTGGCTTTCAGACTTTGCTTTGTGATAAATACTTTTGAGGAATGTCTTGAAAAAAATCTCCATCCCAAGACCAACATCTCTGATAATGGCAGGCAGGTGGAGGTGCCTCCCCTCCTGGGTAGAAGGGCTGGAAGATTTATAACTTTCTGAGGACTCAAGCTTCATATAAAGACACAGGGTCTCTCAGTCTAGCTCTTAAGGCCTTTCTTTTGGGATCAGAGATCAGCTCTTGCAATTATTTATTTATTTATTTATTTATTATAATTTTATGTAATTTTATACCAGGACTGCCATGTAATCCTTGAGCAAAAAAGTATGGTCAAGTGACCATGAGAAAACCAACACAGCCAAAAATGTAAACCCTTGTGTTAAGAAAATAAAACATCTTTTTATTAATCATGTAAGTATGAATCAGCTCTGTGGTGTGGGGGACCCCGCTCTAGCCAGGGAGCTCACCAACTTGAGTCCTGCCTGTTGCAGTGGCAAATAGGTGCCTGAAGCTTTGCTCTGGGGTTAGCAGTAACCCTGTCTCGCTGCCATTTCTTTCTTGTGCTCGGTAGATTCAGGGCCAAGCTCTGCCACGTACAGCACGATGCAGAGAAATGCTGCCTGAACCCTTTGGAGGTTATGGTCCAATTCTGATGCCTTTCTGTTAAGACGGGGAAAGCTATGCCCACGTTTTGTGCCATTCTCCTGATTTCTTCAATTGCTGTTGAGCTGTGTTCAGCTAACATCAGCTGGTGCGTCTTCCTGGCCCACTCCGTCTTAGCTAGTTTTCCACGTTTGCATCCTGCCAAGGAGTGTCGTAAATTAGAAGGACAAATCAAAACAGTCTCTTTATTTTCCAGTGTTTTACCAGTGTTTATAGGGAGGACCGTGTTCCCCTGCTGTTGAAGGGCGTAAAGCTCCTGGAGGTAGATCTGCACCTCGGGGATTTTGAGAGTGAATGGTCTCTATTCTGTTCAACACAATGTAAAATTTGGATGGTGTGTATTCTTGAAAATATTTTGATGTCTAAATATTGAGGCATGGCTCTTTCAGTAGGATGCAGCTTCAGTGAACAAGTATCACTGTCATAAATAACCCAATTAATACAACAGAAAGTGCAATGAACTGAATTTAAAGTAGCAATATGATTCCCTGCTCTATATTTTAATAACATTTCTCTAAAAAAAGAGGAATGGAGAATTTAGCTTCGGTAGGATAGCACTAAGTTGGGGATTAGAATAATCCAAATAATTAAAGAACTATTTAATGGAACTAGTAGCTATGGTACTTGACATGGCAGATCATATTACTGGCAGCTGCTTCTGTTATTGAATTGAGCACAGTGGCGCTTAGGAACATATGCAAATTCAGAAATTGCAAACTCACAGATTACTTCTTCAAAACTTCTCTTTGACTATGACAATTTTATAACTTCTTAAGAGTTCAGGTTTATTTTTGTTTGCTACTATTTCAAATACTGCTTTAGAGTAATTGTCACTATTTTCAGCTAACATCAAAATTTATACACCTAGAGAAAGTAATTGTAGCTGTTCTGTTTTAGCGTTTATTATTGTTTATCCCTTCCAAGTTAAGTACAAGGTCCTCAATTACATGCACTGGGCATTTTTTGCATGTAAGTCAGTTTGTTTTCATGTAGTCCAGAGTTGTACTTAGTGTAATAGCATGTTGGCAAAATTGTCAGTTTTGCTATATAAAAGCAGTAGCTAATTATGATGAATTTTTAGAAAAAAAATTACTCTGTAAACTGGACCTTTTGACAGTAGCATAACAGGAAAGGGGGAGGGAGCGCAAGTCTGTTTTACAGTTTGTGTACTTCCAAAGTGTCCATTTGAATTATCCCTATTCAGATTTTCATATTTTAGGTAGAGCTACTGATCATTATTAATCTGCTATATTATCTGGCAAGACAATAATTCTTAGACATAAAACATTAATAACAGAAGTTGAAGATTTCATACCAATTTCCCTGAAGAACAAATGCTTTCAGGGCATGTTATAACTAGTACTTGATATTCACAAATCCTACTGAATGACACTGCAGTGCTTTTGTTTTAACCCTTGCAGTTAAAAATGTGTTATTGTGTTAAAGGCAAATTGGAAAGTAAATCTTGTCAATATATACTATAAATAGCTATTTGCAGCCTGCTGTCTATCCTCTCTGTTGAATGGGGTTTGCTGTATTTGTCTTGCAAGCATTAATGTTCAGAAATCAGTTTCCCCTTCAAAACCAGCTCTCTGCGAGGAACCCAAAAAAGGAAGCATAGCTTTCTGTGGCAACTTAATTCAGCTTTTGTCAGTATAAACTGTTAAAGCATCAGCCAGCACTTTAAATAAATAAATAAAGGCTGAGAGAGAAAAGGATGCACAGCTCATAATGCTGGCAAGGGACAAGGGACCGTCCTTGAGTCTCAGAAAACTTGCAAAATATTATTAAACAAAGACAGTGACATTGATCACTGGAGATCCCCCTGTCAGGCATGCAAGCTAACCTTGCCCAGCAGAGCAGTAACCTACAGCAGGAGGTGAAAGAAAAAGGCAATTCTTTCTGTCCAGTTGAGCAGATCCTCCAGTCCCTGAGTGCAAGCAGCAATCTGTTGAAATGCCGGATTTCAGACTGAGAGTCTCACTGCAAACCTTCTGGGAACTGTTCTTTTCTGTTTGTGACTAATCTGCAGGAGCTGACCCATGCATACAGTGACCACTGCAACATCAGTGAAACAAAAATAACACTGAGTTATTTCCAAATATATAAAAACCAGGCGCTTCAAAACAGTTGGGCTGTTCTGCCCTGAAGGCACTTTTGTGGAGCTCTCAGAGCAGCCTTTCTGATGGGACGCTCCCTGTGAGAGCTGCAGGGACACAGGGGCAAACCTGCAGCTTTTGAGCTAAATCCATGCATACATGTTTTTTTCCACAAAGATGCTACTTGTACAAAGCACATACATTTAGAAGTCCTTACAGAACCGGAGCCTAAATTGACGCAGCTTTAAGACTATTTAAGAAAAATCCTTTTGTCCATTGACTTTGGGCAGAATAACCTGTTTGCATCGTCTGCGCTAATTTTCTCTTGATTCAGTAGTCAGGAAATGTGCATGTTCCACATTACAATTTTAGTTGAAGTGCAAAGTTCATGAGTCCTTCGGTCTTGACACTGCATCAGCTGTAGCTGTCTGAGTGCAAACCTGCTAGACATAGATTATTCTGTTTGCCCTGAATCTTATCTAAACAGTCTTTTCTAAGCTTCAAAGATAAGTTTCCACACCATGATCATTCTTTCCAAGCACTTCCCCCCTTCTCCCAATCTTTTTTCTCCTCTTTTCAACATACACCTATTTGGAAGGATTATGAAGCAAAATTCATCAAATCTGCCAGTACTGCTCAATCAAAATGTTGCATCTTTCCAGGCATGGAAGAAAATCCCTCCTCTTCCTCCACATCTGTATCTATTCATATTGCAAGATTTCAGCATGGCTTACTATTATCTTAATTTTTCCCTCTGATGTTGATGATCATCATATGCAGGGTTTATAATGGGGAAGATGGGGTTTACCACTTAAAATTTCTGTAGCAGTGATGCAAACAAAATATCACAACGTAACCAAATAGCATGATGCTATTCAACCTCTTGAAGAAGAGGTGGGAGTTTTGGAGGCAGCAGTGGCCGTCTTTGTTTCTCTTCAGTGATTCCTGCTCCTGTCACCAAAGACGTCCTATGGGGAGGGCTGAGGTACATTTTTTGGGGAGTCCGCCCTGTTTTGGAGCTGCGGCACTGGGACTCGGTGTATGTCTGTAGCAGTCGTGCCCCAGTGCTTTGCTGAGGGCGGAAGCGGGGAGCTGCGTCTGTTCCTGGCCCCTGTTTTCACCACGTCTGGAGGGTGGAGGGCCACCCCGGCGCCAGGCGCGAGCACGGGGCAGAGGGTCAAGTAGAGCAAGTCCAGACGATTGCATGAGATGGCACAGAGCAGGCTGACGTCCAATAATCATGGATGTTGCCATCGGTACGGCATGCATCTGCAGCTGTGGTCCTGCAGCAAGTTCGTTATAGCCCCTGCCACCAGTTTAGGGTGGGAGAGTTAACAAGAGCTTCTCTTCATACTGCAGCCAAGCCACCAATACGAAACACCATTGGGTCGCTAAAAATAGGCATCCATCATATTGTTTAATTAATCCATCCAAAATAGGTATATCCATCTTGTGCTGATCTTGTGATTCCTATAGATAATTATCTACACAATATATAAAACTTAGGACAGGACCAACTTTCCCAAATGTTGTCAGTGTTTAAGTACAGAATTTTGGTTTCCTGCTGGTTGTTGGGTACCTTGATCTGTACCAGAGAGTAGTCTTACCTGGTGCCTTAAGAAACAAATCTGAAATGTTGAGTAACTGCTTCGTGTTTCATCCAGCATGCCAAAAGGAAAGCATGAAAATCAGAAATATGACAAATTCTTCTCTAGCTTCCAAGTCAAGAGGGAAGAAATAATCATTTTTATGACTTAAACAATGCTTTGGTTTGTTTTTAAACTGGGTTTGATTAGAATTTTTAAGGACCTATTGTTTTATGTCTGATACGGTTACTGTGTGTTGGCAGATTTTAATCTGTTCCAGTGGTTTGCTGGCTGGACAGGGATTGCATGTTATGTCTGCATTTTACTGGCACTGCCAGGGGACATCAGGCCTTTTGCCCTTGTCTGTGCACACTCAGAAATTAAATGTAACCTTAACCTTAGCACAACTTGGGGAGAAGTTACTACAACCTTGCCATAGCAATTTTTTTTAGTAAGGTTGTGACATCTGTGCTGGCAAAAAAACCCACCAAGCAACAACAAAAAAACCCTGCTAAATCATTTGTGGTTTAATCATTGTCACATTATAACCACAAAGTGCCCTAAGTAGCAGCCAAAAAAATCCTGTTAGGCCTTTTCAGATCACTCTCCGACCAAAGTGGCTAAATACCAAGCAGTAATTCTAAATTACTTTTGTATGCTGTTTCTACTTTATGTTCTAGAATAGTTTCTAATACAGCATCAGAAAATAATCACTTGAATGAAAAAACCACTGAGGTAACAGCAACTTAGGCACAACTATAATGTGATATTTTATAATAATTCTCCTTTTTAATTCTACTGTTTACACAGTTACAGCATGTTCCTTCACAGGTAGGGATTGCATTTAATTCTTCATTTCACTAGAAGCATTCCTTTCCTTTTTTCTGAAATGAAAATCTGCACTATCAATAGCGCGATCAAAGAGACAATGTCCTTGTATAATGTTCCTGAGTGTTTTAAGCATAGTGCGTTGTCTGAATTTTGGTGTTTTTTGGCAAATGGAAAATTAGAGAGGAAATATTTTCAAGGAAGTAAAACAATATCTTTTTTTTTTCCCTGTTTTGTCAGTCACAATAATATCTAAGAATATCAGGTAACACTGAGGTTGATGGAAAAAAATAAATAAAACTAGCCCTTGGGGTAGACTTTAATATTTTGCCATTTTTATACACAGTGTATCACACTTCTGCAAAGCTCTGCTATATTATTAGCATGGAAGCTATGTCTAAAAAATGACCAGCCACTATGGTTATATATTGTTTAATTAATCCATGGCCTGTCACATTCCATTTTCAGACATAGCCGCTGTCTGGTCCACGCTGTGTACTTGGCTTTATTCAAGGGATCTCAAATATTTCCATTGCACGTGTTGCTGTAAAAGGTGCTTTTACCCTGGCCTCTTGCCCGCGCACAGGCTGCACGGCGAGTACAGGCGCGGGGCTCAGCGAGCCTCAGGAGCGGGGCTTTCTGTGGAGCCAGGGGCTGCGCAGGACCGCGCTGCCTGGTATCTCCTGGGCAGAGAAGTCAGCATGGAGCAGACACACCATCAGCAGATTTTCCCTAGCGCAGGCTCATTTTGGTGCAAGCTTTCAAAGTCCAAGGACCTTCCAATCTAGCTTTCTAAACCTCATCTGTCAGTGGGGTATGACTGGTTTAGAAATTGGCTTAAAGATAGTAATGGAACTTACCTTTTTACACAAAAAGCCTGTCTGCAGCTATGATAAACTTCTCCAGAGCTTAAAAATAATAGTCCTGAATAATAGAACAATGTTTTAGCAGGTGATTGGTGATGGGAAGCTAGTTCAGATCGGTATTGCAGAACAGTCAGCGGTTGCAGTAACACACGCAACTAATGTCAGATCCACCTGTGTAGAAGTTTTACGGGTTGGTTTTTTTTAGTTGTGTTTTTAATTGTTTTGTCTCACTATAAAACTGATAATATGGTATTTGACTTCTGCTGTGTCAGCTTGCAGCAGGTGACAGAGCCGTCTCCCGGGCAGGGGCTAATCCAAGGAACTAAGTGCCTGAACATCAGGCAGCCTCCATGAATAAAGCCCCTTTGTAAAAGATGTTTTTCATTCATTTTTGGTTGGTTGGTTGTTTTTCTTCATGTCTGAAAATGTCTTTTTGGATGGGATGTTCCTTGGCTGTGTGCAGGAGGGCATCTTTATTATCATTTTCTGTGTTTTAACATGCTAAAATTATTCACACACATATTCACACAGACATATGAGCAGAATATAGATGTGTCTGTGCTTTAACACAGAGATCCTCACTTCAAGTCCTTCCAGCACATCCAGCTTGTGGAATCACATGTTGTATGAGAAGAGATTACCCAAAAGATTCTGTTCACAGCTTTCCTAGGAAAGCTGGCTGTGATATTTAATTTTTCCTCCCTTATGTGCTTCTCACAAGTACTGAGAGTTCAGTATGTCTGTATGAAAATCAGATTAGCAGAGTCAGAGGACTTTTGTACCCCAAGTAAACTCACTAGTTTACTTAAACTACAGTTAAGTGCAGATGTGCTAGCCAGCCCCTTAGATGGCTAGGTTTGTATAGGCCATTGTAATATAAGGATTCCAATTGCAAGATAACCTAATAAAATTTAGGTTTAAAATAAATTTGAAGAGTTACCTATCTGCTTATTGTATATTAAATGCATATAAATATGAATATATTTTTATATATAAACATGTACTGGAAGTTCTTTCTTGATTTAGGATGTTTACTTCCTTCAGTAGACTGTGTCCAGTACTTTTAAGTAATTGTCATATTACTGTAAAGTAGTTGTTTCTCTTAACAAAGTTAATGCTTTTGAGATTATAAGGGTATCAGGAAATGTTTGAAGAAAGCCTTGTATTTAGAGCTTCTTTCCTTGTCAAATTACTGTTTAAAAAATGGGAGGGAAAAATCTGTTTGCACTCTATAATCAAAGTTTATTCCTAGCATGGTGGGAATCAGTTCATATCAAGGAAGACAGGCATATTGCCATTTTTTTAATTGAAGAGCAGTAAGGTCATTCCACTTAGTTCACTATCTCTAGTCAGCTCAAAAAACCCTCATATTTTATCTTAGCACAATAATAATAGTCTATGTATGTATGTACGACTGTATTATACAATGCTTGTAGGTTAAAATTTCTGTATTCCAAATACAACATAGATTTAATCACATAGAGTAAAAATTCTCCAGATTACAGTATTTTGAAGTGATTTGGAAGAGGTTGTCTAATAGCGTAAAATACCACCATAGCGTAGTCATATTAGAATAAAACACAGAGCCAGACAATGGAAAAAAAATATATATAGTGTATCTAAGCATTTTCATTCTTTTTTTTTTTTTTAATTAAGACTCTATTTTAACACCTATTTACTTGCAAAATGAGATTTGTACTGTTTAACAGGGCACCTGCAGCAGTAATTTAATTTCCTGGTCCCCAGTGCTGTGCCCGGCCTGTTCACAGCAACTGCTGCTGCGCTTCTGCCGGCTGGGACAAACTGATGGCGCCGGTCGGGAGGGCCGTCGGGAGGGGTCCAGCGCCGGTCGGGAGGGCCGTCGGGAGGGGTCCGGCGCCGGTCGGGAGGGACATCGCGGAGGGGTCCCACAACTTTTGCGGGCTCTGCTCTGGGTGCTGCTGCCGGTCAGAGGGAGAGGCCAAAACTGCCCAATTTCCATCCAGCTGCAGGGATTTTTTTTCCAGTGGAGCTTTTTGTTGTCCTTGGTCTCTAATGAAGTAGCTGAGATGGATGCAAACCAAAGCAGATGGAGGATGCAGAGTGCTGTGGGCAGGAGGCAGCACGGGAAGTAGTCAGGTTGCTTCTCAGTGAGGGGGAAAAAAGAAAAGTAGCGGGCAGGGGAAGAAGGGGCTCTATTGGTTTTGCTCAGGAATCAGAGATGCTCAGGGTTTACAACCACACCAATTTTTAGTTAGAGCAGTAGTATCAGTGATTCACTTTATTCAAGTTTTGCAGAAAATTTGATGTATATTTTTGATGTTTTAATTTCTGATCAGTAAAGCTGTCTGTGATATTTAATTTTTCCTCCCTTACGCGCTTCTCACAAGTACTGAGAGTTCAGTGTGTCTGTATGAAAATCAGATTAGCAGAGTTAGAGGACTTTTGTACCCCAAGTAAACTTACTAGTTTACTTAAACTACAGTTAAGTGCAGATATGCTAGCCAGTCCCTTAGACAGCTAGGGTTGTACAGGCCATTGTATTATAATCTTTGTATCTCTTGTTGTAAAAATTTACATCGTTTTTAGCTTATCATAGTTACAGGCACCTTTATCAAACTAAGAATTTTTTTTGTATCTCTTGAAATGGAATCTGTAGGTTTGGATTAGGACAAATAATATCAGCACAGTTGCAGAGGGAAGCTTTATTGCAAACAGCAGACCCCTCATCTTCAGTTCTCCTTGCAGACACTTCTTTTTAAGTTCACGCAGAGCATCTGGGGCTCCAGGTGTGTTTTGTCTCCTAAAACCRGGGTTCTGACCTTGGTGCTTATATCAAAAGCGGATAAAGCTTCAGGTAGCTGAACACAGTCCATTATTATATATGGCTTTGCAGTCATGGAGATGAAAATAGAAGACTTACAGTAATATTTAGCTACGAAATCCTGGAAGAGATCTCAAAAGAACATCTCATTTCCCAAGAAAGAATAATAAAGACTTTTAGAGCAGTTTCAGTTGATTGCAAAGTGTAGAAGCTGAGCCGGGAGTTGCAGACAGAAATTCTCTATTCCTACAACTACAGAATAAACAGGAAAATTACCGTGATTCAGTAATACTTCCAGTTTGATATCAGTAGTATCAGTGCAATAGACTGTAATGAGTGGAATTTAGCAGGTAATAGATGGGAACCTATTGTGAAGTAGCCACAAAATAATTCCAGATGAATCTAGAGTAGTGAAAATTGCAATACAATCAATGCTCAAAAAAAAGTAATATTTAAGTTAATATTAAGAAAGACAACGAGGTGTGAGCTCTCCCTGCTCTGGGGAGAAGAGGAGGCTGCCCGTCACCAAACTGACCTGCTGAGCTGCTCCATGGGAGGTGTTAAGGGCGGCATCAGGGTGCACTTGTGTCTGCGTGGGCAGTGTGCAATATTTAACAACCACTTGTTCCTCACTCCGTTTCTGGCCTTTATATCAGGGCCATGTCACACGATGGGATTTTATTTAAGCACTCCCATAGGATTGTTGTATTTCAACCTTTGAAGCCTCAGTACTTTTAGCATAAAGTGCTAATGTAATTATGAAGTAACATTAATGTTCACAAGATGCTAAAGCTGTGTGTTTAACTGGAGTAAAACAAATAGAACTTGATGGAAGTTTGGCCTTAAAAATTGCTGGTTTTTTTCTTTAATTTAATCATGCCAAAACTGAACAAGGAAAATATTCTTTTACTGTACCTTAGCCCTAGTTGTCTTGACTGTGCAACCACTCTGTTGATGATGACTCAAAGCCATGGTGAACTAATTAAGACAGTACTGTGTTACTAACAAAAGGGCTGCTTTCTTCCTCCCTCCTCCCCCCAGCAGTTTGTCAAACAAAATTGTGTCCTATACCAAAGTAATAGAAATCTAATGTATCCTGGCACTCTGTCTCTAGTCAACCAACAGTATTTTGTAATGCTGTTTTAGTATGTGTATTAGAGGACTTGTGTTTTACATAGCCCATTGACACAAGGGAATCATTAATTTCTGGAGAGTGTCTTTGCCAGAAAGATGTGGGCTTTAAATCTTCTACATCCATAGAAAAGTCCTAGCCATCTCACATCTTCTAAATGGGTATAGTCACTATCAAAAATAATAGGTATAGCAACATCTTGTGCTCTGCATTTAAAATAACTGCATTTTACCAGTTGATATTCTTTTGGAAAACACACTGATACATCTGCATCTGCGCAGACATGTGCGGACTCAGAGTCTTAAACTTTTTTTGTTCAAATCCAGATTACAGGATGCTGTTGTTTCTCATTTGTAGCTTTCTGTGCTTTGCATGCACGTTAAGATAACTTGTCCTGTTGAAAGTATTTTTGTGCTAATGTAGTTGCTCTTTCCACCTTTGTTTATTATATAAATGAAGGACACGTGTTACATCTGCTTCTTGAAAGTTGTCTTTAAAAACTTTTAGCAATAGTTAACTCAGCTGCTTGTTTCTGCTCTCCAAGGGGTCGCCTGGCCTGATATGCACCGTCTGGCTGACAGAGTCCATCTGGAGGAGCTGACGAGAATTGGCATTCTGAAAGGCAATGTAGATGACATGGTGAAGGTTCATCTGGGGGCAATATTTATGCCACATGGACTTGGACACCTACTTGGAATTGACGTGCACGACGTTGGAGGCTACCCAGAGGTTAGTGTTAGTCCGTTCTGGCTTGCCTTGCAGATTAACCCCTCTGAAGTCACTCAGCATTGCTCTTAATTTCACGATTAGTCAGCCACCTCTTCCCTGAGGTGGAGCAGATGTGCACTGCAGTGCATTTCTTTTTCTGGATGTGGTATTTTATGCAGTTTACTTTAAGGGGATCTATTACTTCATTAAAACATAAATTGCTTTTGGGGAGAAGTCAACTGATGCCACCCTTCAGGCATTCTTCATCTGTTGAACATCTGTACCAATTACGGTCTTCCTCCCTGGCTCAGCAGGGCAGTGTGTATCGCGGGGGCGTCACTTGTGCCACGGCACAGAGATCAGTGCTCTGCCCGCAGCCCGGGCGGGCACACTCTCCAGCCCCCTTCCAGATGTGACACAGCTGGGGGAGCCCAGCGCTGCACCTGGGCTGGGAAACCCTGATGGTCGTGGTCCACAAACACACTGGCTCCTGTCCTGTCCAGATCATGCCATCCAAGCTTTGATCTCCACTGCCAGCGTGGGCACCGGTACAGATCTATTGTCCGGGAATACAAATAGAAAGGAAAAGGCCATTAGGTCTTCTTGTCTTTGCAAATGTGAAATCATAATTTCTTGTGTTCTGAGTTTCTATAGAAAGCACAGAATGATTATCTTTTTCCTTGAGCTAATATGATGGTTCATGAGTGTGGTCTGAAAGCAGAATGGGTATAATTCTGTACCCAATGGTAAGATGTTTGCAATGATACTAAAAAATCTCTAAGGGGAATCGAACTTAAGGTTTGAATAAAGAAAGAAAGTTTGCAGCAATTTCAGAAGGATTTTCTTTGTGTTGCATTTTGGTTTTTCGAGGCTGACAGTTTAAGGGTTTTCAATAATACAATATGAAAATGGATCTGTGTCCTTCTTTCTTTTCGTTATGTAAGATAGTTCTCTTATCTGAATAATAAAACAAGAGTTTGTTAGGTCTGGTTTGAGAGCACTTAAGAGCTTGTTTCTGTTGGATGGACAGGCTGCATAACAGCTAATGTTTCTAATTTGTCTTTCGCAGAGGAGAAAGAAGTAATATATGGTGTTTGAGGATACTTGTATTTTTAAACACTACAATATAATTATTGTTGACACACAATATCGTGATGACAGTATATTGGCTTTGGCTATTAAACTTACATGTAATGAAAATGAAACAAAAATCAAAAGCAACCCTGTGCTGGGTTTAAAACTTCCTCACTAGCTAGTAGAGAAAGGATGGTGGTTGTCTTCTCTCCTTCTCCCAAGGGAATTCTCTCTGCGTGCAAATACCAGCGTTCAGTAAAGCACAAGAGATGTGGTGCCTGGGAGAGCTCGTGGACTCCGAAATTCAGGAGCCCAGCATTGCGTGCCTTAGTGTAGATTGTTTTAGCTTATGCTTGTGAATAACCTTGCTGAATTTGGTGGAGTTTCTTTAACTTGAGCACATGTTCAAGCCTTGGTTGGGTGGAGAGTAAACTAAATTTTAGGAACAAGCAAGAAGAATTGTGGGCACGAAAAAGTACCATTTTGCTTTATGTCTTGACGCTGTATATTTTGAAAGTTAGAGCAAGCACCTTAATTACAGAGGAAATTCCAGGACTGATTTTTTGGGAGAACAAACATCAGGCCCTGTGCAACTTGCACGTGACAGCAGGTTTCTACAACATGACATGCGGGCTGCAGAATCCGGTTTTGAAACTGATTTTTAGTTACATATGACCAAATTTATAAATAATAATTACCCAGTGTACTATATAATTTAAGGGTCTTTTTTTTTGACAACAGACTGATCTGTCTGCTGTTTTGGACATGCAACCTGTAATAGATGAATCTAAGGCTCAGGGCTTGGATTCTCAAATGGGTTAGGTTCTCCACTTTGACGTTTAAGGTGTATAAAAATACTGGTGCTCTGTGCAGATACAGAACTTTATACTTGGAGATACTAAAATTATTTGTGGGTGTAGACATGCAACAGCATTCTTAAATTTGTGATACATTTGCCTGGCTAATTAGTTTCAAAATCTTGTCCTAAAGAGCAAATTCCCAGAGTATGGGGAAGGCTGTGCATGAACTCGCGAGCAGGGGGTTACAGACACCGCTGGCTGTGCGCGCGGGCAGGCGCGCGGCACCAGCAGCATCGGGAAGCGGCGAGCTGGGGTCGTGCCGCAGCGGCTGCGCAGCCCCGCGCTGGGCGCGGGTCCAGCTCTGCCGCGCTCATCCCTTCGTCCCCGTCCCGGCGCCTGTGCTGCCTGGGCGCTGGGGCACCCGGCGGCGCAAAACCCCATGGCAGAAGCCTGTTGGCGGACGAGCTTTATTAGGACGCCGCCACCGTCCTTGGCACGGTTTTGCCCCGGCAAATCTCAGTGTGGGCACTTCCCGCGTGAGCGTGGGCCCGGCCGCAGTACATGGGAGACGGCTCCTGGTCCACACTTCACTGCTTCCCAGAAAGGTGTATTTTGAAGATAGCCGGTAGACTCTGGCATGATTTTGGTGTGTTTTAAATGTTCACCAACTAGCAAGATTTTTACAAGGAATTTTATAAAGCTGTTTGTGTGTTTATTATGCAGCCCATGCCTCTAGTATCATGCTCTTTTTTTTCTGACTGGTTGAGAAGAGTTATTTGCTTTTGGCTGAGGGAATTTCTGGGAGTATTACAAAGGATTTTTTAAAAATAAAAACTTTCCAAGTGGATATTATTCCATTATTTTTCCTCAAGTGTAAACAGTTACATTTGGAATAATACAATAAGCTTTAATTTCTTAATTTTTATCCGTCACAAAGTTTCACATGTTCCAGAAAAACTATTTCCAGACATTGTTAGCTTAGATTAGTTATTCATTAGTAGCCAAAGGTTGTTTTATTTTTTTTCAAAATTGGCAATAATAAGTTTTCATCTTTTCCAGTAAGCAGCTTTCACATGCAGCGTTGAACAAGCACTTTCTTCCTCTTTGACAAACACTGTAAAACGTTTGCACGTTTTCTGTAAAGGGTGCTCTTGGATATTAAAAAATACAACATTTCCTTTCCTTTATTGCCATAATAAAGGATAATCAGTTTTAGCCAACAGTAAATGTGGCCTCGCGACTACTTTAGGACAAGATTTTTAAAAGAACATAGCCTCCAATATTTCTCTTTTAAGCACCTAAGTAAACGTCCTGATTTTCAGAAGTACTCGGCAGTCAAGAGCTCCTTTGAGAATCTGGTCTCCTGTAGGGTACCATGTTATTCCTAGTGGGAAGCTGAGTGTTGAACACTTCTTTGAAAATCTGGCTGCTTCTTTTAAGGGTCTAACTAAAACTTGAGCAGTTCTGAAAATCTGGCCCCAGTGGTACTAATCACTTCAGCAAATCTGGCCCTGAGTCAGAAAGAGCTAGCTTCAAAGGGTGAAAACTCCACTGGGTTTAGCTTCAGCTGTAAAATTTAATCATGGAGATAGTTTTCCCACACTCTTTCATTTGTTTCTGGGTAAATTCAATATGGGATATAAATGAGGATTTGTGCCTGTTTCAATTGAGAAAGTGTGGTAGGTGATCCCAAATTTTCAGACCCCGAGGTAGACGGGGCTGAAGTTTTCATTTAAATCTAGGTTCCGTGTCTCTAGATGCTCGAGTTGATTCAATTTCATGTTATATTAATTGACTATAAGGCTCTGAAGAATGCTAAGTACATTTTATGACTTTCTATAATAATAAGCCAGTTAGGTTAATAACCACTGTCATTTAACATCTTGTGAATTAAGAGTTCCATTTTGTTTTGTTTTCAAAAATTTTAAGATTTACCTTAGTTTATGGTTTTAATTCATTTCTCTGGTCTCATGAAAAGCTGATCCTTTCATTGCTATTCACCATCAGCAAATGAAGGTTTGAGGCTTGTTTTGATCCTGGAGTTATCCATGTCCTTCCATTACTGTGCATGCTTGGGGAACATCTTCACCGTTCAAAGAGGTGCACAAGCACTGCCTGGCTCTAGCAGAAAGCTTTCTCCCAGGTCCCACTGACTCTCTGGGGATTTAGGTCACTAAAGCTGCTTGAGAATGCAGGAATAATCTTGTTCCCTTTCTTGTTCTGGCAAAAATCATCTTCCTTATGTATCCTGCTTTAAGCAGATTTCTTCCTTTTTGTGTGTGTGTGGCTAGCATTGCAAATGATGCATTAATGTTTTTTCCTTTAAGAAGCAGAGGATGAGGTGAATTTATTAAGGAGCCTAAAGCTTTTACATAGAGCCCAAGTGATGCAAATTGCTTCACTTGGTTATAACCTTGCAAAGCCAGAGCCTTGCTGTGGCTTCGTGTACCCAGGACCTGCAGACATGAAACAGCCAGTATGACAGGCACTTAGATGAGCACAGAGTAAAAGGGCCTTTCACCAGCTTTAGGTTTAGAGTTTTTTCTTGTAATCGGTTGTACACCTGGAGAAAAGATGAGGAGAAGCCTGCTGCTTTGAGGAGAAGCCCCTCGAATTCACTCTTTTTGATTAGGTTCCTTTATGACAGAGTCACGACATGGTTATGTGGGCCACTGAGCGAGCGCAGTGCAAGCATGAAAAAATTTGTAAAGACTTTCAACTCTACAGGGACTTCCATATAGAATAGTGCTGAAATCCATAATGCTCATTGCTGATCTGTTGGATCCAACCACCAACTAGGAGAATTTCCTGCAGCATAAGATTTCTTTCCGTGGGATTTTTTTGCACCTTCCAGTGTTAGGTTAGTAGATCTTCTTATCCCTGCTGCAGCATCTTGCATGTGTGCAGAATTGTGCTCAGTTCCCAGCAGCTTTTCCTATAAGGATCGACGCTTGAGTTTGGGTATTTATAAAAACTGGGGAGGTTAGGGGAGCCGAAGAGGAGGGAAGGCTCAGGCGTGGTTTCAGTGCAATGCCGTGGCACAGAGCACGCCCTGTCTTACCCGAGGATTTCCCTCCTTCTCGGAGAAGGACAGTGGTGTGCTCATGGGTTTTCTGTTGCTTGGTTTGGGTTTCGTTTGTTTTGGTTAAATTTTTTGAAGGAGATACTTTTTGTTTGTTTGTTTTACTAATTGGCCTTTGTTTTAAAAGACTTTGTGTACTAAGAGAGTTTTGATCAGAACATTTATTGTCCAAATTTTTCTGAAATTTTAGCAGAGAGTTAACACAGCACGTGTATTTCTGAACAATTCACTGTAGGTGCAATAGGAGAGAAAAACCAAGACAGGACAACCCTGATGTGAACTATATGTAAAAGTAAGGTATAAAAAGTATCACAGTATACTTTAGGTTTTTTGCTATGCAATTTTCTTTAATATTAGTAACAGAAGAGCCACAAAAGAAAAAACCCTTTCATTTGAGACTATTGCCTATGTATGCTTTCTGGGTGTCGCAAGAAACCTTGCCCATTAGATTTTAAAACAGTACTTGCAATTGGTCTCACTTTAAAACAGTGCTGCTGGTAGCTTTTGCAATTCTTTATCTCAATTCCTTATGAATTCTCTATCTAAATATTCTCCTGGATTTCCACATTTATGTTGTAGTTCCTAGCTCTGTGATTTTTCCTGTTTGCTACCTCCCTGTTATTCTCATGCTTAGGTTTCATGAAAAAAAGAAAAATTATAATCTGTATTTTGTATTATTTTCATTCTGATAGCAGTGGAGCCTGGTGACACCCAAGATGTAGAAGTGACAGGTGAAGTTATGCTCAGAACGGTGCTGTAGCGACGGGCTGAAGTTCAGCTCGCTCTGAGGCAGAGCAGGCTGTGCTACCTGGAGTAAATGGCAGGCGATTCTTCCTCATCCTCCGYAGTAAAAGGGAAGTTACTGTGCAGCCTAAACCTGATACCACAGTTATTATCTGGGAAAGGAATAAAAACATTTACAATAAAAATAGCCAATTAAATACCATGTGCCTTCCATTCCCCCAGTATTAACTTTGAGCTGCGTCCCCCAAGCTCCGGCTAGTAATTAGAGTCTCGTGCCAATGTGGAAGCACTGCCTTGCAAAAACCACAAGCGGTACGCGATGCTCGAGGCGCGTTCGGGGTAACCTGCCGCCGAGTTCAGCGGCTCGGCTGACTGCAGCTCCTCCAGGTGACTGCCGGCAGCTCGGGCTGCTGGGAAAAGCAGGACAGACTGAACAAACTGATCTTCATTAGCAGCACTCAGCTAGAGAAACAAGGGCTTAGAGGGAAGGGGCCAGGAGACAAGTTGAGTGGAATTCAAGGCTTTTATTTTATTAGCTGCATAGGGCTCCGTTCTTTCTACAATAAATGAGCTAATTAGAAGTTGGGTATACACAGTGGGAGAAGAGGGAAGAACGAAAGAAATGAGATTTTATTTTAGTATTGATTTTCATATTACCTAAATATAATGTTAGTATTCTAATTTAAATGCTTGATTTGAAATTAACTTGGTAAAAGAGTTAGGACTGCGCTGTGTTGGATGTGGTCTAGATGGGACAGTCTGTTCCTCTGGCTCAAAAGAGATCTGTGATGAGTTAGGTGGAAAAAGTACCAGAGAGTAGTTTGTGTTGCTGTGTGGGTCTTTGGCCCAGTATATAGAGTTACGGATCGCTTCAGTGCTTTGGCCTGCGCAAACCTGCACGTGACACACGCTGGGCGCTGCAGCCCCGGTTTTGGGAGGGGAGGCGTCGCGGCACCTCTGCGCTTGCCCATACCCATCCCATGTAACGGCCACCGGCGCCGGAGCGAGCCCACCACGGCTCGCCTGTCCTCGTCTAGGGACAGGCTGAGGATCGGGCTCACCCGGTCGCAGTAATCCTTCCTCCCACTGAGCTAGTCTGGGGATATTGCAGCTTCTCATTTTCTATAGACACTTTACTGGGGAAGAGGCACGCTTGTATACTTCCTAATTCCCTACTTATTCCAAAAATAGATCTGTATTTTATATTACTGCCCACTTAACTTAATTTGAACTTTTATTTTGCTTACGTAGTAATGAAATCAGTTTACATAATAATTCTCTTGTTCCCTTGACAGCCCTTATTGCCTAGACATGCTGTTTTTTGTTACCTTACATGAACCATTAATTGGAGTCTGATGTTCTTGGCAGCAGTACAGTCACAAATGACAGTGTCGTACATCTGTGCTTCCTGCGCGAGCGGCTTGACTTCAACATGTGAGCAGAACCTCCAAATCAAATTGGTCTTAGAAAACCCTTTTGGATATAGGTTATTGCTGCAATATACAGGAAAATAAACAGCTCTTTGAAAAGTAATTTTCCCAAAATATCACTGGGAGTCTCTTTTTAGATGCCCAGGTGATAATTCTTTCTAGATTATTCTCTACACTTTTCTGAGGCAAAATACCAGTTTATGCTTCGCAGCTGTATGCCACTGAGTGCAAGAGGGTCCTGATCCGTGGCCAGGCCTCCAGGATATAACAATTATAGCAACAAGATATCCACACGACTGCTGCTCCAGTGTGCAAATTTTTACTCTTCATTTCATCTAACTACAAAACAATGTGACAGTTATTGCTGGAGTCAAGGCATTAGTTGTTTAGCTGCAAAATATAGGGAAGTCACCTCCTTACAAAGTAGAAAACGTGTCTGTAGCAGGAGGTTCTTACAGAGAGCTGCCAGTGCTGGTTTTGCCCACCAGGATTTGCTCTCAGCAGAGTTTGGCATTACATGAAGCACCAGTGTCCTTATTTCAGACCTGTCACCTTCTATGTGTACATGTGTGTGTGTGGGGGGGGTGTCAGTGATTTAAAAAAACCACCTCTTTTGTCCTAGTTTTTGTAAACAACCTAAGTCGACTGACAGCTGAGGAGAAGTGTTGGCTGCCCCACCTGATGGACACGGTAGCCACGGGGATGAGCGCAGGTGCCTCAGAAGTCGGCGCTCCCATGGGATGCTGGAGCCGTGCTTTCATGTACATTTTAAGCCAGCAGTTTTGTCCAAGGAGAAGTTGTGTCATCTCCCCAGCTTGGTGGCCCTCTCCCTTCCCCACACTGCTCTTGCTTTGAGCAGCATGAGTTTTCCTACGGCCTCGCGGTGAGACGGGCTGGACTTGTTCTCTGCTGCAATGTACATGCAGACGCATACACGAGATAGCCAGAAATTCAGTCTGCCATCTCCCGTCGCACACCTCTTGTAGTCAGCACCTTGCTAGCCCCCGTTAAAGGGAGTGGAGTCCCCTCAAGCTCACCAGCTGGCATCCCACTTCGAAACGCGGAGCAGTGTTACCTTTTTTCTAAAGACTCTTTTATGCAAGAAATGCAGCCACTACCATTTCCATAGGAACTTCAGTGTCCCCAAAGTCCAAAAGTCTGGAGGTGAAGCCAAGAGCTGACACAGCCTAGAGCTGAGTCAGGACTGGGGCAATGTCAGAAATGCTTTGTTTCTAAATTGCTTCTAGAGCAGTTAAAATAGTAGTTTTTGGGGAGCCAGAATATTTGGGTGCCTCAGGGACCCTGCCCTTCATCATTGACTGCAGAGGAAGACCACACTTGTGAAAGAGGTTTCCAAATGTGACTCCCCTGGTTTTGCCCATTGCTGGCAAACATGCTATTAGCATCTTGGACGAAGCACTGAAAGCAGAATCAGACCATGAGCAGCCCAGGCAAAACGTCTACGTGTTACTTTAATGGCTGTACATAGATATATGAAGTGGGCATCAAGGCTTGATCATCACACCTGGTGTTAAACCTCATTTGTTTTAAGCACAAGCAAAAAATGCACATTTGGTGCCAGCGCTGCCTTCAGAGGATGTTTGCTGTTGTTTGCCTCACTGTGCATTAGTCTTTCTAGCATCTGTCTTGGATTGACTGCCTAAGAAAGGGAGTTTACAAATAGAATTGAAGAGAAGTATACTTAAAAGCCAAATATGGGTTATTTGTTGTAAAGCAGCCGATAGATACTTGGCAACACACCAAAAGGTCCAGACACTAATCTAATTGTTTACAGCTCATGGAGAGATTAATCCACAAGATTGGATGCCCTCATTTCCTTTACGCATTACAATGAATGTGGAAGATGCCAAACCCCATGGGGCAGCAGCAAAAAGAAAAATTGCTCCATTTCAGTGCAGTTATTGTTTCAAGTGTAGAAATATATTGATTCCCTTTCATTTTTGATAAGAATATAAATGCAAAGTGCCTTGGTTAATATCAGAGCATTCTTGTTTCCTAACTTCAGTAAGACAAAATTGTGCTCTCCAATTTTAGTATAGTATAAAGAATAATCTCAAAATCCTGTGCAAAAACTCAGATCAAACATGTGAATAAAATGTATCAAATATACAATGCAAACTGTCAGACTACAGTTGGTAAATCCCACTGGCCTGGTTTGCAAGGGCACCAAGAGCTGCAAACGCATCTCTGCAAAGTGGGCCCACCTACGGGTGGATGTCTGAGCCGGTTAGCTCCAAAAATCTTGGCTGCTGTAGGATATTGTGCACTGGAACAGAATAAGCTCTCTGAAGGGGAAAAAAAGAAGCCAGGATACCTGGGGTGACCAGTGAGAACAAAGCAAACGCTGTGGAGCAGCTATTGCAAGCAGCGTTTCTGTGAAATAGGCTTTCTCCAAACTGCAAGTGGAGCTCGAGAGCAAATAGTGCTATTGGCTTATACACATTTTGAAGGGGGGATGATGCGGTAAGAATTAAAACACGGCTGATCCGCAGGGTCGTCACCCGCTGCCACCCCGCACACTGGTATGGATGAGAGGAGGGAGGGAGGGAGGGAAGGAGGGAGCCTCCACACCGGGACGGCAATGGGCAACACGCTTCATCCTGGAGAAAGGGAGCATTTCTTCCCACTGGTACCAGTCACGGTGCTAGGGCTTCTGAAAGGAGTCCCCCTCCTATGGGCAAGGAAAATTACCATGACTTTGGCCATAAGAGCTACCTGGAGACCAGTGTTTTCGGTAAATGAAGTCTTGATCTTGCAAACCTGCTGGCCTTTAACTCACTGGCTGCAGCAAAAGTGTTTTCATGCATGAAGTGAAGGGTGTCTACATGCTTGCAGGCTGGCAGGCCTGTGGTCTGTTTACTGGTCATCATATTTTGTTGATGAAATTATGCTACAGTTGCAAAGGATTTCTAAAAGCTAATGGGATTGAGATATATTTATTCAGATGTTGCAATACCTGGCACATTTGGGGGGAAGAAAATTAATATCCTGAACTAGTCTTTGCAAGGTTTCTAATTCCTTGACTAAGCATGTCCTCATATATCATTTTACTTTACCAGCTTTTGGGAAGGAGAATGTTTTGCTAGTTGGGACTTGTTTTGACTTAGTTTTTAATAATATCAGTCAGCACCACGTTGCCTGAAAGTCTGAATCTGACAAAAGTTTAGTTTTAAATGGGCTGCTTTTATGAGGTCATGTGTAGACTCATTGCTCCTGAATCAAGATCATAAATGTGTGATTTTAATAACATGCAGTGAGAATAAACATTTGCATATCCATGGAGAAAGTGTGCTCCACTGCATAGTTCAGCTATTTCAGTCATGATGCAGAGGGTGCATTTCAAGACTTGCAGGTCCCTTAAAATATTATACTAGGAACTTTGGAGGGGAGGCTACAGAAAAAAATAATGTACATTTTTGTTTTTTTCCCTAAAGAAATACTTCTTACATGGTAAAGAGTGACAGTACCAAGTATCTCTAAAGCCAGAATTTCTGCCGTGCAAAAACAGTTTGGCGGTTGAGTTTAAAGCCAGTAATCACTGTATATGAAAGCTAAATGAGCATGATGAGACAGAGATAACTGTACAGCACAATTCCAGTTAGGTTTCGTATCTTGGGCATCTTGTGGAGCAATCAGTGTAGGAGGGTTGTGATGGAGGGTCAGCCACGGGTTGAGTTCCTGCAGTCAGAACAGATGTTTCTCTCGCAGGGAGTCGAGCGCATCGACCTGCCAGGGCTCAGGAGCCTGCGAACAGCCCGGACGCTGGAGGCGGGCATGGTACTCACCATCGAACCGGGCATCTACTTCATCGACCACCTCTTGGACCAGGCCCTCCACGAGCCCACGCAGTCTTGTTTCATCAACAACGACGTCCTGCAACGCTTCAGAGGATTTGGCGGGGTGAGTAACTCTTGACCGGGTAGTTTTCTGAAACGGCTTTTCTGCTTGTTTGTCCTTACTGCATACTTGAGAGGAAATCTTTCAAAAGTTGTGTCACGCATAAGGCTGTTCCTGAAACAGCACTTTGGGCCATTTCACCCTGCAGACAAAATGGGGCGTTTTGTTGTTTTAAATGCAGTTTTAAACCTGACTTACCTAATTAACAAAAGATACATATTTTTCCATTGATTGAAATACCTTCTGCCAACACCCTACCGTTACGTGCCAGGTAGATGTTTTGTCTTTGTGCAAAACGTGTTATGAAACTGGAGCCTGAGATTCATATTCCAGAGGTAGCTTCCTTGCAGCAGCAAGTCAGGCAGGTGCTCCTGCCTAGGTCAGAAGAAGAGCCTTGTGCTGTTTAAGTCACCGTGGCATTAGAGAAAAGCAGGAACAGTTGTTCAGAGTGGCACGACACCTGTGAGTGTAAAGTCTTCCCTGTTTTGCAAAGGCATGGCCAGGGGTCCTCGTGAGCCCTCCGCTCCAGGTGGCACGCTGCAGGGCTTATGCAGCCGCGTGCACGTGGAGAGGTCGGCCAGCTCGGGAGAGAAGGGCAATCTGAATGGCCTCTTCTGCTTGGACAGCTGCCATGTCCGGGAAGAAGCCCCGTCCCTCCGCGTTCTCCAGAGCACACTTCCCCTTCAAAGCCACCACCCGAGCCGAGTGCTTGGAAGCCTGGTAGCTTCCAGCGGGTTTTGGTTTTCGTAGCACCGGCATCCGGAGGGTGCCCCATGGATCTCCGAGCTCCCAGATTCGCACACCAGGGGGATAACGCAGGCAACTGGGATACCCTATCCTTCATCCAGCTTCTGTGCTCAGGCCCAACACGGCGAGCAATTACTGGCAACGGTGGTGATTTTCTGGTATGAAAAGTCACTCATTAGGAATTGTCTGCTGCTGCCATCGACTAATTTATTGCTGTAGACCAGCCGTGAGAGGGAAATTACTGTAGCACTCTTGGTCTGAGTGCCGTTGAGCCCCAAAAGACGCGTTGTGCAAGCCATCACCAGCCATGCGAGTCAGCCAGGCTCCTGCACAGCCGCCCAATCCAGCCTGTGCAATCTTATCGAGAGACCTGGGACTTTACCCTCTGCGGTGTTTAATTCACTACTGAGGCTTGGGCCGTTATCTGTCCCTGTGCTGTTTCTTTATCAAGGCTTCCAGCCAGCCAGCTGCGATACGGATGAACAGTGGGCAGTTAACTCTGCGTTTGCTAGCTCTGAGCCTGTTATGTATATGGCATCACACGCTGAGACATATTTTAAAGGAACACTGTAAATGCACTTGTGTAGCTTAACGCCACTTGAAAAGAGGTTTAACTGTTTACACTTATCTTGCAAGCCGTCCGTGGGAGTTATTCGGTAGTTAGACTGATTCCTGGTGAGCTTTCACGGGAATTCCTCATGGCCTGGAAGTGCCCAGGGAAGCCCACCGGTTTTCCATGCGGTGCCACCAACACCCCCGCCAGCTCTGCCGGCTGGAGGCAGGCGTGTGGCTCGCCCAGGGGCTCCGCGTTGGGAACGAGCTGCTGGATCGGGCGCTTTTGTGCCAGAGGTTTCCTACAAAGTCTAACTTTCCCCTGTTTTTTGCTTAGCTTCCTGTAAGGATGACTTGTAAGCAGAGCTAGCCAACAAACTTTGCTGAAAGGGGGAGCTGCCCAAAAAGGATTGAGCAAAAACCTGAATCTCTGATCCCCCTGTGAACAATACATTTTCCTTAAAAGAAAAATAATAATATGTGCACACTCTGAGCCAGATGTTGTCACTTGATTTTGTCCCAGAAAAGACTTGAAACAAAGTTTGAAACTGAAGTACATCTGAATTCTACAAAAAAAGCTGAATTACAGTGCAATCAAAATAAATTTGACCATCTTTACAGTTCTAACTTGATCCTGCATAAGTAGAAGATGTAATTTGTACTGTTTAGAGTGCTTAGTTATCTGCATTCTGGTTCATTTTAATTTATCTAGAATTAATGAATATTTCTTTCAAATATACATGAGAAAACTTCCTCTATATGATTAAAAAAGATCTTAGCCCAGTGTTTCTACTGTCAAATATTGACAGTACAAGTGTTAGTATTGGTATCAGTTCTAGCTGAAGAGCTCACTAATTTCATGTCCAATCTTGCTTCATAAGATTTAAGTTTAAAAGAAAAATCCATTCTAAAAATGGAAATAAATAGTCCATTTCCCTCTGCAGAGCTCAGCACTGATTAAAGTGCTCTTAATTTGGTTTAGTTTAATTCACTTCAAAAATGAATTTAGATTAACCAAGGTAACACCACTGTAGTTCTGAGTAAGACTGTCCACACAGGGAAGCTGTGGATTTTAATGAGTTCACCTGGAATTCATGTCTTTTGTAGGTTTAGGTTAATTTTTCTCACTGCGACAAGTCTCTACATTAAGAACAGAAGTGTTTGTGCCAAAAAAAAAAAAGACTGTAGCCATGTGTTGTAATTTATGCTGCTCAGTATTAGCCATAAAGAGACGGTGAAAGCTGCAAGGGAAAGAAGAATGAGCGAAAACGTGAGGTTTCCTTCACCGCTTCTTGCTTGCTGGCGCCGTTCTCCGGTGCGAGATCGGGTGCCCCAGCACGGTTTGTGCACGTGTTCAAGACCGGCATCGAGGCAGCTCTGCGTTTCTGCCTACATGCAACACAAACACCAGGCTTTGCAGCTGAAACTAGGGCTCAGAGACCTGATAATTTGGCTCGTTATCAAACACGGTGAAATATGGGGCCCCCGGTGCGAGGCAAGCGGTCAGGCTGTGCGGTTCGGCATGTGGCCGAAACCCATACGGTTGAGAGTGCCGTTCCCTGGCCCTTTGCTAGCCTCCTGTGCCGATTTGGGGAAGTCGCTCACATGTACTTCAGCTCTTGGTCTGTAAAACTAAAACCCAGTTCACTGAGGGCATGAACCGTGTGGGGTGAGGGCTGTCTGTGGGCTGGTGGGGCGCCAAATCCACCACATCACCGCTCGGCCGGGCAGTGCAAGCGCCCTGGTAATGCCTTAGCAGCGATGTGCAAGGAGAGGTGTGTGTACAGCTGTATGTGCGGCTCCGGAAAAGCATCCAATCCCCAGGGAAGAGGAAATACCAGCTCCCAGTGCTGCCCTTTAGGGGCTCCATTCTTCAGAAGCCGATTGCTGATTCATGCAGCTCATAGGATGTTTTCTCACAGACTCAGTAAAACCATTCAATCTTTTTGTGGGCTAAAATACTCAGTCTCTGTTTAGGCTTTATTTTGCCCCAGGATTTGTAGAACTGGTGCTAGAATTAACATGCGAAAACTCTATGTGACTTAGAGAAAATGCAACTAAATTTTAAATATATTACCTTATTTTATTTGCAGATTTTTCTCATTTAAAAGTTAAATAGCTTCACAAAACCCAGGACCTTGAAGACATGATAATATTATCATACAATTTTTCAAAACAATAGGACTTTCCTTATTCAGGAACAAAGGTTAAACCAAATAAAAAGCAGAAAATATTTCCCCTTTTGCATCTCTGAAAGGATATTTCATTGCTTCTACCTTTGGCTCACAGAGCCACGCAGTTGTCTTTGTCCTTATTTTCATTTTGCATTAGGTTGAGCTCCATTTCTAGGTTTTGTGGTGAATGTGTGTTGTGGAATGAAATAGTTTACTAGGCAATAAACATAATAATGCTCATTTGCTTTTTAACATTTCATTTTATGCAGCAGTAATAATGCTACTCAAAGCATATTTTGGAAAAGTTTTTACAGAAAAGCAGTTGTCATAATGAAATATATAGCTTGCTTTAAAGTTGTTGCAAGAGGAGTGATAGTTGTAGGCAACCCCAAAACAGCTACTCCTTTAACCCTTTTCTCTTAAGTTGTCTAATTAATATAATTAGGTTAAACTAAGAGCAGTTGTTTCCAGCCTGTATTTAGCTTGTAGTTTATTGCTGCTTTCTGAGCTTTGATGAAGGGATTGTGTGCCTCAAGCTTCTTTTTCCAGTCATATCAGTTGATCTAATGAAATACATGGCCTCACCCTACAAATCTGGATTCTCTTTTGTAAATGTTTATACGTAGACCTTTAAAATAAAGTGTGCCTGACGTGAGGACTTCCTGCTGAATGAGAAAAGGGAAGACTGGCAGGATGGGATAAGAGAGTCCAGTGTAGCACAGAGGCTGTTAGCCTCTACACAAAACATCTCGATGTTACCGTTCCGTGTGACACAGGAACAGGCAAGTGTCAGCTGGTTCCCCAGTCCTGCAAAGTCCTTGAAGCAGACAGAAGCGCGTTAATTTATTTAGTATGATGGCATGGTGGACCACATCCTGACATCATTCTCCAGGCAGGTCTCCTGCTTTCCACAGCCATGCTCAAACAAACGATCAGTAGATTAAAATAAGGAGACCTGTCTCCACCAGTGGTCTTTTTTAATCACATCTGGGATCTGTCATAGTGCTAATCTGGACTGCTTGATTGGCCAACACTGTTTCTTGATTCTCAAAAGCCTTTTGTATATATCATCATCCGAAAGAAATGAATGAGTGCTACAAGCCCTTCTCTGGGAAGATAACACAAGAGCCCTGGGGAGCGTGACTGTATTAGTAAGTCAGGACAAAGTGCGAGGCTGTATATATAGCTGACAAGAGCCTTGGTATTTAACTCCTATGTTGTCCTGGGCTGTGCCCGCACGGCTCTGCTTTGGGACAGAGTTGGGTCCACTGAGTCAAGCCATGTGACGGGCGGCTGTTGGTGTTAGGCCGTTGTGCAATCAGATCTATCCAAATAGATCATGCCATTGCCCTTGATAAGAAACAGGCATCTTAGGGACAGCGCTGACATTCCTGGCCACTTTGCTGTTGCAGGAGCGCTTCTGAAAAATGCCATTTTGTGCAGAAAAAGCAAAGCCTTCCCGAGGGTGTTTGCAGAGAGCCCCTGAAAGGCGCTCGTGCAGCCGGAGGCCTCGCATCTCCGTTTGCTGTTGCTTTAAGCTGTGCCGGATTCCAGCCCCCTTTGTGGAGCCTTGAAATGAGCAGTGCCGAACAAAGAGCCTGAAAACAGGGACAGCTCTGAGAGCCAGTTTCATAACAACTGTCCCCACTGGGAACGGCAGTCCCGCGTCAGTGAGCCTTGCCAGTCAGATCCAGCATCTTTTGTCCATTTGGACAGCAGACAAGATCAAATGCCGGGCTCTCCTGTGGGGAAGGTTTTGCAGGTCCTCTGAAGAGTCTTCTTGTTGGTGGTCAGTTTGAGCTTGGTGTGAAGCCTAGAGGGCATGCATAAAAAGGGCAAATGCAAAATTTTCCCCTTCCCTTGAAAACCTGTATTCCTTTGCACTCATGTTGCTGTTAAGCAGAGGGAGCATATGCACTGGAAGTGGCGAGTCTTTCTTCACATTTCAGCTTAGGTTCCTACAGGCAGAAGCATGGTCTGATTCTGGAGAAAGCTGTCCCAAGAGTGGTCAGTGAGGCACCATGGGAGTAGCAGGTCCAGATGCCTCCAGCCACATCCCATGGACCATGTGGAGCTGCTGACGGAGAGCAGGCTGCTGGTGCGGTGCCAACTCCACTCTTCCCACAGCAGCCCACTGCCCGAGAGGCAGCTAGCAAGGTTTGCTTTCTTCTGCATGGTCTCCGAACAGTCCCTCTCCTGCGTGATCTGTGGCTGCGTGTGGCACTCTGAGCTCATGGGCCTGCCCAGCCCTCCTCTGCTTGGCAGCTCCCAATCTCCTGGCCTTGACAGTTCCAGCACCTCCCTGTGCTTTTCTCAGTCCAGGTCTATTGCCTCCCCCCTCTGCCAGAATCTCCTTTTCCAGACTCCTCCTCCAGCCCCCATCTTTCTTCGTCCCTTTTTCTCACTGCAAAATTGTCCGTTCCTAGGCTCTAGCCAGTCCCAAAATGACCTTTGCAGCCCAGTTATTTGTCAGTCCCATCTCACCCCGCTGTGTCTCCCCTCCCCCGTCTCCTTCCATCACTCTAACTCCATGTTCTAGCTCATTCCCAGTCCTGATTTCCTCTTGTGGCCAGTTCCACTTTCTGTCCTTTCCACTGGGCACAGTGTGGACAGACCCCTTGCCCCACGTGCTCTTCTCTCTCCCCGCTGGCCTGGCTCTCCTCTGCTCTGCTTTCAGGGCAGTCACGCTCCTCAAACCTAGCGCCGAAGCACTGGTAGAAAGCATGAGACGTTGAACTGGAGCACAGGAATAATTTTTTTTTTTTTTTTTTTTTGGTGCTAATCCTATTCTCTAAGCAGCTGAATGCTCATGGCTGAAATTCTTCTGTAGCAGGTACAGCAGTAAATTTCAGCTCAAATAGGTGACGCTTTGCAAAGCTAGAAATACTTGGGACAAGATCCTTTCCATAGGAAGAGTTCGCTAACATTTGTGCTTCCCACACCACAGCTGTGCCAGCTCTGTGTTCGTTGCTGTGCTTGCTGGTGGGATGCTTTGGCTTTTACCGTGCCACCGGGTCTGCTCCATGGGTTCCTGCATTTCTACACGACTCCCCTGGTGCCAGTGGGTTTTTGGCAGGGCCAGGTCTGTCCAGGCGTGTTGTGCTCGGGTTTCAGACCGGCGACGCTCTTTGCAGTGCCGCAGTGGTGGTGAATCCTTGGCTTATTATTCATTCAACTGGCCAAATTCGAAGCAATTAATCAAAAAAACCCACCCTGTAAAAGTCGTTTGAGTGCATAGACTTGTTCCCCCTGTGTTGCCCATCTCCCCTTCTGCAGCAACGCGTGGGCCTGGCAGAATATACTGAGGGCGAGGAGACTTGCAGCTTTCAAATTTACAGCTGTCCAAATCAAATGTGTGAACTCAGTGGAGTTTGTTTGTTTAATTCTGCTTTATAATACACTTAACTTGATACCAAGTAGAAGAAATAATCTGGCAAAGACATCATTAAACAGTTTAATAAGGACTGGATGACTCATTTTGTTTGAACAAATGGATTATTTTGCAATCAGACGTACAAATGTTAACCAGCTTTATTTTTAGCTGAAAATGTCAAGAGGTCAGAAACAATTAAAGCAACTGTAAGGTGGGAGTCCCCAGAGTTTGTGTTCTCTTGGATTTACACCTTACTAAAATTGCTTTTATTACAGCTTAGCGACTTACTAACATTTTTCTGATAAGATAACGGGAAATGACTATGTAGGCACATTTACTAGTAAGAAGAGATTAGAGTCAAACAGAAATGGAACATACTTTTCATTTTAACAGAACAAGAGCTGGAAAAACTGAGAGGACATGCTTTTCTCTTGCGTGATTGAAAACATAGTGATTGTATTTTAAAAGGAATGTCTGACCTGCCTAGTACTTTCTCATCAGCTCAAAATTCTGTGTTTAGAGTATCCACTACAAGCTATTTCATGTTACAGTTCCTGCTTTGAGAGTTAATTGTATTTAGAGGAAAGAGAATGTCATTTTTAAGCGCAAAGCCTGCAGCTCAGCAACAGGACTGCTTTGCATGCAGGCACTTCGGGCGTTAGTAAGACACCAGCACCACGGTCGGATCTGTCCCTAACAAGCTGTGCACTAGCGAGACTGGTGGCAAATCCAAGGGCAAATGTTTCTTTGGCTGCTCCTGCTGGCCAGGGCATATCGGTAACTGAGTGTTCTCTGTGACAGGTCCGAATCGAGGATGACATTGCGGTGACGGCCACTGGAATGGAGCTGCTGACGTGCGTCCCACGTACCGTTGAAGAAATAGAGGCTTTCATGGCAGAAGGCCAGAGCAGTGCCAAGTCATTTGACTGCTCATCCAGCCAAAAGCAGTAAACGTCAGGATGGTACTTACTGTCTCACGCTAATCAGTCATAGTTTTGATTTAACGTTGCAGCATATAAAATAAAGTGTATCCAATTCTTAATAGCAAGAGAAGCAGGCAGGCTATTAGCTGGAATGATTCATTCACTAAAAATGAAGGTAGAAAGCTTTGGCACTAGATATCCAGGTAACTCAAATGTTGCTGCTTGCAATCAGCAGTTTACATTATGAAGTGCCAGCTAAATAACCTTGCTGCATTATCAGCGGGGCTTATACTCCTTCCAAATCTCAGCTCATCTTTCTTCCAATAAAATCTAAATTTTGATGATAAGGACTCTTTAAAATACCAAATGTATTAGCTGAATGCTGTCAACAATTGTTACAATCTAAGTCCTTTTTCTAAACTTCAGCACAAATATCACAAAAAAGAAAGTAAAAATCTCAGCTGTTCTCAGTGGACATAATGACACATATCTTTCTTATGGATCTTATTTCAATATTGATGGAGTAAGCAGAATCAGATTTTTATTAAAATTTATTCTTGGCATCATTTGTGCTCACAACTTCGTGTTCATTATGTTCTTCCGCTCCCTATTCCTGCTTCTTTATCTGACCTTTCTACCAATTCGTGCTCTGGAAACTTTGACCCTTCATTAGCCAGATTTTTCTGCTCTGGGTAGTGAGTGTGCTGATCCTTCACACACAGCCCACGGCCTATTAGATTTGTACATCTACTTGTCCCTTAAAAATGTAGATTACTGTGGTGTTCAGGAGAGCTGTAAAAATTGCAAGAAGAGAGTATCTTTGGTGCAGGTCTCAGGGTCATTCAGCAGAATATGCTCTGCAGAATGATAGAGTTATTTTTAACTGTCCAGTGTTAGCAGGTGCAGAATTAAATCACGTAAATTTTATTTGGATACACCACAACTATATTGATAATGATCACAGAATGATTTTTCCATTCATTCAAGAATCAAATTACCCAGAGAAGCCTTTCTTTACTGTATTTACTGTAAGTGTTCATCAGCCTGCAGGAGAATAAATACATTTCTTGCATCATAAAATAGTCCTAGTTGCTGTAACTACATGAAAATAATTTTGCTTACTTTATGAATGCATCACAACTCCACTCAGTCTTCAGGCTCCTTTGCCTGTTTGTGTGCGTGTGCCATGCTTCGTAGTCCAGCTGATGTGTTTGCCACCGATGCACCTTCCCCCTGAACGCTGCCTCTGCCGTGTTGCAGACGAAGTCACAGCAGTGCATTAGGACCTTTCTGCACCTCACCACCGGCTGTACGAGGATTATCCCCACGCGAAGGGCTCTGCTGACTTTATCTGCTCAGCAGCTCTGCTGCCTTGCCCATATTCTGACACTGGTGCCCTGTGAGCTCAGACAGGGTCCAGCAGCTTGCAAACTACTGCGGTGGCCCTCACCTGGGCCGGCCTGGATTTGGGTCTGAAATAATGTCTTTCAGAATTGTTAAGGGGGTTGCTCTGTGCAGATTGCTAATTAGGTTGACCAGTGCGACAAGAACTTGCTCTTTGTTGTTCTTTATTTCTAACTGCTAAGTGACCCACTGCCAAATAGGAAACTTTGCATGTTGGAGACTAAAGAAGCAACATTGTGAAATAATCCAGTGGACTTTACTCCTCATGTTTGATGTCACTTTATTAAAAAATGAATCTACTTTTTTTTTGTAGCAGTTACTTGGCTGTGGTTTGCAAGAGGTAAGTGAGGGAGGTCTTGATTGACAAGAGGAAGAGTGCTGAGGGGAGGATGGGAGATGAGCAGGTTTTATCCATGACTGTGCTAGTGCTTCCTTTTGTGGTGACTGAAGGGCTTGTACCCCTGAACTGTAGTGCTTGTGCAAAAGACATCAGGCCTTGCTTTGGTAACCTTGCAGATACATGAACACAAAAACCTCTTGGCACTGCTCCAGGCTCATCTCCCTCCTAAAACTCTGGAGATTTATTCAGTGCAAGACTGTGCTCATGGCCTCAGCCTCAATCCCTCTGAGTCAAAGTACATTGGTGTAGCACGCTCTGAACACACCCATGAGATCGCACACTGCTTTGGGCACTCCGAAACCTGCAGTTGCTTTGGTTCAATAGCTGTTACTATTTTGAAGTAACCCTTCACAGATTTTTTAAAAAAAAAGAGTTTTGGAATTGTTTCAATTAAGCTGTAACCCAAGTCTAGTTAATAGGCCTTTCCCTGCCTATGATTAATCTTGGCAAATATTGGTCTCTACTGCTGCAAAACAGGTCGAGCAATCTGGCAGTCTGCAGGAGGCAGAACTGGTTCTGCTTCGACATGTACCAGCGAAGACAACCTGCGAGGAGCTCTGGAGGGAAAAAGCACGCACTCTTATAACAAGCTTCTCTTTGGTAATGCTTGCCTGAGAAGTGGATGTGTTTCAGCCTGGGATGGTACACTGTCTCCGATTTTTCCTTCATATCCAGGCCAGTGACTATAAAATTCATCCTTCCTTCCAGAGTTCTGTTCTATAATTATGGTAATTTTTATCCACTTAAAGCAAAAAGTGAATTAGAATATATTTTTCTAAATTAGCATCTGTAGGGCAGGCAGCAGGAAAGCATGTCTTTAAAAAAAAGGCAAAATGATATTTAATGCACTTAAAATGTATTAGTGTATATGTGTGGGGAGACAGGTTATGACAAACTTTTTTTGGCTTCACTAGGTGTTTTTTAGGCTGTTAGCTATCATGTTTTCCCAAATGCCTTGTCTCCCTACTGCAAACACACTCAAATAGTGCTGCACCAAAATAACAGAAAGAGTGCATTATGTTGAGCAAGGCTGTGTATTTAAAAAGGTCCAAATCACTTCTGAACTGATATATTTAAATTGCTTCAGCTCCCTAGGGCTGGATGCACTCTGGATTTATCTATCTATCTGCTATGCAAATTATGCTGCTGTGGCTACACTGGTATAATTAAAGTGGTAGAGCCTCCTAGTGCTCATGGAAGTTATAGAGTAGACAAGTTCTTTTACTGGTACGGTAAGAGAATGGGAATAAGGTTTACTGGTGAAACGCACCGTGCTGTATGTCTCTCTTGTGGTGATAGGTGCTGTATTCTGTCAGACAGTGGTTGCTATTAAGAAAACTGTGTCAAAAGGAAAACCCTAGCTTTTATAGGCACACAGAGAGATTTTTTTATGTCGGTGCATTACTCCATCCTTTGCTTAGGAAGAAGTTAATTCATTACAGACGTTCTCTGGTGGCTTTACGGTGGAGGAGTAAGGCTGCGGCATTTTGCAGGCACGCAGTCTGGGTGCTGCAGCCTGGAGCAAGCCTCTCCTCTACCTTTGATCCGAGGGGGTCTGAGACAGTGATTCTGCCAGAAGGCTGGAGGGGCTTTAGAGTAATAGATTCATGCCTGTCTTGCAACCCACCTCCCACCGAGGGGAGATTTAAAATAAGTTGTTATAGTCTTGGATCAGTAGGTTCACATTCTGAAAGTGATGTGCTGCACGCGGCCTGTACGCTTCCCTAGGCACACAATGCAAGTGCATAGACTGCTAAGCCAGAAAAGTCACTGTGCAAACAAATGACTTCTCATAATGCAGAGATTTTTTTTTAACAAGAGAGGATTGGAATCAATGCTGTCAGGAGTAACAAGTAGAAAAGTTAGCCCTCCAGGAGCATCAGGAATTCCTGCATTTCCATCAAAGACTCTTACTCCCAATCGAGATAGATAGCTCACTTTCACCAAAATCGGAAAAAGATACCAGAGAGAGTTAGAGCCTCTGTCCCGGTTATCAGGAGATAATCCCACATTAACCTATCAAGTCAACGACAGGACAACAGAGCCATATAGCCCCAATTCACAGAGGAAATAAGCAGGGATAAGCCTAGCTCCTGCCTTTCACACCAGTGTTGGCACACAGTGAACAAATGAGAGGTTTTCAGATCATCTTTTCTCTTTGGTATTTTTTTTTCTCCAATCATAACCTTTTCAGTGCAATATTCTTTCAGGAAAGGTAGATGCAGGTCTTAAATTATTTTTTTGTGTGTGTGTGAAATTGGGACTTCAGCCCAAGCTGTAGTAAGTGTCTGAATCTTTTTCCACTGAGTAAAAACCTGAGGGGAGGACAGAAATGGAGACAGTCTCACTGATTTCTCAAAAAAGATACCTAGGAGGTGGACACTTCTGCCTTTGAGGGAAAGGGAAAAGGGACAGGAAAAATAAGGCCAGCATTAGAGGCAAAATGTTTTTATTAGCTTCTGTTATTTCAACCTTGCCTACTTAAGCTGCAGCTAGAACCAAAAAACACTTCTTTGTAAAAAGACTACCATAATCCAAAACAGTCCATAAAAGTCTTCCACATGTAATTACCTTTGTATTAAAAATTTAAATTCAAAATGAACTTTTGGAGGCTTTATTTTCTAACAGCATCTTCACAGAGCTATTATCCAAGTTCTCTTCCTAAGTACAGATATAATGCAAACAAGCATCCTACAAAATAATCTATGGAAAAAGGTAGTGTGGGAGGGAAATTAAGACAGTGTAATAATCCACTAGCCAGACGCACAGGTTAAATGTAACACAACCATACCATCAATGAAATATTTAAAAATGAAAATAAATTAAGGTTACATCAAACTTCCTGCTTTACTTTTATTGTTTAAATCCTCAATATAGTACATACCACTGCATTATGGATCATGGCAAAGACTTATTACTAGCATTTAAAAATTGCTATAGAAAAAGTTCTATGAAAATAAGACAAGACTGAAGATACTCCTTCACACAACTCTATGATGGCTATAGAAGTTCTGCTGAATCAATTATTCAGACCAGGGCCATTTATTTTTAAAATCACTTTGGACTTCTGTAAGATCTTTGTTGCAAATCTGAACAGCCATGAAAATGGAAACGAATGAGCAGTGATCCATATATTCTGACTGAACAGACGCTGCATTACCCCTTTCATCGCTTAACCAAGCTGCACACATTTTGTTCTCCCTGATACCTGCACCTTTGCAAGAATGCAATTTTGCAGAGCAGTTTTTTGGTAGCATTTTGACATTTTCTGAAAACCAAAATCATGTTCTCTTAAGGCCCCAGAGTTACTAGGTGAACAATGTCAACACATGATAGGCTTGAAAGGCTTTCTCAGTGTGCTACTTTACCCCTTATACATGATGCTTCAGACTATCAATTGCAGTTTGGAAGCCAACTGCCTGTATATGTCATCATACTATATTGCTATTTTTCTAAAAAACGTTAGTAAGCATCCCAGCTCACTATTACTACACCCTCCCCATTAACTATAACTGGGTAAGAAGGACCTAAATGGTGCTTTACAGGACTTGCTCTACAGATTTAAAGTAGTCCACCAAACAAGAAAGCAAACTCCCTCTACAGCCTTTGCAGTTTTGTAATATGTAATGGAAAAAAACAAAAGGCTTAAATACATTAAAAGGTACTTAAAAGACATTTCATCCAATTATCAGTCACTGATACTACAGTGAACCATCCTGCTGGATTCCTCTCATTATGCAAGATATAAGAAGGTAAGCGAACATTTCTGTGGAAATGCTATTCCTCTAATACTAAGCTCCTTGTTGACTCTGAATTTAGATCATCTGCATTTATTAGCCAAACCTTTTAGAGAAGAAAAATATTTAACACTTTAAAACAAGTACTCTAAAATTATGCTTTAGTTGTATCAAATCCTCAGTGTTAAACCTAGAAAGAAAATCTCCACAAAATAATGGTTAAAAGAACAGTTTTTGCTCGGTTACTGCATGGGCAGCACAGACAAGCTGTACTTCTGGAGTTCATTTCATGACAGTGTCTACTGTCCATTGTTTTCTGGATTTGTCGTGGTAGTTTCAGTGCCAACAGGTTGCACATTGTCTGCAAGATTGTGTGCGTGCTCAAGGAACAAGTCTTTCAGTACACTCAGCTCCTTGGTCAGGAGCTTAATTTTTGCCTCCAAACGTTCATTTTCTTCTTTGAGCTGGTTGACCCTCTGCAGCGTGTCTTGTGCTTTTTGCTTGCTTTTTAACCGGCTCTTTTTCACTGCCATGTTGTTTCGCTCTCTGCGCTGGCGATACTCATCGCTGTTTCTATCCACAAAGGAATTCTTCTTTCCCTGCTTGCTTGGAGGCACGGCTTTGCCTCCGCCACCAGGACTCACAGGCACCAACTGGGGAACCTGCTGCAAACCACTGGCGTGTGCTTGGGTGTGAATCACGCTTACTCCATTCGCATCTGTTGCCGTGTTCTGCTGGGATGTCTTGCTCATTTGGACAGGCTCTTCTTTAACACAACAGAATTTATTAGGACACTGAAAACCTTTAAGTTTCTAGAATGTGTTTTCAACAAGTCTTCACATGGATTAAGGACAAGTTGAACCTAGCAGAAAAAAAAAACACTATTAAAGGTGCTGCATTCAGCTACAATCTGGTACATCACTGGCTTTAGCATAAGGTACTGATGGTACAGCTGGCAGTAACACCACTACTATGCTGGAAATGGAAAAGTTGCCAGCTACTGGGAGATTTCAGAAGTCTCTCGAATGTATTTGGATTGGAAGGGACTGTTACTGGGTCATCTAGTCAAGCTGTTTGCATTGTTCACTGGATTTACTCAGTTATTCCAAAGCCATCCCTGATGGATGGGTGTCTAGCCTAGCCTTGAAAATCTCCAGTTTCACAACCTCTGTCTTGGCAACAGGTTTCACTGTCTAACTTTTCCTCCAGTTATATAATTTTCTTAATTTTCAGACTGAATTTTTCCTTCTGCAGCTTAAACCTATTAACAGCCTGACTCTTGACCAACAGGAATATTTGATCCTTGTCCTCTTCAGACTATCCATCTGGGTGTATGCACAGACAAATTCCTCTTTGTTTTTTTTTTTTCCTGGAGAATGTGCTCAGACCATCCACCTTTCCTCCTACATCTTACAGCATCCTCCAGTGCTTTTACCTACTCTCTTCTAAGATTGTTTCACCAGGTTTGGGGTTTTTGAAGATTATGTCCAGATTCATGACAGTGCTTTAAGCTCTCACTATTACTGAGTGGAAAAATTAATTCATCAAAGCTAATGTAATTAATTGGACAAAAATATTTTCCATGTTAAATTTTAAAGTGAATTAATATTTATTCTTTCTGAACTTATATATTTAACTAATATCAAAACATGATGAAGTAGCAGAAAAAAAGACTGATATTAGTGCTGCTGCATGCATGCTCTGAAGGCTGTGACAGAGTGATATTAAAGGAACCCCTTCAACCACAAACACAGTAAGACAAGCTAAGCCTGTAACGGTACTGCAGTGAGCAGGCGGGACAGGAAAGTGGGGTTATGGCACCGAGAGAAGCACTACACTGGAAGGAGAGGGGACTGCTGCCACCAGGGGAAGGAACGGAGGGGTCACAGCTGGCTCGCTTACAAACTATCTTCCCCTGCTGTAGCTTCCAGGCTCTTGCCCCAGTCACTGTCTGCTCTCCTCTCCGGCAGGCGACCAGGACTGCAGAGCAGGACGTCCTCTCACCTGACTTGAGTTCTCCCAGCACTGAGGGTCAGCCTGCTCCTGCCCCACTGGTGGTACAGGTACAGGGAGGGCTCCCCCACAGCTGCTGCTGGGACACGGCCCTGCCAAGGCTGACGGCTGCATCCCTTGTTCTCCCCTCTCAAGGGGTGCAACATCCTAACTGTCTGGGAGATAAGGTTGGGAGAGAAGAGAGGACAGGGCAAGAGGGTTCTCCTAAGCTCCGAAATGCCTACCTATGGCTCCAGTGAAAAGTACTTACAGAAAGGACAAATGAGGATTGATTGTCTTGTTAGGTTATCTAACCGGCATAAAATGTTCCTAATCTGGAAAGATCTGATTGCATTTCAAAGGTGCAGCCCCATGCTCTGTCACACATGTACATGTTATTTTATGACTAGTATTCCTCAGCTTCCTTGACCCTCCTCCCACGAGCAGGTCTGTCAGGAAAGAAAGCAGTCAAAGTTAGTGGTAAGCAATGCTAATTGCCCAGTATCAGGGGTCCAGCCCACAGCTTACAGGTTATATCAGGAACACCGCAAGAGATGGATTATTCTAGTCCTGTGCCTAGTTAATGAATCAGTACGGTGAGATGTTTGTAAATGAGCTGCAGTGTGTTGCTGGTTATTTTATACTCAGGGGTTCATCAACTGTTTGCTGTCTTTGTTTGTTTGGTTTTCTCAGCGGCCTGAGCTGCCACTTTACCTTCTGCAATGTTATCATTAACAAGGTTAAAATTTTACTGTGTAGGTCAATTACAAATTTTCTTTCATAATCTGAATAAGCCAGAAGAAGATGCAGCTGCAGAGTGCAGTTCAGTAGAATTCACAGAAAAGCCTAATAAGTTTGGGCTGAATGTTATTCAAAATTAATGCTTCTGTCACTGAGAAGTTTTCTCACTTCAAACAAGTGAGGAAGACATGAGTTCACCCACCCCCCTCCTAACAAGCAATCTTTTCATTAGGAGTAATATTTCAGGGCAGAAAGAGCCCATCAAGCCTCTCATCTGTATAGCTAAATCTGTATATGTACTTGTTTAACCCTTGCATTTAATATTTTCCTAATTTCAGCTCTTAAAAAAACGTTTGCAAACCACACTTACATCTTAGATTCTGACTGAAGAAGCAATCCAGATCATCAGCTAAACGGAATATACAGCTAACAAGACATTTGTACACGCAAATACTAGGTCTGCAGGACCAGTCACAGTAGCTGCATGGGTGATTGCATGGACATTGTTAAAAGTCAGGATGCAACTATTTGCTCTTCTGGCTTTGTCTCAGTTACATTTCTAAATATAGCATTTCTATAGCCCTCAAATAGTATATGGGTCTGTTAGATCATCTCTGGCTATGACAACCAAACCTTTTCACTAATTTTTGGGATGTTTTCAAAGTTGGACAGAATACCTTCCTATCTCCTCTATTTCAACAAATTACAGTCTTTGTTAACTTCATCTGGACAGCCCAGTTAAGTAACACATGTGAAAAACACCATTTTCACTAACTGCTTTTTTGTGCTTCATGAGATACTACAGAGGAAAGGGTGGCTTTTCCACCTGAAGGCACCTCACCCAAAGTTTAACAAGTTTCTTCACATCACCAGGTTCCACCTGTTATTTCTCTCTATGCTCTCAAAACTATTTAATATTGCTTTAATATTTGCTTAAGATCTCTATCAAATTCCCCTGTAATTCAAAGGAAAAGGATTTGTTCCATTAAATCAAATTTTAATTGAATACTTGAAATAAGTTCTTAGTTGGCAGTACGTGGATCTCAGCAAAGATGATGAACCAAGGTGTCTCGCCTCTCAAGTAAGTGTTCTGGCCATGAAGGACAGGGTATTCTGGAATGGATCTTCCTCACCTCCTTCCTACTGCAGCAGATCCATTCTGTATTAAATAACTATTCCTTGAGGGAGACGGGTTCCTGTCTAGCCTGATTATCAGAACACTTACCTGAGATACCTGGATGCCAGTCCTGCTCCAATTAATATTTACACAAAGCAAGTACTGCTAATTGTACTGCATCCCAGATAACCCAAGAGCAATAACAGTCAGTGCTGGAGAGTACTTCTTTCTCCTGGTTGTTTGGAGGCTGGATCTATATTGCCAATTTTCAGTTATACAATAGAACCACGAGACAGAAGGATATCCTTGATAACAACAGGTACTCTGGGGCATTCAGGGAATATTGCAAGGAGGTTTAAAGGCTGCAGCTAGGAGACATACGGAAGGGGTTCTGAAGAAGCTGAGGTAAAGGACACGATAATTGGGGAAGAGCACGAGGAGGCAGCTGGGTCTCACAGAGTTCGGTTCTCAGGTATCCTGCCACAGAGACACAGCTGCTCTGCTCCTCTCCAGAAACAGGTTAGTTTGCTGGGAATGGGCAATAGCCCCAGCATAGCAGGAGGCAGCTCCTTGGAGAGCCGGCTCAAGTTTCCTAGCATCTTGTTCCCATAAAGCAGCTCATTAGCTTGAGCTCAGTGACAGCCCTAGGCTGGTTCCACCCAGCACATGTTAGCATTTCCAGTGGCCAGTTAAAACCGCCTTCTTCTCTCCTTGGGCCACCAACTGGCCACCCAGGACACCAACTGGCCACCCACTACAGCATAAAGCTGGTTACTCAGAGGTGTCCTCTCAGGAGAGGAAAGTTTCTTACAGTCTGAAAGCACTCCTCAGGGACCACAGAGACTCCCAAGCAAATCAAGACCTTTATTATCTTTGCTTTTCCAAAAGAAAAAAAAAAGAAATTTAAACTTCCAAGTTTTTGTTTTGGGGAAAAAAAGATTTGTTAATTAAACCAATATTTTACTTAGCAGCAAAAAATATAAAGTGCTTCTCTCTGCTTCTTTTTCTGAGATGTGACTGTGTTGACTCTGATCAATAGTCAGGATGACTTTACTGTACAAATTCGATCAGCTGTCTTGTCTATCCAGTGCAAAATCAGTCCAAATCTGAACAGCAATACGTGGCCTCCTTTCTCATTGACTTCAGTAGGAATACCCCAGTAGGATCTGACTCTAAATCCAGATGATCCTGTATAAAGAACAACAGCATAAAACTCCCGGCGTGTGTTTGCTGAGCAGCGGAAAGGCCCAGCTCTGCACGGCCTACGGCAACCTCAGCTCCTGGGCAAGCCAACGGGAGCTGATGATAGCTCTCACGTTCTGGAGGTTAGGTGGCATTTCTTCAGAAGAGGAAGCCAAAATCTACTATCTGTTGCTGTAACAGGCAACATTACTTTCCTGTATTTTTCTCAGAACCTCCACTTTTTCCACATACAAGAGAAATGCACTCCAACATGCTTAAGAATGTGCTCAAGACATCTAAAATATGTATTTTCAATTACAGTCTAGCAAAACTGATGATGCAAGACTTGCAAACCATCTCAGATACCACAAGGCAAAACCGCGGAGGTGTCAATATGACTTTGTCTGATGAAATACAACGGAGTTAACTATTTTTAAAGATGAGCTAATTCCTCGCATCTTAAACTTTTTCAAAAATGTACATTTCTACATGGGCGCTGTAACCGGCATGATATAATCTTGTGTTGTCTGACTGACTGACAAGGTATTTCCCAGCAGGTGTTAGAGCAAAATACTAAACAGTCAAGGCCTGTGTTTTCTGAAAGTTGCGAACGGAGCTATAAAAGCTCATCTGGGAACCAGGAAGATTTTTAAAGCTACTGAAAAACTCCCTCGAGAAGCGCCGCGAGGCAGCCGCAGGGCTCCAGGAGGCAGAAGGGCATCCGAGGGGGTTGACAAAATCCCTGCTTAGAGGCCGTTTCCCCCGAGCAGCGCGACCTCGTTAACGACCGCCCCTCCC